>NW_027224332.1:0-323979 GCF_023699985.2 Odocoileus virginianus
CCATAAGAAGATACTCGAGGAGATAATAGTTGAAAACTTCCCTAAAATGGGGAAGGAAATAGCCACCCAAGTCCAAGAAACCCAGAGAGTCCCAAACAGGATAAACCCAAGGTGAAACACCCCAAGACACATATTAGTCAAATTAACAAAGATCAAACACAAAGAACAAATATTAAAAGCAGCAAGGGAGAAACAACAAATAACACACAAAGGGATTCCCATAAGGATAACAGCTGATCTATCAATAGAAACCCTTCAGGCCAGAAGGGAATGGCAGGACATACTTAAAGTAATGAAAGAGAATAACCTACAACCTAGATTACTCTACCCAACAAGGATCTCATTCAGATATGAAGGAGAACTCAAAAGCTTTACAGACAAGCAAAAGCTGAGAGAATTCAGCACCACCAAACCAGCTCTTTAACAAATACTAAAGGATCTTCTCTAGACAGGAAACACAGAAAAGTGGTATAAACGTGAACCCCAAACAACAAAATAAATGGCAACAGGACCATACTTATCAATAATTACCTTAAATGTAAATGGGTTGAATGCCCCAACCAAAAGACAAAGGCTGGCTGAATGGACACAAAAGCAAGACCCCTATATATGCTGTCTACAAGAGACCCACCTCTAAACAAGGGACACATACAGACTAAAAGTGAAGGGCTAGAAAAAAATATTCCACGCAAACGGAGACCAAAAGAAAGCAGGAGTCACAATACTCATATCAGATAAAATAGACTTTCAAATAAAGGCTGTGAAAAGAGACAAAGATGGACACTACATAATGATCAAAGGATCAATCCAAGAAGAAGATATAACAATTATAAATATATATGCACCTAACATAGGAGCACCGCAATATGTAAGGCAAACACTAATGAGTATGAAAGAGGAAATTAATAGTAACACAATAATAGTAGGAGACTTTAATATCCCACTCACAACTATGAATAGATCAACTAAACAGAAAATGAACAAGGAAACACAAACTTTAAAGGACACAATGGACCAGCTAGACCTTATTGACATCTATAGGACGTTTCACCCCAAAACAATCAACTTCACCTTTTTCTCAAGTGCACACAGAACCTTCTCCAGAATAGATCCCATCCTGGGCCATAAATCTAGTCTTGACAAATTCAAGAAAATTGAAATCATTCCAGTCATCTTTTCTGACCACAGTGCAGTAAGATTAGATCTCAATTACAGGAAAAAAAATTATTAAAAATTCAAACATATGGAGGCTAAACAACACGCTTCTGAATAACCAACAAATCATAGAAGAAATCAAAAAAGAAATCAAAATATGCATAGAAATGAATGAAAATGAAAACACAACAACCCAAACCCTATGGGACACTGTAAAAGCAGTGCTAAGGCGAAGATTCATAGCATTACAGGCCTACCTCAAGAAACAAGAAAAAAGTCAAATAAATAACCTAACTCTACACCTAAAGCAACTAGAGAAGGAAGAAATGAAGAACCCCAGGGTTAGTAGAAGGAAAGAAATCTTAAAAATTAGGGCAGAAATAAATGTAAAAGAAACTAAAGAGATCATAGCAAAAATCAACAAAGCTAAAAGCTGGTTTTTTGAAAAAATAAACTAAATTGACAAACCATTAGCAAGACTTATTAAGAAACAGAGGGAGAAGAACCAAATTAACAAAATTAGAAATGAAAATGGAGAGATCACAACAGACAACACTGAAATACAAAGGATCATAAGAGACTACTACCAGCAGCTCTATGCCAATAAAATGAACAACTTGGAAGAAATGGACAAGTTCTTAGAGAAGTATAACTTTCCAAAACTGAACCAGGAAGAAATAGAAGATCTTAACAAACCCATCACAAGCAAGGAAATCGAAACTGTAATCAGAAATCTTCCAGCAAACAAAAGCCCAAGACCAGATGGCTTCACAGCTGAATTCTACCAAAAATTTAGAGAAGAGCTAACACCTATCTTACTCAAACTCTTCCAGAAAATTGCAGAAGAAGGTAAACTTCCAAACTCATTCTATGAGGCCATCATCACCCTAATTCCAAAACCAGACAAAGATGCCACAAAAAAAGAAAACTACAGGCCACTATCACTGATGAACATAGATGCAAAAATCCTTAACAAAATTCTAGTAAACAGAATCCAACAACATATTAAAAAAATCATTCATCATGACCAAGTGGGCTTTATCCCAGGAATGCAAGGATTCTTTAATATCTGCAAATCAATCAATGTAATACACCGCATTAACAAATTGAAAGATAAAAACCATATGATTATCTCAGTAGATGCAGAAAAAGCCTTTGACAAAATTCAACATCCATTTATGATTAAAACTCTCCAGAAACCAGGAATAGAAGGAACATACCTCAACATAATAAAAGCTATATATGACAAACCCACAGCAAGCATCACCCTCAAAGGTGAAAAATTGAAAGCATTTCCCCTGAAATCAGGAACAAGACAAGGGTTCCCACTCTCACCACTACTATTCAACATAGTTTTGGAAGTGTTGGCCACAGCAATCAGGGCAGAAAAACAAGTAAAAGGAATCCAGCTAGGAAAAGAAGAAGTGAAACTCTCTCTGTTTGCAGATGACATGATCCTCTACATAGAAAACCCTAAAGACTCTACCAGAAAATTACTAGAGCTAATCAACGAATACAGTAATGTTGCAGGGTATAAAATTAACACACAGAAATCTCTTGCATTCCTATACACTAACAATGAGAAAACAGAAAGAGAAATTAAGGAAACGATACCATTCACCATTGCAACAAAAAGAATAAAATACTTAGGAGTATATCTACCTAAAGAAACAAAAGACCTATATATAGAAAACTATAAAACACTGATGAAAGAAATCAAAGAGGACACAAATAGATGGAGAAATATACCATGTTCATGGATTGGAAGAATCAATATTGTCAAAATGGCTATACTACCCAAAGCAATCTATAGATTCAATGCAATCCCTATCAAACTACCAACGGTATTTTTCACAGAACTAGAACAAATAATTTCACAATTTGTATGGAAATACAAAAAACCTCGAATAGCCAAAGTAACCTTGAGAAAGAAGAATGGAACTGGAGGAATCAACCTGCCTGACTTCAGACTCTACTACAAAGCCACAGTCATCAAGACAGTATGGTACTGGCACAAAGACAGAAATATAGATCAATGGAACAGAATAGAAAGCCCAGAGATAAATCCACGAACCTATGGTCACCTTATCTTCTACAAAGGAGGCAAGGATATACAATGGAAAAAAGACAACCTCTTTAACAGGTGGTGCTGGGAAAACTGGTCAACCACCTGTAAAAGAATGAAACTAGAACACTTTCTAACACCATACACAAAAATAAACTCAAAATGGATTAAAGATCTAAATGTAAGACCAGAAACTATAAAACTCCTAGAGGAGAACATAGGCAAAACACTCTCTGACATAAATCACAGCAGGATCCTCTATGACCCACATCCCAGAATTTTAGAAACAAAAGCAAAAATAAACAAATGGGACCTAATGAAACTTAAAAGCTTTTGCACAACAAAGGAAACTATAAGCAAGGTGAAAAGACAGCCCTCAGATTGGGAGAAAATAGTAGCAAACGAAGCAATAGACAAAGGATTAATCTCAAAAATATACAAGCAACTCCTCCAGCTCAACTCCAGAAAAATAAATGACCCAATCAAAAAATGGGCCAAAGAACTAAACAGACATTTCTCCAAGGAAGACATACAGATGGCTAACAAACACATGAAAAGATGCTCAACATCACTCATTATCAGAGAAATGCAAATCAAAACCACAATGAGGTACCATTACATGCCAGTCAGGATGGCTGCTATCCGAAAGTCTACAAGCAATAAATGCTGGAGAGGGTGTGGAGAAAAGGGAACCCTCTTACACTGTTGGTGGGAATGCAAATTAGTACAGCTGCTATGGAAAACAGTGTGGAGATTTCTTAAAAAGCTGGAAATAGAACTGCCATATGACCCAGCAATCCCACTTCTGGGCATACACACCAAGGAAACCAGATCTGAAAGAGACACGTGCACCCCAATGTTCATCACAGCACTGTTTATAATTGCCAGGACATGGAAGCAACCTAGATGCCCATCAGCAGACGAATGGATGAGGAAGCTGTGGTACATATACCCATGGAATATTACTCAGCCATTAAAAAGAATTCATTTGAATCAGTTCTAATGAGATGGATGAAACTGGAGCCCATTATTTGTGGCCTTTTAGATAACAACCATTCTGATTTGTGAGGTGATTTCTGTGGTTTTGATTTGCATTTTTCTCATGATTAGCAATAAAGAACATCTTTTCATGTGCCTGGTAGCCATCAATATGTCTTTCTTAAAGAAGTCTATTCATATCTTCTGCCATTTTTAATAGAGTTGCTTGCTTGACATTGAGTTGCATGAGTTGTTTATGTACTTTGGATATTAACCCCATTAAATGTATTATTTGTAAACATTTTTTCTTATTCTAAAGGTTGTCTTTTTGTTGACTTCCTCTGCTGTACAAAGTTTTTAATTTTAATTAAGTTCCATTTGTTTATTTTTGCTTTTATTTCTTTTGCCTTAAGAAACCAATCAAAAAGAAATTATTGCTACAATTTATGTCAAAGAGTGTTCTGTTTTCTTCTAGGAGTTTCATGATTTCTGATCTTACATTTAGGTCTTTCATCCATTTGAGGTTTCTTTTGTTTACGGTGTGAGTAAATGTTCTAATTTCATTTTTTACATGTAGCACCATGTTTTCCCAGCACCACTTATTGAAAAGACCCTCTTTTCACTTTTGTAAACTCTTGCCTCCTTTGTCATAAATTAACTGACCATATGTGCTGGGGTTTATTTCTGAGCTCTCTATTCTATTCCATTGTTCTGTCTGTGCTTACACCAGTACCATGCTATTTTGATTAGTGTAGCCTTGTAATATGGTTTGAAGTCTGGGAGGGTGATACCTCTGGCTTTATTCTTTATTCTCAAGACTGCTTTGGCAATTCATGGTCTTTCATAGTTCTACATGAAGCTTAGGATTGTTACAGTTTTGTGAAAAATGTCAAGGGTATTTTGATAAGTGAAGTCACTCAGTTGTGTCCAACTCTTTGAGACCCCATGGACTATAGCCTACCAGGTTCCTCCATCCATGGAATTTTCTGGCAAGAGTACTGAAGTGGGTTGTCATTTGTCCCACATTGCAAGCAGATACTTTACCATCTGAGCCACCAGGGAGGCCTGGTATTTTCATAGGGATTGCATTAAATCCAGAGATTGCTTTGGGTGGTATGAACATTTTAACAATATTTTTTGCCAGTCCAATAGCTTCATAGTATAGTTTGAGATGAGGAAGTAGAATACCTCTGGCTTTGTTCTTCTTTCTCAGGAGTGCTTTGGCTATTCAGGCTCTTTTTAGTTAGTTCAGTCACTCAGTCGTGTCCAACTCTTTGCGATCACATGGACTGCAGCACACCAGGCTTCCCTGTCCATCACCAACTTCCAGAGCTTGCTCAAACCCATACTTCATGTAGGCTGTTTTTGCTTGCATACAAATTTTAAAATGGCCTCCCTATTTCTGTAGAAAAGGTAATTGGAATTTTGATAGGGACTGCAATGAGACAGCTTTGAATAGTTATGGATATTTTAACAATTTTAATGTTTCTGATCTATGAACACAAGATATCTATTTGTTTGTGTCTTCTTCACTTTCTCTTAACCTTGTCTTTTACTTCTGATTGTATAGATCTTTCACTTCCACCACTAAATTTATTCCTATATATTTTATTGTTTTTTATGCTATTGTGAATGAGGTTATTTTCCCTATTTCTTTTTCAGATGTTTCACTGTTGGTATAAAGAGATGCAACTATTTCTTTTGCTGATTTTATATCCTGCAACTTTACTGAATTCATTGATTAGCTCTGAGAGCATTTTGTTGAGTCCGGAAGTTTCTATATATAAAATGATATCACTTGCAAATAACACCACCACCTCACAGAATATACTGTTCTATATTTTTCTATATATTTGGCCTTCACAAAATGTCCTTTTCTTCCTTATACTATCACGCTGCTGTTTATGGTGCTTTCATTGCAGATTGAAGAATGCCCCTTAGTATTTCTTGTAAAGCAGTTTGATTGGTGAGGAATGTTCTTAGATTTGGTTTTGGGGGAAAGTCTTAGCTCTCATTTTTTTAAAGAGAGTATTGATGAGTATAGGTTCTTTGTTGGTGTTTTTTTTTTTTTTTCTTTCATTTCTTTGAACTATTTTCTCATTCTCTCCTGCAAGGATTCTGCAATTTTCTGGTAGTATTGAAAGGGCAACCTTGTCTGTGACAAATCGCTTTCTCTTGCTGCTTTCAAAATTCTTTCATAATTTACTTTTGACAATTTGATTATATTGTGTCTCAGTGTATATTTCTTTTTATTTGAGGTTCTTTTATAAGTCCAGTATATTTCCATCCACTACCTTTTCAGATGTAGGAAGTTTTCTGCCATTGTTACTTTGAATAAGCTTTCTAGTCCTTTCCCTTTCTCTCTTCCCCTTCTAGGACTTCTACTCAATATATTGGTCATTTCACAACGTTCCAGAAATCTTTTAGACTTTCTTTTCTTTTTCCTTCTTCTTTCTTCTCATTTTCCTGGTTGAATAATTTCCAGTGACCTATATTTGAGTTAACTGACCGTTTCTTCTGCCTGATCTAGTCTGTTCTGAACCCTTTAATGATGTCTTATGTTTCTGATTTCTGTTTGGTGGCTTTACATTGTCTATCTTTTTCTTGAAATTTCAGCTTCATTTCTTTATTGTTCTCATGAACCCAGTAATGATGTTTATGGCTGTTGTTTTTAATTATCTTTCACTTAAATCATGTATTTCCTGTTACTTCATTTTCCTTGACTCTGCTTTGCTTTCTGGACTTTAGACAAACAGTCACACTCATTGTCTTCATTGACTAGTCTCATGAAGGAGAACTTCACCAATCAGTTCATTCAAAGATTGTGAAGGCCTCCAAAATTTACCGGCTAGTCCAGCCTGCTTCTTCTGTTCTATTCATTGCCCATTTTCAAGAGTATGCTGAATCCTGTCAGTGTTCTATAACAAGCAACACAGAAGCTAGTTCCTCATGCAACTGCCCCCAAAATTGTGAATGGAAGGCCAGATGTGAATGCCAACTCCTTTGCTCCTCAGAGACAATCTGGGAGCTGGGAATAGGGGTGGGGTTTCATGCTCAATTATATGGCACTTTGCAGAGGTTCATAAGAAAGACCCTGATGCTGGGAAAGATTGAGAGCAAAAGGAGAAGGGGATGACAGAGGATGAGATGGTTGGATGGCATCACCAACTCAATGGACATGAATTTGGGTAAACTCTGGGAGTTGGTGATGGATAGGGAGGCCTGGTGTGCTGCAGTTCGTGGGGTTGCAAAGAGTCGGACATGACTGAGTGACTGAACTGAACTGAAGAGGTTGATAGTTATGGCAAGAGTGTATTTCTGCTGTTCTTTCTGGCTTTGATGTAACTGGATTCACATCCACTAAGGTAGAGAAATCTTTCAACTAGGTTCTGGATTTTTTTTACAAATAAAATTGATCCATGTGCTGCTCTGAATCAATATGGCCACTGAGGGAAGGAAAGTTCAGAGTTTCTTATTATGGCAGTTTACTAATATTATACCCTCTTGGGTGAGTTTCAGCAAATTGCATACTTAAGGAATTGACCCATTTCAATTAATTTATCAAGTCAGAGGACACAGAGCTGTTCATAATACTTCCTTTATTATGCTTTCAATATCCATGGCATCAAGAGATGGCCCTGCTTTAATAACAACTTGTGATATTTGTGTCCTCTCTCTTTTTGGAGGGAGACTGATTAAGGTAATTTCTTGTACACAATCTCAATTTCTGTTGTGATTTTCAATTGTGGTTCACTATGTCTTATTTGAAACTGAATTCTCACTATCACTGATCTTAATATTCCCTACATATGAAGCTGCTCTTGAAAGCAATCTCTCTCTTTTAAAACCAAATCTCAAATAACTCTAGACAACATGCATAAGAGGGAGATTTTCTGCTCTCATTCCCTCTGTCCTTCTCTGTGCATATCATTATAAGGAAGAGCATGACATCTTTGTCTTTTTTTTCCTTTCTTACAAGACACATGCACAAAAGAAGGAAAATCTGAGAAATGGCTCATCAAATTCTGCTTTTTATTAGAAACATACACTGGAGAAATAGGTCTCATTGGCACACACTAATCATCTTGCCGTACTTTGCACTGAGTACATGATGCTATGTACATAGTACTACTTAATATTAGAGATATATTAGGATATGTGATGACCAATACAAATATTACAAGATATGAAGAACAGCAGATATGTTTCCGTGGTGAAACTGTGCAGGGAATGAGAAGAGGTCAGAAAATGTATTCTCAGGAAATATTAACAGGACACTGGTGAATGATGCCCCCGAGGAGAGGGAGTTGAAGACAACATCACTGAGGAAGCTGGATGATCTAGCATTCTTCACACAGGAATGAAGCAAAGCTGGTAAGAAAGTGGCATAGTAGCTATCCCAGTAATAGCTGGGGTGGTGTCAATGTCCTTTGGGTCAACCACAGATTTCAAGGTAAATTTTTGCAAAATTGTGGTCAGGAATAAAAACAGCTCCATGCAGGCCAGGCCCTCTCCCACACAAATCCATTTTCCTGAAAATAAGAAACATAGAGAGTACCTACTCCTTGAACACTGTGTTTCTGGCTGCCAGAAACAGACTATGCAGTAAGTTTTTGATGAATGAATGGATGGATGGAAGGCAGATTGCTAGATAGACAGGTGGACAAAGGGTAGATATATATGCTATCCATCTAATATCTAATCTTAACAGGTATCTTTCTTTCAGCAGATATTTACTGAGTATCAGCACTATATCACATACTTCATTAAGTATATTATAACTCCAATTTGACATTTTCAAGTTTCCATCAACTTTTTCTAGAAATATTTATACATTGGTTGTATTTTTGTTCCTAGTGTGATGGTCCAATATCTTTCTTTTCTTTCTTCAAAGCCTCTGTTCTCTGCTGTAAGTATATTGAATCTATGTTAACCTTGAAGATTTAGTTTTATAACACAGAGTTTCTTTAGTCTAAGATGCACTTCTCTTATATTTTCAGAATGTAGTTTAAACTTATTTCTGATTTGAAAGAACTGGGTCACTGCTCCAAAGCTCCGGTAATCTAGCCCAATGATGAGGATGTATCATGGAAAGGGAAGGTGTAGGGGCACTGGGATTGCTGTCCCTCATCATGGACAAAGAGCATTTCAACCAGGCCCAGAGTGGGTACTATGAAAGTTCCAAAGGATGCTCAAAGGCGCCTTGTCCTCTGAAGGGAAGTGAAGTGAAGTTGCTCAGTCATGTCTGACTCTTGGTGACCCCATGGACTGTAGCCCACCAGGAATTTTTGGAATTTTTTAGGCAAAAATACTGCAGTGGGTTGCCATTTTCTTCTCCAGGGGATCTTCTGACCCAGGGATCAAACCTGGTCTCCCGAATTGCAGGTAGACACTTTATCCTCTGAGCCACCAAGGAATCCCTAAAGTAATGAAGAAAATAAATTTGTGTTACCTGCTGAGAAAGCCATGAAATTGTTGCTCTTCCTAAAGTTGCCATTCTCATCCAGGAAGTGGTCAGGGTCAAATACCTCCGGGCTGGGGAATTCTTTGTCATCAGGCAACACAGAAGTCAGTGATGTTAATGTATCTGTGCCCTGGAAAGAACAGATGAAGATAAACTAACCTATGAACAAGTCACAGAGCTAGAAGAACTGCTGAAAATCATTTAGTCCAATCTTAGGATTAATCTTGGATTGAAAGAAGGGCAGTGGCATTTTCAATCAGACAGAACAAGTAATAAACAAGGATAAGTTTAAGACTAATGGCAGTGATGCTGCTAAAGTGGACTTCAAAGGCATCTGAAATACTCAGTACATGGGTCCTAGAACTTATGAACCCAGTCTGCTTATCACCACATTTGAACACTGGTGTCTGACCCCACTAGTTTATTTGTTTTATCATTTCAATTTTCACTCATTTCATATGTGTATTATGTCTCTACTATGTTTTAAATGTCTCAAATTATCTATTTGCATGGCTTTTGTAAACAGACATTTGATCTAATATAAAATAATCTATCCAATGATAATAAAGTAAATACAATAACAAATATTATTGTTTACCATTGCCAAGCAGACTTTTTGTCTTTATTTAAAAATACTGTGTTAGACTTCATTACAGATTAATTCAAGATTTGAAACACAGGAAGGATGGTAAAATTAGAATAATCATTTCACAACAATTCAATATAGGATCATTAGTTTAAGCAAGTTTTATCTATTAATGCTAAAACTATTGGTTAAACAACTGAGAAGCAAGATACAAACCCATACAGTACCATGCAATTTTTTGTTAATTAAATGTGCAAAAAAGGACCTGTGTCATGGAGTAATCTGGCAGATACTACTTTGTCATGTGAACAACACTGCATAACCAATAATGGGATAACTGACATACGTGCCTGCACCTCCGCAGTGAATTTCAGTGGGAAACACAAAGCACCCATATACTTAAAGTTGTAACTGGAATGTGTGTCCAGAAAACAACCACACAAAACCAGCCTGAGGAATATCTTACGGGATTACCATACTGAACTCTACAAAGTTAAAGGTACTGAAAGAAAACAAACAGGACAAAAGAGAACTGATAATGGGAGAGAAATGGAGAACAGGGAAAATATAACCAAATTATAGGCTTGTTTCCGGGCTGGACATTGATTTGCAAAAAAAAAAAAAAAAAGTATAAAGCTTATTCCATGAAAAATGGGAAATTTTCAATATAGGCTGTTCATTGGGTAATAGTATTCTATCAAGGATAACTCAAGTACAACTGCTATTATTCCTCTGTATACAAAAATCACTGTTTTGAGCTATACATACTGAAGTACGGAAGCGTGAATGAATAGATGGGTAGATTGATAAATGAATATTTGTGGAAAATTTTTACACATTAAGGTATGGGGAAGTCATTTTAGCTTATACATGATTTAACTTGAATTTTATGTTAAATAAAACTGCCTGTTTGTGGCCTATCACACATACACACTAATTAATTGTTAAATAAAATGTGAATTGAACAGAAATAAAGAATGTCCATGTTAAAAATAAAGATTAAATGCCTCCTTTCTGGGATGCCAGTGCTGAAACTCTTGCAATGAGAAGACTCCTCTCTTAGGTGTCAAGGCCATACCAACTCGCTGTGCTTCTGTTGATAATGTTTTTTTGAAACCTTATAAGAATGTATCTCTGGCTTCCTGATATTCTTTGTTCTAACAAGGTTTACAACTATGTAGATAAACCATACCTCTCCAGAGCAGTTCCTCAGTGATCTGAGAGGTTGTCTTCTGGGCTATAGTCCTCAGTTTGGCTCAAATAAAACTCTTTTCTATTCCTCTTACAGATCATTTATTGATTATTTCTCAACACTGCAAAAGCAGGTAAATATAAAAATTCATATATAACATACATATGAACATGTTTTTAATGTTTTATGTTTAAAAAATAATTAATGCAAACTTGGGGGAATCTTCTATCCCCTAAGGTTATCATATAAAATGTCTACAACCCTTTATTATTCTCTTGTATATATTTATGTAAGAAATACATAAAATTTTCCTTTAAGATGCCAAAAAAGATACAAAATCCAGTATTTTCATCAAATGTTGCTCAAATAATTGCATATTTCATACAGAAATTAAGGAAGCTTAAACATTACTCAGCATCATAAGTAAAAATTACCTGCATGGATCATCATCTAAATGTAAGCACTAAATTTTGAAGTTTTAGAAATAGATAAGGGTAAATCTTTCAGACCCTGTGCTGGAAAATGTTCTTTATACAAACTAAAAAGAAAAAAAAATCCCACAAATCAATCTCACAGCATTGCAAAACATTCTTTCAGACAGTCTTACATACTAACAAATATCAACCCATGTATAAATATAACCTTTGTACAAAAAATGACTAAGCATTTTAAATAGAAAGTAATCAAGGAAGAATAATATTTTCTGACACATGGGAATTCTATGCAATATAAATTTCTGCCTCCATAAAGACTTGTATATAGCCCTTTTTGTTTGTTTAATATGTCCTTGACTGCTTCCAAGCTGTAATAGCAGAAGTGTACAAAAGTATACAAAAAGCATCAGACACTTCAAGGCTTCAAATTCTGAAATACTTACACTCTGGAATAATACAGAAAAAGTTTACCAACTCCTGTCTTAGACCATTCTCTCCAGTTAGTTCAGTAGCCCCAGCCTTGGATAAAACTAATCACTCATCTAACTGGTAAAAAGATATAAAAGAATCAGCCTCCCAATATTCTCATTGGAAAAGACTCTGATGATGGAAAAGACTGAAGGCAAAAGAGAATGGGTGGCAGAGGATGAGATGGTTAGATAGCAACACCAACTTAATGGACATGAATTCAAGGAAACTGGGAGACAGTGGAAGACATAGGAGCTTGGCATGCTATAGTCCATGGGACCGCAGAGTCAGACATGTCTTAGCAACCGAACAACAAAGCCCAATATTTATGTTTCTACACTGGGATGGTCATGCAGCAGGGAATGGTCATCCCCAGTATATACTTGAGAATAGACATTTGACGATATAATGGTTATTTCCAAATATAGTGGATGTGTGAGATGGGCCATTCCATTTTCATTTCTAGTACATTGTTTCTCATGTACTTAGAAATAAGAGGAGAAACAAGTTTGATTAATGACTACCTTAGACTCCAACATTACAAAAGAAAAGTCTTCTCTCAGCATGTCCTTTGGTTTAAAAAAAAAAAAAGTGGACTTGAAGCACTAACTCTTGTATCAAATTTGTGATTACTGAAACAAGTCCAATAATCTCTTCATAAAATCATCAAGTCTGTCTTCTCCAAAGATTGGCATTAGTACTTGTACCTTACACAAATCTCATTACACTATCAGCTGACTTTTCAACAGAAATTCTGCAGGCTAGAAGAATGTGGCATGATACACTCAAATTTTTTTAATGTGATGAAAAGAAAGAACCCACATCCAAGAATACTCTACCAGATTTATAAAGACTCAAAAGTTTCACAGATAAGCAAAAGTTAAACGATTTCAGTACCACCAAACCAGCTTTACAAGAAATAGTAGAGGCTTTTCTAAGGAAAAGGGAAAGGCCACAACTAGAAACAGGAAAATTACAATGGAAAAAGCTCACAGCCAAAGGCAAACATACAATAAAGTTATTTTTTAAAGTGCTGCATTTACAGAGAAGTCATAATTGAGAACTGCAATAAGATATACCTAAATGATTAAAACCCTTAGATGTCATTACTATTCACCAGAACTGTAGGCCTGGGCCCTGAAGTGACTCTCAGACATGTCTGTGAGGCTGTACATATAAAAACTGTTCAAATAAGTGAAAACAAATGTCACTGTTTCATGACCCATGAGGGTCATTCCCATCCTGTCCAGTTGCTATAGAAAAGACATTGTTCTCTAACTCTTTTAGGAAATGACTCAAAACTATCCTTTGTGATTTCTGAATTGAACACAAATCTCAGGATAGAGTACTATTAAAACACATTTATACCCACACTGTGTGTACCATCATGGGACAATCATATGACACACATGACAATCACAGATACATAAAAAGCTCCCCTGGCTGTCTGTGCTTCACACCCTTCCCTCCTTCATCTGAAGACTGACAACCACCACCCATAGGAAAGATGTAGCTGCCCCGAAATGTTTCCAAGGGCATCACTGGAGAGAGAGAAGACTGCTAAGGTCAGAGCTATAGAGCACAGAATCACCCACTACCGGCTTTTCTCAACCCCTCCACCAGGCAGTGGGCTTCCTCTTGAACACGGTCCTCAACGCTTCTCTTCCCCATCCCGAAATTCTGCAGGGTTGTGAGGGTGAAGCGCCAGGTCTCCTTTTATCTCTTTCCAATGCTGAACATGACTCCTACCAGGAGGGGAAGCAGAAACTGTGAGGGAGGTCCTAGGGAAGGAGGAGTGAGCCGACACTTGGGAGGCTCATAGATGGACCACCCCTACCCATTACCAATGTTGAACATGTGCAAATACATACTTACCATCAACCTTAGTAGCTCTTTCAAGCACTGGGAAACTGCCCCTTCCAGAAAATTCCTCTCCCACATCAATCAGAGCTTCCTTCACTGCTTCATATCCATGTAAGACCACCATGGGCTTCATGCCAAAGTACACAGTGAACACAGGGCTGTAGACCTCTGAGAGCTGGGAATGGAGATGCATGTAATAGCAAAGAGCTCAATATTTGATAACACATTGTGCCTGATGTAGAATGTATTATCATCCTACTATTATGTTTTTATTCTGCCACATAGCTTAAAATATTTCTGAATTTAATACATAAGTATGATACAGATTGTTACACTTCCCACTTATGGATGACCTGAGATGCTGGGCCACAGCCCAAGTAACTGGGACACGGATTATGATTAATCCTCATATCAGCACTTTCAACAGGTTTATTTGCCCCACTTATAAACAAGGAAACTGAGGTCAGGGAATTCCACTTCATGTCCAGTGTCCCAGGGCTGCTATGTGTACAGGATTCAAATCTGAAACTCTTCTTATTCACATTCTGATCCTTGAGGAGAAACATAGCAATAATTAAGGCCCATCTTTGGACCAACACCCAGCTGACTGCTTCAGAATCAGCTAATGACAACAGTTATTAGAATTATGATTCTGTGGCCCTGTGATGAATACTAGAAATCTGTAATTTTAAAAAATAAATTCAGATAATTCCCAGCCCAGTTTGAGATCCACTGGAATTACTAATATAGAGAAACAACATCATAGAGGCAGTGCCTGGACATACAGCATCTCGTGAAAGAACAACATCTTTCATCTTGCAGCATTCACAGGGTACAGATGGCATCTGCTTGCAAATTCTTGACTGATGACTTCTTTCTTTCAATCACTCATGTTCGTCCTAATCCCAAGACAACTCCTTATATCAGGCACAACAGCCTTTTTCAGAAAAGTTCTGTTTTCCTGATCATCTGAACAAACACCTGACTTATATAGAATATGACTTCTGGAAGAAAATCTCAAATCATAAAACATTTCACTTCATTTATCTTCAGCCCCAAATCACAGCAAATGCCTGTGTAACAAAGAAGGGAAGCAACACTCCCAACGTTTAATATTTTATTACTTTGATTCTACCATACAAAGAGCTAAACACACACAAAACACATTATTATTTTCCTCTGCTTACAATAATGACATAGCTGAAAGGCAAGAAAATTGTCAAAATCATAGGAAGTAATTTGCTACACACTGACCTATTCTGACAGTGTGCCCTAGCGAAATGTAGGATTTCCCAGCAAGAATACTGGAGTAGGTTGTTGTTTCTTTCTCCAGGGGAGCTTCCCAACCCAGGGATCAAATCTGGATCTCCTACTTGGCAGGCAGATTCTTTGTCACTGAGCCACCAGGGAAACCCCATTAGTTTTATAATTGGGCTTAACTTACTGTGTACAAGACACTGACTGGAGAAGCAGAAAACCTACTTACACTGTTTAAGGATTTGCCGATGTTCTTAACATCTAATTGTAGGACATTTCCAAAAATTGGGAGAGGAGTGGGCGCTGGGGGGAGCTTCCCTTTCCCAGAGCTCTGTTTCCAGAGTGAGAGGAGAAGCTAACAGGAGAGACAGCACCAGGGCCACAGCCAGATCCACTGACGCCTTCTTTTCTTACTCAGAAGACTGTGAGCTGAAACCTAAAGCTTTTATAACAGTCCCTGCTAATTCAACCTGTGCCTGTCTGATATAAACAGACCATGCAGTTATATCCACTTTGCTCTCTCTTCTGAGCAGACTGCCCCAATGATAAAAATAATCGGGTGGAGAGGGAGGTGTGAGGGGGGATCGGGATGGGGAATACATGTAAATCCATGGCTGATTCATGTCAATGTATGACAAAAACCACTACAATATTGTAAAGTAATTAGACTCCAACTAATAAAAATAAATGGAAAAAAATAAATAAAAAATAAACTGTGCTTTAGCTTTGTTTTCTCTCTGTCCAATGATCACTCTGGAAATTGCAGTTAGGCTGGTTTAGCTGTGCTGGGATTGGGTCTAGTGGGTGGAAGAAGTCCCACTGTGCAGCTGGGATTGAGTACTATAGAAATAAATAATTTGATGCCAAAAAGGGCTCATAACTCTGAATTCAAATCAGTGACCAGTGGGAATATTTGACTTTGAGAACAACCAATATGCCTTTTTTGCTTTTGAATGCTTATCTTGTAATACTATATCCAACACTAGGATACTCTGTCCCTGAAAATGAAAGATTTTAAAATATTTCAATGTACTGTACTCATATTACATTTGCCTATGTATAAAATAGTTAATGGTGATCTATTTAAGATCATCTGTATTTTAAAGATCATTGTATTTTAAAATCAAAATATAGTAACTCCGGTTCAGGCCTCCAAAATGAAACTGTACAGTCATCATGGGTGTGTTCAGACATGTTCCTGCATTACTGAGAACTTGAATTCCCAACTGTGGCAAACCAAGGACTTCACTAACCATTTCAAAACAATATCTGCTAGCAGGTGCTTGCTGCAGTTTTGTATTTTCAAAGTTCCCCACCCCCTTCACAATATAACTATTTTGAACCCATCCAATTCTTGCTTACAAGCATTCTTACATCTTGTCATCTACAGTTCTAATTCCTGTCAAAACATTTATCTGTCCCTGTGGTTTTTTGCCTTTATAAAGTTCCCCGTTTTGTAGTCTGGAAGAACACAATTTAAGTGCTTCTTGGATCTGTGTCTCCTGGGCAGCAGTCCTAACAAACCACAAACACCTCTTGATTTCAACCAGATCTACATTCTTGGAATTCTTGGTTAACACTAACATAATTCAAACATCTTGAATGACCAAAGATGTAAGTACATAATTAAATGTGCATGACTTTTACCTTGAAATCCCATGTCTACCCCACCAAAATAAACATTGGAAGGTAGAGATTGTAATTTTGTATCTCTCAAATGAGAGAAAGGAAGATTCTGGGTGAACAGAAATGTCCAATGTCATACAGCTCATAATTAATAAGACTAGGATTCAAACTGAGATCTTCTGATGCCCACTGTGATGTTCTCTCATATATACCACAGCTGCCTCAAGAATAACTTCAGAAAAACAAAACCAAACCCCTAAAATGTTACTCTGCATATGCACCCAACTGACTGTTCACAAAGTAACAGGCTTCACAATAAATAGATGTCCCTGGACTCCAAGGGAAAAAAGGTCACAGATTCTCAAGGGAATAAAACAAAACTAGGGATTCTCCTCTCTCCATCACCAAACAAGTAAAACTTTCTCAGGTAACTGAGGGAAGAGCCAATCTCAAGAATTTTGGTGGAAGGCTTGAGAAATTATGGCTCAAACCTCCCAGTTGCCATGAGACACTACCCTTCTGTTGCCTTTTGAAGTCTGTCTTTATCAGATATAATGGAATGAAGTATACACAGTGTTAATCAAAATTTGAGAAAAGATCTGACTGAAATAAAACATGTTTCTGAGGGATTTCTTAGAAGTGCAGCATGAGAGACATAGATTCAAGAAGCAGTTGAATGGTGCTTCCACCAGACTACAAAATGAGGGAGGCTTATAAGGGCAAAAAAAAAAGTCCATAAGCTGTTCATTAAGAAGTATAATTGGACCTGGCAAGTAAGGGTTCCCATTAAGTATGGATCAACTGGGGTCCCAAATGGTTGCAGAGTTGAAAAGGGAGACCTTGAGACTGAGTGCAACTGGTAGGTGTTGCTCTGAATAGGGCTGATCCTCTGCCTGGGTCTGGTACAGGTCAAAGAAATGCCAAGTTCTAAGTGGTGCAGAGACAGGTCTTTGGCCAGATTCTCAATGGGCTCCTGACTCCCATTTTTGTATGCCTGAAATGTGACTGCTGTTGCTGTTCAGTTGCTCAGTCATGTCCGACTCTGTGACTCCATGGACTGCAGCACACCAGGCCTCCCTGTCCCTCACCATCTCCCAGAGTCTGCCCAAGTCCATGTTCATTGCTAGTATATAAGAAAGTGACTGATTATTGCCTGTTCTCCACCAAATACTGAAACCACGCTAAAATTGCTTCTTAGATGTTTTTTGATTCTTCGAGATTTTCTACTTACATAATCACACTATTGCCAAACAAAGATAGTTTTATTTCTTCCTTCTAAATCTATATAATTATTTCTTTTTCTTTTCTTATTGCATGAAAAGATGAAAAGTCCTAGAGACCAGCTGTATAACAGTATCATTGTAGTTAACAATACTCAGCACTGTAGTATTCACTTAATAATTTGTTAAGATGGCAGATCTCAGGTGTTTTTAAATTTTTGAAAGGTGTTGGGAAGAAACGGTAGGACATAGATAAAAGAAATATGTAGCTTGTAGATTCTATGCCAGGCTCCTTTAGATGTCCCAGGGCATCTACATAAATAAAACAATAATAAATAAAACAACATTTATTTTAGCTACACTGGCAGAGGTAATTTGGAAAAGCCGTGGGTATTTCTTTAGCTATACGTGAGTCAGAGGTAAAATCTGATTTGGTGTCTTTTGTTTCACTTAATACAAAATAAAGAATTTTCAAATAGTGGAATTTGTAATATAAGCTTAAAATTAGACTCATTGTGACAAACACTTTACAGGTTATTACATCTGGTTGTGGGAAGTAAATAATTACCATATATTTGTTACCAAAATACAGTAAAGATGGGGCAAAGTTTGCAACTGAAAAAGAGAATCGATTTGGATTTAGAGAAGACAGGAGAGCCACCTCATGCGAAGAGTTGACTTATTGGAAAAGAGGCCCTGATGCTGGGAGGGATTGGGGGCAGGAGGAGAAGGGGACGACAGAGAATGAGATGGCTGAATGGCATCACCAACTCGATGGGCATGAGTTTGAGTCAACTCCGGGAGTTTGTGATGGACAGGGAGGCCTGGTGTGTTGCGATTCATGGGGTTGCAAAGAGTCGGACACCACTGAGCGACTGAACCGAACTGATCTGAACTGATCATACAAAAAGCTAAGTGTTCCTCTACTCAAAAAGCACATCGCTTCTCTATTTATGACAGTGACAGAGTTAAAAGGCAAGAGAAATATCAAAGTTTATAGAAGTAATGTGAATTATGTTAACAGTGTGCTCATAGAAATATTTATTATTTTTTAGTTGAGCTTAATTTACTTACTGTTTGCAAGTGAATGGTGGTGGTGGTTTAGTCACTAAGTCATGTCTGACTCTTGCGACCCCATGGACTATAGCCTGCCAGGCTCCTCTGTCCATGGGATTCTCCAGGCAAGAATACTGGAGTGGGTTGCCATTTTCTTCTCCAGGGGATTTTCCTGACCCAGGGATCGAACTTGCCTCTCCTGCATTGGCAGGCAGATTCTTCTTCCATTTTGTTTTTTTTGTTTGTTTGTTTTGTTTTGTTTTTCCAGTTTTATTTATTTATTTATTTACTTACTTTACAATATTGTATTGGTTTTGCCATACATTGACTTGAATCTGCCAGGGATGTACATGTGTTCCCCATCCTGAACCCCCCTCCCACGTCCCTCCCCTTCCCATCCCTCTGAGTCATCCCATTGCACCAGCCCCAAGCACCCTGTATCATGCATCAAACCTGGACTGGTGATTCATTTCACATATGATAATTTACATGTTTCAATGCCATTCTCCCATATCATCCTGCCCTCACCCTCTCCCACAGAGTCCAAAAGACTGTTCTATACATCTGTGTCTCTTTTGCTGTCTCACATACAGGGTTATCATTACCATCTTTCTAAATTCCATATATATGTGTTAGTATACTGTATTGGTGTTTTTCTTTCTGGCTTACTTCACTCTGTATAATAGGCTCCAGTTTCATCTACCTCATTAGAACTGATTCAAATGTATTCTTTTTAATGGCTGAGTAATATTCCATTGTGTATATGTACCACAGCTTTCTTATCCATTCATCTGCTGATGGACATCTAGGTTGCTTCCATGTCCTGGCTATTATAAACAGTGCTGCGATGAACATTGGGGTACATGTGTCTCTTTCAGATCTGGTTTCCTCGGTGTGGATGCCCAATGGTATTGCTGGGTCATATGGCAGTTCTATTGCCAGGTTTTTAAGGAATCTCCACACTGTTCTCCATAGTGGCTGTACTAGTTTGCATTCCCACCAACAGTGTAAGAGGGTTCCCTTTTCTCCACACCCTCTCCAGAATTTATTGCTTATAGACTTTTGGAAAGCAGCCGTTCTGACTGGCGTGAAATGGTACCTCATTGTGGTTTTGATTTGCACTTCTCTGATAATGAGTGATGTTGAGCATATTTTCATGTGTTTGTTAGCCATCTGTATGTCTTCTTTGGAGAAATGTCTGTCTAGTTCTTTGGCCCACTTTTTGATTGGGTCATTTATTTTTCTGGAATTGAGCTGCAGGAGTTGCTTGTATATTTTTGAGATTAATTCTTTGTCCATTGCTTCATTTGCTATTATTTTCTCCCATTCTGAAGGCTGTCTTTTCACCTTGTTTATAGTTTCCTTTGTTGTGCAGAAGCTTTTAATTTTAATTAGGTCCCATTTATTTTTGCTTTTATTTCCAATATTCTGGGAGGTGGGTCATAGAGGATCCTGCTGTGGTTTATGTTGGAAAGTGTTTTGCCTGTTTTCCTCTAGGAGTTTTATAGTTTCTGGTCTTACATTTAGGTCTTTAATCCATTTTGAGTTTATTTTTGTATATGGTGTTAGAAAGTGTTCTAGTTTCATTCTTTTACAAGTGGTTGACCAGTTTTCCCAGCACCACTTGTTAAAGAGATTGTCTTTTCTCCATTGTATATTCTTGCCTCCTCTGTCAAAGATAAGGTGTCCATAGGTGTGTGGATTTATCTCTGGGCTTTCTATTTTGGTCCATTGATCTATACATCCGTCTTTGTGCCAGTTCCACACTGTTTTGATGACTGTGGCTTTGTAGTAGAGCCTGAAGTCAAGCAGGTTGATTCCTCCTGTTCCATTCTTCTATCTCAAGATTGCTTTGGCTGTTCGAAGTTTTGTATT
Organism: Odocoileus virginianus; assembly: GCF_023699985.2. Classification (NCBI taxonomy): domain Eukaryota; kingdom Metazoa; phylum Chordata; class Mammalia; order Artiodactyla; family Cervidae; genus Odocoileus; species Odocoileus virginianus. Next base: position 21,240 of record NW_027224332.1, read on the forward strand.
TCCATACAAATTGTGAAATTATTTGTTCTAGTTCTGTGAAGAATACCTTTGGTGCTTGATAGGGATTGCATTGAATCTATAGATTGCTTTGGGTAGTATACTCATTTTCACTATATTGATTCTTTTGATCCATGAACATGGTATATTTCTCCATCTATTTGTGTCCTCTTTGATTTCTTTCATCAGTATTTTATAGTTTTCTATATATAGGTCTTTTGTTTCTTTAGGTAGATATATTCCTAAGTATTTTATTCTTTTTTTTTTTCCTTTTCTTTGCAATGATGAATGGAATTGTTTCCTTAATTTCTCTTTGTTTTCTCATTGTTTAGTGTATAGGAATGAAGGGATTTCAGCAGGTGGATTCTTTACCACTGAGCTACCACAGAAACCCAACGTTACAGTTATTGTCCAGTCACTAAGTCATGTCTGACTCTTTTCAACTCCATGGACACACCAGGACTCCCTGTCCTCCACTATATCTAGGACTTTGCTCAAGTTCATGTCCATTAAGTCGGTAATACTATCTAAACATCTCACCCTCTTCTGCCCTCTTCTTTCCCCATCAAAATGATGACATATTTAAGGAAATCAAAATGGAGCAACTGTGGGCAGTCATTGTGGATGTGATTTCAGACATGTTCCTGCATCACTAACTACTTAAATTCTGAACTGTATCAAACTCAAGTACTCCACCAGCCATTTGCAAAATGATATAGACTAGTGGCTGTTAACTGCAAGTTTGTAGTTTCAAAACTGCCTGCTTCACAACTATTCAATCATTTCAAACACAACCAATCCTTGCTTAACAAGAATCTTTACATCTTGCCATCTCCAATCCTAATTTTTTTTTTCTGGATTAAAATAACACTAATTTATTATATTACAATTCTAGAGGTCACAAGTCTGAAAATTAAGTTGTTGACTGGGCTGCATTCCTCCTGGAGGCTCTTGAGAGAATCCATCTCCTTGTCTTTTCCAGTCTCTAGAGGCCACCTGCATTCCTTAGCTCACACCGCCTCCTCCATTGCCAGGGCCAGCAGCACAGCATCTTCATGGCTTTTTGATCCCCTTGACCGCCTCCTTCAGGGACTCTTGTGATTCCGCTGGGTGTGCCAGGTAATCCAAGATTATTTTTCTAGTCTCAAAATACATACTCTTTAAAATTCTTAAATGTTTGTGCAATTTTTAAAGGTTACTTTCCCTCAACAGTTAATACAAAATATGCAGTCCTAATTCTTGACACAATTTGCCATTTTTGCTTTTATAAACTTTCACATTTTGTTGTCTGGAAGAAAACAGTTTGTGTTTTTTGGATCTGTGTGTCCTGGGTAGCAGCCCTAACAAATCCCAAATAAACACTTTGTGATTTCAGCCAGATCTCCATTCTGGGGTTTCATAGTTAACAATAATAAAATTTAAACCTCTTAAACAACCAAAGACATATAAAGCAACTATATAAGTAAATGTACATGACTTTTACCTTGAAATCTCAAATCTAAATTTGTATAATTTTTTTAGATTTCACATATAAGTGCTATCATATAGTATTTTTCTTTGTCTAACTTATTTCAGTAAGCATAATATTCTTTAGGAACATTCACCTTCCTGTAATTGGCAGAATTTCATTCTTTTTATGGCTGAGTAATATTCCATTATATGTTTATACTGCATCTTCTTTATCCGTCTGTCTGTTGATAGATTCTGGGTTGTTTCTATGACTTGACTTATAAGTAGCGTTTCTGTGAATACTGGGCTGCACGTATCTCTTTGAATTACTGTTTTCATTTTCCTTGGCTATATAACCAAGGGGTGGAATTGCTGGCTCGTATGGTAGTTCTATTAGTTTTTAAGCACACTCCTGTTTTCCAAAGTGCCTGCACCACTTTATGTTCCCACCAACAGTGCACAAGAGTTCTCTTTTCTCTTCACCCTCTCCAACATTTGTTATTTGTGGTCTTTTTGATGATAGCCATTTTGACAGGTGTGAGGTGATATCTCATTGTCATTCTGATTTGCATTTCTCTGATGATTAGCAATGTTGAACATCTTTTCATGTGCCTGGTAGCCATCAGTGTGTCTTTCTTTAAAAAGCCTATTCATATATTCTACCATTTCTAATAGAATTGCTTGTTTGATATTGAGTTGTATGAGTTGTTTATGTATTTTGGATACTAACGCCTATTGGTCATATTATTTGTAAATATTTTCTCCAATTCTGAAGTTTGTCTTTTTGCTGATGACATCCTTTGCTGTATGAAGTTTTTAAGTTTAATTAGGTTCCATTTGTTTATTTTTGCTTTTATTTCTTTTGCCTTAAGAGACAGATCCAAAAAAATATTGCTATAATTTATGTCAAAGAGTGTTCTATGTTTTCTTCTAGGAGTTTCATGGTTTCTGATCTTACATTTAGGTCTTTCATCAATTTTAAAGTTCCTTTTGTGTATGGTGTAGGTAAATATTCTAATTTCATTATTTAACATGTAGTGTCATGTTTTCCCAGTACCACTTATGGAAGGTACTGTCTTTTAACTATTGTATATACTTGCCTCCTTTGTCATCGATTAATTGACCACATGTGCCTGAGTTTATTTCTGAGCTCTCTGTTCTTTTCCATTGCTCTGTCTGTGCTTATGCCATACCATGCTATTTTGATTACTGTAGCCTTGTAGTATAGTTTGAAGTCTGGGAGCATCATTCTTTTTTCTCAAGAGTGCTTTGGCAACTCATGGGCTTTTGTAGTTCTACATGAAGCTTAAAATTGTTTTTTACAGTGCTACGGAAAATGTCAAGGATATTTTGATAGGGATTACATTAAATACATAAGGTTGCTTTGGGTAGTATAAATATCTTCACATTTTTTGCCAGTCCAGTAGCTTCATTGTATAGTTTGAGATCAGAAAGTATAATGCCTCTGGCCTTGTTCTTCTTTCTCAGCATTGCTTTGACTTTTCAGGGTCTTTTTGGTTACATACAAATTTTAGCATGGCTTCTCTATTTCTGCTGTCCATAATACTCCAATATGCTTTCGATATCCATGGCATCAAAGAGATGGCCCCTCTTTTAATTACAACTTGTGAAATTTGTGTTCTCTCTCATTTTGGAGAGAGACTGGCTATAGGTGATTTTTTATACACAATCTCATTGATTTCTGTTCTGATTTTTAATTGTAGTTTTCTGTGTCTGACTTTTAATTGCTCACTATCACTGATCTCAATATTCCCTACAGGATGAAGCTGCTCTTGAAAACAAATTTTTTTCACTTTTAAAAGCAAATCTCAGATAACTATGTAAGAAGCATTCAAGGGAGGTTTTCTGCTCTCATTCCCTCTATCCTCCTCTGTGCATATCACTATAACAACCAGTATGACATCTTTGCCTTTTTTTCCTTTCTTACTTGCAATATGCACAAAAGAAGGAAAGACTGAGAAGTGGCTCATCAGATTCTGCTTTTTATTAGAAACATGCACTGAAGAAATAGGTCTCATTGGCACATACTAATTCATGCATTACTTTGTACTGAGTACAATGGTACTAGGTACACACTACTACTTAATATTAGATATCTATTAGTATATGTGATGGCCAATACAAATACTACAGGATATGGAGAATAGCAGATATATTTCTGTAGTGAAATTGCACAGGGAATGAGAAGAGGTCAGAGATGTGTTCTCAGGAAAGATTAACATGACACTGGTGAACGATGCCCCCGATGAAAGGGAGTTAAAGGCAATGCCACAGATGAAGCTGTATGATCTAGCATTCTTCACACAGGAATGAAGCAGAGCTTGTAAGGAGGCGGCACATTAGCTATCCCAGTAACAGCTGGAGTGGTGTCAATGTCTTTTGAGTCAAGCACAGATTTCAGGGTAAATTTTTGTAAAATTGTGGTCAGGAATAAAAACAGCTCCATGCGGGCCAGGCCCTCTCCCACACAAATCCGTTTTCCTGAAAGTAACATAGATAGTACTCCTTGAACGCTGTCTTTCTGGCTGCCAGAAACAGACTATGCAGTAACTTTTTGATGAATGTTTGAATGGATGGATGGAAGGCAAATGGCTAGATAGACAGGTGGACAAAGGGTAGATATACATGCTATCCATCTAATATCTAATCTTAACAGGTATCTTTCTTTCAGCAGATATTTATTGCATTATCAGCACTATACCACATACTTCATTAAGTGTATTATAACTCCAATTTGACATTTTCAAGGTTCCATCAATTTTTTTTTATAGAAATACTCATACATTGGTTGTATTTTGTTCCTACTGTGATGGTCCAGTGTCTTTCTTCCCATTCTTCACATCCTCTATTCTCTGCTGGAAGTATATCAAATCTACATCAACCTTGAAGTCTTTCAGTTTTATAACACAGAGTAACTTTTGTCTAAGATGCACTTCTCTTGTATTTTCAGAATGTAGCTTAAATTTTATTTCTGAATTAGAAAGAACTGGGTCACCTCTCCAAAGCTCTAGTAATCTACTCCAAAAATGAGGATGTCTCAGGGAGAGAAAGTGCATGGGCATTGGGACTGCTGTCTCTCATCATGGAAAATGAACATTTTGGCCAGGCCCAGAGTGGGCACTATGGAAGTTCCAAAGGATGCCCAAAGGCACCTTGTCCACTGAAAGTGAAAGTCACTCAGTAGTGTCTGACTCTTTGCAACCCCATGGACTGTCCATGGAATTCTCTAGGCCAGAATACTGGAGTGGGTAGCCTTTCCCTTCTCCAGGGGATCTTCCCAACCCAGGGATTGAACCCTGGTCTCCTACATTGCAGGTGGATTATTTACCCACTGAGCCACAAGGAAACTTGTCTACCGGAACAATGAAAAAACTAAATTTGTGTTACCTGCTGAGAAAGCCATGAAATAGTCGCTCTTCCTAAAGTTGCCATTCTCATCCAGGAAGTGGCCAGGGTCAAATACCTCTGGGTTGGGAAATTCTTTGTCATCATGTAGCACAGAAGTCAGTGATGTTAATATATCTGTGCCCTGGAAAGAACAGATGAAGATAAACTAAACTATGAAGAACTCACAGAGCTAGAAGAACTGCTGAAAATCCTTTAGTCCAATCTTAGGATCAATAGATGATTAATTTTGGCTCGAAAGGTCAGTGTCATTTTGAGTCAGACAGAACAGTAATAAACAAGGATAAGTTTAAGACTAGTGGCGGTGATGCTGCCAAAATGAACACTGGCATCATCTGAAATACTCAGTACGTGGGTCCTAGAACTTATGAATCCATTCTGCTAATCACCACATTAAGGACATGGTATCTGCCCCCACCAGCTGCTTTATTATTTCAATTTTTACTCATCTCATATGTGGATTATGGCTTAATGTGGAAGTCTCTATTGTGCTTGAAATATTTCAAACTATCTGTTTGTATGGCTTTTGTAAACAGGCATTTGATCTAATACAAAATAACCTCTTCTACGATAACAATGTAAGCACAGTAACAAATGTTATTGTTTACCATTGACATGCAGATTGTTTGTCTTTATTTAAAAATATAGGGCAGGCTTCATGACAGATTAATCCTAGATTTGAAACACAGAAAGGACTGTAAAATTTGCTGTGCTACAGTCCATGGGGTCACAAAGAGTTGGACATGACTTAGTGACTAAACAAGAATAAAACTCAATATTTATGTTTCTACACTGGAAGGGCTATGCAGAAGGGGATGGTCATCCCCAGTATATGCTTGGTAATAGATGTATGAAAATATAATGGTCATTTCCTAATACAGTGGATGTGAGCGATGGGCCACTCCATTCTAGTACAGTGTTTCCCACATACTTAGAAATAAGAGTAGAAACAAGCTTGATCAATTATTACCTTAGACCCCAGTGTCACAAAAGAAAAGTCTTCTCTCAGGACTTGAAGTACTAACCCTTGTATCAAAACTGCAATCACTGAGACAAGTCTCATAATCTAGTAAAATCATCAATTCTGTCTTCTCCAAGGACTGGCACGTACTTGTACCTTAAGAATCTCATTGCTTTCTTTCCCCAGCAAAATATAAATTTTAGTTATATTATTTTATAATTTTAATAATAATATGTCTTGGCTTCAAGTGGATGAGAAGTTTTCAGCACACCAATTAGAAAGTCTGAATATATACAGATATTCTGTGTTAGAGAGCATGAGAAATCTGCTAAGACAAAAATCTGTCTCAATATTCCAAAGTTTGAAGAACCTCAAAGAGGAAAGCTGACACCTAAAGTTAATATTAGTCTCTGTCAATGTTCAAATTTTACTCAAAATACTCAAAATGGGAGAAGTTACATCATTCCATCTGCCAAAGAGGAGAGGGATGGACCCTTTCTGTAATAAAATAAATAACACCTGAACTCTGCATTTTTTCATTTATAAAAATTGGTATTTAACCAAAAGTAACTAGACATTTCAAAGACACACTAAGTGGCCAAAGGTAGAAGTGAGGAAAACAATAAATATACACCCACACTATGAAACATTTCTCACCTAATTTTATCATGCCAGCATGACCTTTAAAACAGAAATCCAATGAAAAAGTGTTGAGGAAGAAAAGTTGTAAACCAAAAATCTCTTATACCATAATCAGTAAAGTCCTGAACAGAATATAGCAAATGAAATCCAACTGCATATATATACTTATAATATGCATATTCAGTGGGAAAAGTGAGGTCAATGTATTCAACCATACCAATAAGTACAGATATCAATATGAAAAAATTATATACATGTTCATGACTAAAAATAGCATTAAAAATGAGAACATGTTTCCTACTCTGATTATTTAAAAAGTACGTAGCAAAATTTACATAAAATATCATCATCAATAGTGAAATGTTAACCACCATTCTATTGAGATCAGAAATGAAAACAAGGCTAAAAGAAAGTTATCAGCCCAGACAGCATGACAATGTATAGAGAAATTGCGATTAATCTAGAGGGAAGTTTTAAACACTGGTTTTAAATTTGGCAAGATTGCTTCATATAAAGTTATTAAAATGATAAATCAATTATATTTTCAATCCAGATAATAGAATGGAAAAGGCATTTTAAAACAATAAGCACCAAAGGGAAAAAAAGAAAAGATACGTAAGCCATTGTACAGGAAAAAATTACTGAGAAAATTAAAGTAAGCCTTTCAAAACTGGACCATATATCATATTAATTAATGCAATGATTCAACATGCCGTGGAGTTATATCTTTCCAAATTGACCTCATATCACCCTGACAAAAATCCCTGCAGTGTTTTGGTAAATTGACAAATTGATACCAACATTCATTTGGAAATGTAAACAGTTAACTTTTGTCAAACCAAATAAAAGAAATAGAAAATTTGGAAGTCTTACACTGCTAGCTGTTATAAATCTGTTATAAAGCTTTACGGACTAAACTGGAAAAAACACACAATTCATCAAGCCTGCACACAAATGATTACTTACACTTCTTTCATCTTGCTTTCATAGAGGATGGCACACAAACTGTCTAAAATGGGAACTTCAGTACCACCGAGGTCAGTATAAGAGAAACCAATGTTACCTTGGGGATGAGGTAGTTTCTGAATTTAACATCACAGTTCACAGCATGAGGTACGCTTGTGGGAGCCAGGTCAATGTATCTCTGGATCTCATGCACCACAGCATCCATGTAGGGCATGCGGGTCCTGTCCTGCATGCAGGGGCTCCGGTGTCTGCCAATCACACGGTCGATCTCTTCCTGGATCTTAGCTGATAAGAGATAAGTAAGACTGAAGAAGGAAAAATTGCACACCACATTTGCACAGCAATTCAGGGATACATGATGCTTTATGAAGGTATCCCAACAACATTATACACTTAAGTTATATGCTCAGAAATGCACCTCGACATGGAGAGAGAATTGCCATAATACAAATACATGTAAGTCTCTGACAAGCTAGACTTAAGATACAGCTAAAGAGACTTCTATGTTAGCATACACAGTAATACAAGCAGAAATGATGAAATGTTTGAAAATAAAAACACAACACAAGATCAAGAAACTAAAGTTGCTGGAGGAGAAAAACAGGAATCTATTAATTTTATATCAAAACAATATGTGGATTGAAAAGGTAAATCATATGTTTTTTAGTATATTTGTGTATTCTGTGTATGCAATATGTAGTGCTACTCTCCTTGTCCTCCAATTGCCAAATGCTGTCACTTCTAACATTCTAGTGGTTTCTTCTGAAATTTTTGTCCTATTTCTAATCAATGACTCTGTTTCTATTTTTTATGTACAGATTTTTAAACAATATCTGATTTTCTGGTACGAGAGCTGAGAATTTACATCTCTATCCCCACCTCATACAAAATACACATACAAATCCCCTTACTCCACTTCCAATATATTTAAACCATAATTTTTAGCACTTAGAACACTCATTTTAAAATCATTCTGACTAAATAAACAATGCTCACTCGTAAGAAAACTATGATTATGCTTCCTTTTGGTACCTTCTTGGACCTTACTATGTTTCTTTAGTCAATTCATAAAACTCTGTACCCTGATTTAGGATTATTTCCAAATACTGAGGTAGATGTTTCAAACTCCTAATAAAAATTTCCCTATTATTCAGAAGCCACAAACAATCCATCACCTTTTGTCTTTTGTTCTTGACATCTCCCTTCATACCTGCTTTATCCACCTGATCCATTTAGAAGTGGATATTTTCCAGGCCTGCTATCTAGCAACAGCCCTGACACTTTTTCTGCTTCAAGAGTTCTCAAGATTCCTGAAGCCCATGACTTCCTCTGACATGATTTCAGGCATTTGAACATGAAAGTTTGATAGTTGACTTGAATTCTGATGCCTTAGTGAACTCTAATCCTTTATCTATGACATGCTACATCTCTCTGTGTCAGGAAGCATTTAACAGGAAGCTTCCTGTGTGCTGTTTTGGATCTGTCAGGAATCCTCTGGTCCTTATTAATTCCTTAAGACAAGAAGCACGCCTTTCCCGGGGCTGAGGAATCCAGGCATTTCCTTCATTAGTTTCTCAATACAGTGATAAGTACCCTCTTCCTTCTTATGAACCATTCGGTAAAAAGTGATTGTTTACAACTCTCTCTTTAACAGGGATTGCCCTTATGTTTTGTAAGTCTGGAATTTTAATCTTTATCCTTGCTAAGAATAACTACCTTGTAAGACAGTATATATGTCCACACCCCACCTTGTAAGACAGTATATATGCCCACACCATGTTGATTAAAACACCTTTGCTCCATCAGAGCTTGGGTCCCCATGTCTGTCTTTCTTTCTTTCTTTCTCTCTCTCTCTCTCTCTCTCTCTCTCTCTCTTCTCTCTCTCTCTCTCTCTCTCTCTCTCTCTATTTCTGGCTGATTCCCTGGAGCGCGAAAGCCGGCTGCATAACCCAGGGAATATTAGCCTCTTTCCTTCTTTCACTCTCTCATCGTCGACTCCGGACCACCAGGTTCCGGTCCAATAAAGGACCAACATCTCTGAAAGTTTTTTGTGATTTTTTTCTTTTATTCTGGTGTTCAGAAATTTCATGACCTGTGTCCTGGGGTGGAAATTTTTATTTCATTCACTCTGCTAGACATGTCAAGAGAATTTTCTATCTACATGGTAAAATTTGGAGGCCTTTTCTCCAGAGTGCTCACTCTCTGGAGTTTTCTTTGGCTGTTCAAATTCAGAAAGCAGGATGGAGAAAGGAGCTAAGAGTCCCTGAATTCATGAAGAGCATTTCCTAGCCTTTCCTCCAAGTCGTGACCTCACTCTTTGCCCCTGTCTCTGCCCAGTGTCCTGAGTGTAAAGTCTCTTAGTTTCAGTTTCTCTAGGCAATAAGCTTCTCTCATCCTATTGGGGAAAGAATGATCTGATAAAAGGAGCTGTCAAAGGGTTGTGACTGGGACAGTTACCTTTATCAGCCTATTTCTCCCTCCATCCTCTTTGACTCTTGGTACTTATAAATACTGAAACTTACAGGATGGTAAGGACACAAATGACTCTCCTTATTATACAACTTCCTCTTCTGACATATAGACCATAACTTCATTCTCTATCTGACTTCACTGTTACCTCTCAATATGCTCTGTGTTTCAAAAATTTGTTTAAGATGTGTTGGCTGCCTCTCCAGGTTTAAAAAGCTAACTCTGGCCTGTTAGGCTATGGTCATTTTACTGAAACCCTAACACAACAGAAGATCATGTGTATTTCTAAACTGCTGTTCACAACTGTTAACCTTTAAAGGTTAATTTCTAACAAAAACTTATTTGCAAAGGATAAAATTATTGACCCCAACCCCCACCACTATCAAATTCTTATTTTGGTAAGAAATATTTTCCCAGAAATAAACTTCTTGACTAATAAAATTCCTTTATATGCACATCTTAAACCAATTCCCTGTGAATATAACTTTTTAAAGGACTCACAACACTGAATTTTCATCAGGCAGTCTCACAAAATTTCCAGGATTTCCATTTATGTTTCAAAAAGCAGAATTTCCATTTTCCGTGCCCTGGCTTTAGAACACTGCATTTTCAGAATGAGGAAACTCCAGAGTGATCTTTCCATAAGAAAGCCATTATGCAACCACAGGCCAACTCATGCTGGCTATGCCCACTACATGTGACCTCCCATGAAATCCAAATGCTGCTACGTTGATTTTCCTACCTTTCACAGTGTCTTCACTCCTGTCATCCTGCTATATTATGTAAAGATGTCCCATTACTTTCCCTTCACTAAATCTGAAAAACATTAAGGTGCTCAAACAGAGATTTAAGGGCTTCCCTTGTGGCTCTTCCCTTAAAGAATCTGCCTGAAATGCAAGAGATTGCCTGCAATGCAGGAGACCTGGGCTCGATCCCTGGGTCAGGAAGATTCCCTGGAGAAGGAAATGGCAACCCACTCCAGTATTCTAGTCTGGGAAATCCCATGGACAGAGGAGCCCAGCAGGCTATAGTCCATGGGGTCTCAAGAGTTGGACATGACTTAGAGACTAAATCACCACAAGAGAAACAAGTCTCTTTCCAATATCTTTCCTGAAATCACCCTGCCCACCATGTTATCATACCTGTGACCTCTGGGTGCTTCAGCAGGAGGAGGAGCCCATATCTCAGTGTGGTGCTCGTTGTCTCTGTCCCAGCTCCAAACAAATCAGATACAGTGATTGTCAGGTTTTCAAATGTATATTCTGATTGATGATTGTGTTTTTCCTAGGAATGATTTGATTTTTTAAAAATTAGAAAGCATACCAAAAGCAGGTAAACATGGCCCATTAACAAGTAAAAAACAAGTCAACACAAATCATTCCTGATGAACCCCAGACACACTGGCTTTACTCAATAAAAAGTTTAAAATTCATGTCTTACTGGCTCAAAGAGCTGAAGAAAACCGCATACAAGAATTAAAGCAAATCAGCAATATATATATACAAGTGAGGAATAATGAAAAAAGTACTATAAAAAGGAACCAAAGAGAAACTTTGGAGATGAAAAGTACAAAAACTGAAATTAAAAAAAAAAAAAATTATCAGAATTTTTCAACAGCAGACTGGAGGAAGCCCAAACAAAAAAAAAAACCATCAAACATGAAGCCAGGAGAACAGAAATTTCCTGGGAATATCAGGAAGAAAAAGGAAGGAAAAAAAATGAACAGAGCCTAAGACACAACTGGAACTCAAACAAGTATACCAATATCCACTTAATGGGAGCCCCAGAAAAGAAAGAAAGAAGAAATAAAAAATAAATATTTTTAAAAAGAATGGCTGAAGACTTCCAAAATTTGGTGAAATACATGAATGTATGAATAAAAGAAGCTAAAAAAACTCCAAGAATATTGAAGTCAAAAAGACCCAGAGCAAGGTGCATTTTAATCAAACTGTCAAAAGCCAAAACGAGAATGTTTGAAGTGTCAAGGGAGAAGTGACTCCCTTGTACACACTCCCTGAAGTGTACAAAGGACCCACAATAACATAATATATCATTTTTCTCCAAAAACTGTGGAAACCATAAGTCAATGGAAAGATATTAAGTCCTCAGTGTAAAAATGTCAACCAAAAATTCTATATCTGGCACAACTATCTCTCCACAAAATAGATGATAGAAGACATCCCCAAAATAAAACTTAAGGGGTTCTTTTTTAAAAGACTGGCCCTACAAGAAATGCTAAAGGGAATCATCTTTCAGGTTAAAATGAAAGGTATTCCATGATAATTCAAACCCAGATTGACAAATAAATATTTTTGTTAAAAATAATAATGTAGGTAAATACTAAAGCTAATATTATTTTATCCTAGTATAAAAACTCTTCTTTTCTATATTATCTAATAGAAAATTGAATACAAATCATTAGAAATACCTTTTCTAGGCAGGAAAGATATAAAGATGAAATTTATAACATCAACAAAATAGAGGGAGATGACATTGACTGGGAGCAGAGTTAACATATGCAATTTGAAGCTACTGTGGAAGCACTTTATACTGGACTGCTATATATTTAGGATGTTTACAGTAATCCCCATTCTAAGAAATCAATTAAAAAATAACACAAAAAAATTGAAGAGGGCATTAAAAAGGTGCCTGCAAAATTGATCAAACAAAAAATATGATTATAATGGAAAAATTGAGAAACAGCAATCATAAAATGCATTAGAGCAAAAAAATGGCAGAAAAGAAATAAAGCCATTAATATTAAACTAATTCTTCAATATTAATTAAAGTGATTAGTCACTTTGACTAAAACTCACAATTTAAGACAGATATTTAAAGAACAAAATTTTAAACTGTATGTATACACACACACACACACACACACACACATATATAAGCTATTATACATCCATAATATATCCATACATGTATAGAATATAATTCAGGCATGCAAAAGAAGAAAATCCTAACACTTTTAATATCATGAAGGATGGCCCTTGAAGTTATCACAGTAAATGAAACAGATCAGATACAGAAAGATAACTACCATATGATCAAACTTACATGTGAAATATTTTAAAAATCTGATCTCAGAGAACACATTGGCTGCCAGAGACGGGGAGTGGTCAAGATGAATAAAGGAACTCAAAAGGTACAAATTCCAGTTATAAAATAAATAAGTCATGGGTAACTACTACACAGCATGATGACTATAGTTAATACTGTATTGTATCTCTGAAAGTTTCTAAGAAAGTAAATCCTAAAAGTTCTCATGTTCTTATTACAAGAAAGAAAACCTATAACCATGTGTGAATGGATGGTAACTACATTTATTATACTAATCATCTTGTGATATATACATATATTGAATCACTATGTTGTATATCTATAATTAATATATTTTATGTCAATTTTACTCAATTAAAAACTGCATATTGTCTACAAGAAACCCACTTATGACTGAAAGATACAAATATGTTGAATGAAAAAGAGAGAAAAAGATTTTGCAAGCTGTGAGTAACCAAATACAGCAGGAATGTTAAAAAAAAAAAAAAAAGTTAGATTTTAAGCAAAAAGAAATTAAATGGAACAAATGAGAATGGAGTGTTTTTTTACTGGATCAACAAAGATGAATTCTTCAAGAAGCTATAACATTATACACCTATATGTGGGCTTCTCCAGTGGCTCAGCAGTAAAGAATCTGCCTGCGGGTTTGATCCTTAGGTTGGGAAGATTCCATGTAGAAGAAAATGGCAACCCACTCCAGTATTCTCACTTGGGACATCCTATGAACAAAGAAGCATAATGGGCTACAGTCTGTAGGGTCACAAAAGAGTCGGACAGGACTTAACTGATAAGCAACAACAATAACAACAACACCTATGTGCACCAAACAGAGCCACAAAATATATGAAGCAAACATTCAAATAATTGAAAGGATAAATGAAGAGTTCTATAATAATAGTAGGAGACAGGCTTAGTATTACACTAGACACAGTGAAGAAATAATCTGTGAACTTGGGGATATCACAGTAGAAACCTCTAAAACAAAGAGAAAGAGACTTTAAAAAGAGAGACAGAAAAAGGAAAAAGCAAATCTAAAGACTATGGGACAAGTTCAAAATGTGTAAAATACTCATATTGGGAATGCCAGAAGGAAAAGTAAGAGAAAAAGAAGTAGAAAAAAATATTTGAGACAATAATGAATCAGAATTTCCCCCAAATTAGTATCATACACCAAACTACAGATCTAAGAAACTCAAAGAACACTGATTAAAATATTGCCAAAAAACAAAAACAAATCCTACTCTAGGCATACATTTTCAAACTACAAAAAGTCAAAGGTAAATTCAAAATTCTCAAAAAGCCAAAAGTAAAAAGTGCCTTACTTAAGAGGAAAAAGGATGAGCATTATTCTGACTTTCCCTCACATACCTTGCAAGTATGAAGACAATGGAGTGAAATATTTAAAGCGTTAAGGAAAAGAAACCGCAAACCAAGACTGTGTACCCTGCAAAATGATGTTTCCACAGGGAAAGAAATGAAGAACTACTCAGACCAAAAAAAAAGAAGTAATCTGTTACCTGTATGACTACCTTGCTAGAAGTGTTAAAAGAAATTCTTTGGAGAGAAGGAAAATCATATCAATCAAAACCACATCTACATAAAGAAATAAAGAATTACAAAGAAAAGAATGCATAAACATTAAAAAGTTTTCTTTTCCTCATTCATAATTGATTTAACAGCTAAAAGTTCAAAATAACAACAATGTATTTGATGGAGTAATGCTTATGAATACTTCATATATAAATATATATATATGCTTATATACAGGTGGAATGAATGACAGCATGCTACAAGGGATGGGAGGGAAGAATTAGAATTATGTTGTTACTATGAGATAGTTACTCTGACAGTGAAATGGTACAGGAACAACTAGGTGCAGGAAAAACACAGGACATGACCCTGTGTTTGTGTTTGTTTCCTTAATGAACAGTGACATTGAATGGACCCTGTCTCACTCCATATAAAAAATTTAACTCAAAATAGATGAAAATTTTAAATATGATACACAAATATATATTTAATGTCTAACTCAAAGAAACTCACAGAAAAAGAGAGCAGAATAGCAACTATCAGGAGTTGGGGTGGTGGTACCAGGAGAAATAGGGAGATAATTGGTCAAAGGATAAAAACCTCCAGGTGTGAGATGAATACGTTTGAGGGATCTAATGTACATTATGGTGGTTATAGCTAACAATACTGTATTATACACTTGAAAGTTGCTAACAGAGTAAAGTGTTAAATGTCCTCACCATAAAAAAAGGAAATAGTAATTATGTGAGTAGATAGAGGACTTAACCCAATGCTAGTGTGGTAACCCTGGTGGCTCAGACGGTAAAGCGTCTGCCTACAATGTGGGAGACCCAGGTTCAATCCCTGGGTTGGGAAGATCCCCTGAAGAAGGAAATGGCAACCCACTCCAGTGTCCTTGCCTAGGAAATCCCATGGATGGAGGAGCCTGGTGGGCTACAGTCCACGGGTCGCAAAGAGTCAGACACGACTGAGAAACTTCACTTAGTGTGGTAATCACTCTCTAATATGTATGTGTAACAAATTAACACAGTGCCCAGTGCTCTCTGACAACCTGGAGGGGTGGGATGGGGTGAGATGGGGTGGGAGGGAAGATGAAGAGGACAGAGACATATGTATATCTATGGCTGATTTATGTTTATGTAGGGGCAGAAACTAACACAATATTGTAATGCAATTATCCTCCAATTAAAATAAATTCTAAAAAAAACAGAAAAATACTTTACAAGAGTTAAATCTATAAAACACTTAGAAGAAAACATTGTAGTATAGCTTTAGAAACTCAGAAATGGCAACCAATTCTTAAATTTGACACCAAAGTAACAAATATACAATGTGTGTACATATGTATTTGTCTAATATATATCATATTTCAATAAAATTAAAATGTTTATGTATCAAAAGCATAATGAAAGACGTGAAATGACAACCAATATGTTGGAAAAACAGCTCAACAACAATGACAGGTGCCCAGTTTTAAAAAGGCAAAGGACTTGGATGATATTTCTCCAAACAAGAAAATACACTCAACGTCACTGTTCATTAAGGAAACACAAAATATAGTCACACCCAGATACAACTTCACATTACCTAAGCAAGCTTTAATAGTGTTAAAAATTAGAAAGTAAGTATTGGCAGTTATGTGGAAAGTAGTAATAATATACTCTATGTATAGAGTATATTGTATATTGCTGGCAGGAATATAAATGCTGCAGTCACTGTTGGAAAGTCTGGCTATTTCTCAAATGTTAGATATAAAATTATTAATATCATATGTCTTCTCAATTCCACTCCAAGGAAAATATCAAACAAAAAGGAAAATGTGCCCATGAAGAAATTTGTACACAAATATTAGTAGCAGTCTCTTTCAGAACACCCAAAGAAAAACAATACAAATGTTAACCAATCTGTGGATGCATAAAAAATTATAGTACACACATGCAATTGAAAACTGTTCAGCCATAAATGAAAAAAACAAAGTGATCATACATATTACAACTTAGAAAATACTCCAAAACACTATATATCAGAAACAAAAGGGGCAACACTATGATTCCTTTTATACAATGAATCCATAAAAGGCAAATCATAGACATAAATCAGATTAAGTTGACACATGATGGGGTGGAGGGAATGGACAGCAATCATTTAATACACATCATATGCTTCTGTACAGTGATGAGAAAGTTTTGAAACAAGAACTAGTGATCACACAACATTGTGAATGCACGAAATACAACCAAAATGTACACTATTAATTGTATGGCATGCAAAAGATATTAAGAAAGGGTTGCAAGATGCACAGAAGAACTATACAGAAAAGATCTTAATGACCCAGACAACCATGATGGTGCGATCACTCACCTCGAGCCAGACATCATGAACTCCAAAGTGAGGCAAGCCTTGGGAAGCATCACTACAAACAAAGCTAGTGGAGGTGATGGAATTTCAGCTGATCTATTTCATGTTTTAAAAGATGATGCTTTTACAGTGCTGCACTCAATATGCCAGCAAATTTGGGAAACTCAGCAGTGGCCACAGGACTGGAAAAGATCAGTTTTCATTCCAATCCCAAAGAAAGGCAATGCCAAAGAATGTTCAAACTACCACACAGTTGCACTCATCTCACACACTAGCAAAGTAATGCTCAAAATTCTCCAAGCTAGGCTTCAACAGTACATGAACCAAGAACTTCCAGATGTTCAAGCTGGATTTAGAAAAGGCAGAGGAACTAGAGAGCAAATTGCCAAAATCCATTGGATCACAGAAAAACCTCTACTTCTGCTTTACTGACTACGCCAAATCCTTTGACTGTGTGGATCACAGCAAACTGTGGAAAATTCTGAAAGAGATGGGAATACCAGACCACCTGACCTGCCTCTTGAGAAATCTGTATACAGGTCAAGAAGCAACAGTTAGAACCAGACATGGAACAACAGACTGGTTCCAAATTGGGAAAGGAGTACATCAAGGCTGTATATTGTCACCCTGCTTATTTAACTTATATGCAGAGTACATCACATGAAATGCCAGGCTGGATGAAGCACAAGCTGGAATCAAGACTGCCAGCAGAAATACCAATAACCTCAGATACACAGATGACACCAACCCTTATGGCAGAAAGCGAAGAGGAACTAAAGGGCCTCATGATGAAAGTGAAAGAGGAGAGTGAAAAAGTTGGCTTAAAATTCAACACTCAAAAAACAAAGATCATGGCATCCAGTCCCATCACTTCATGGCAGATAGATGGGGAAACAATGGAAACAGTGAGATACTTTATTTTCTTGGTTTCCAAAATCACTGCAGATGGTGACTGCAGCCATGAAATTAAAAGACGCTTGCTCGTTGGAAGAAAAGCTATGATCAACCTAGACAGCATATTAAAAAGCAGACATTACTTTGCCAGCAAAGGTCTATCTAGTCAAATCTATGGTTTTTCCAGGAGTCATGTATAGATGTGAGTTGGACCATAAGAAAACTGAGTGCTGAAGAAATGATGTTTTTGAATTGTAGTGCTGGAGAAGACTCTTAAGAGTCCCTTGGACTGCAAGGAGATCCAACCAGTCATCCTAAAGGAAATCAGTCCTGAATATTCATTGGAAGGACTGATGCTGAAGCTGAAGCTCCAATACTTTGGCCACTTGATGCAAAGAACTGACTCATTGGAAAAGACCCTGATGCTGGGAAAAATTGAAGGCAGGAGGAGAAGGGGACAACAGAGGATGAGATGGTTGAATGGCATCACCCATTCAATGGACATGAGTTTGAATAGGCTCTGGGAGTAGGTGATGGACAGGGAAGCCTGGTGTACTACAGTCCACAGGGACACAAAGAATCAGACATGCCTGAGCAACTGAACTGAATTTATGTGAATTTCACCTTAATTTTTCAAATAACATTAGTCCATAAATTGGTCGACAGATTTCACACAATCTCTATGAAAATCACCACTGATGTCTTTGCATAAATTGACATGTTTATCCTAAATTTAGGGGGCACAGAAAAGCCAAAACAATCTTATAAAATGACAAAAAATTAGAGGTCTCACACTACTCAACTTCAAAACTAATTATTAAACTAGTAATTAAGATGTCCAGATGATGTGCCATTGATGTAAAAACTGACATTTAGATTACTGAAACAGATGCCAGATTGCACAAATGCTCAAATTATGAGTCAGTTGATTTCTGACAAAGTTGCCAAGCTAATTCATGTGGGAAAAATGGTCTTTCCAACACGTAGTGCAGGGTTCAAGCTCAAAATCATATAATATTAATATAACTCCATATCTTTGCTAATCCATTTACTTTACACTCAATTAAGGCTTCGTCTGTCTACACACCTACTCCTTGCCATCACATGCCTATGTAAACAGCATCATACATACATCATTCATCCATATCATATTCCCTCCCTTGTCCTTTGATGCAAATATGTTGATCTATTTGCAGCTACCAGCCAAGCAGGAAGCCCAGTTAGAGCTAGTCATCCTTCTTTATTCCCTTTACACTGTGTGTGCTATGATCATGTTCATCATCATATGATACCATGATATTTTGTTACTTTTAACTAGTTGTTATCAGTTTCCAATTCACCTATGACACCATTCTGCTTCTCCTTGGGTAGATTATTAGCACCCAAAGAGCAAAATCAAGGTATTTCACTTATTTAATGACTAAATATTACATCTTCATAATGCTTAGCATAGATTCATGCACACAAGTACTTAAAATGCTTGTCAGCATTGCTTGCCAGACCACTGAAACATCCCTGGTAAATACAAAAGATTCAATGATCTATAAAATGCACAAGTAATCAAATAATTGAACTGTCTTTAACCTATTACCTGCTCCATCTTGATCAGGAAGCAATCAATAAAGTCTCGAGGATTGTTAATATCCAGGGATGCTTGGTGTTCCCTTGCTTTCTCCAAAACATAATTTTTTACATAAGCAGTATTTGTAATAAATTTTTTATAACTATAACTCCATGGGAAAAAATCAAGGAGCACAGGGAAAATATTGAGGAGCTGGAAGAGAAAATTATGGTTTATTAAATAAATAAACAGTTAAAACTTACATGCCAAGTCCTGGTTGGAAACTGTAGTATAAATATTAAAATAAATATGGTCTCTAAATGTTGAGGAGTATTTTTATTATACAAATACATAGTTTTCTATGCTGATAGAAGTATTTCAAGGAGAAAATTTTGGTAAGGGACCAAAAATAATAATCATTTCCTATACCTACATATCATGTTTCCAGTATGAAAACATCTTTACATCAATTCTGCCTGTTTTTTACATCAGTTCTTCTCTACAATCATGAAATAAGGGTTGGCACAAAAGACAATGACTCACATTTTGTAAATGACAACAGAGGTTAAGAGAGTTTGCACAGCCTGATATGGAGCACAGAACTGGTCCTGATGTTTCTACCTCTGTCTCATAGATTCAAACATAAAATAAGTATTTTATTAATAGGACTGAAAGGGTCCTAAGTGAAAAAAGTGAAAGTGAAGTCACTCAGTCGTGTCCAACTCTTTGCAACCCCATGGACTGTAGCCCACCAGGCTCCTCTGTCCATGGGATTTTCCAGGCAAGAGGACTGGAGTGGGTTGTCATTTCCTTCTCCAGAAAGGGTCCTAAAGACACCATGAAACTCAACATTTTTTTGGCTAAAGTAACTGAGCACCAGAGCACCTAAGTGACCTCTGTAAGGTCACACCACTGTCTTCTAGGCAGAAGGCAGAACATGTCAGCTCAGTATAGAGTACACCTGTGATGTTGGTTTGTGGTTCCTACCCAAAAAACATCCCATTTTTTGCCATCCCCAAAGCAATTACCTTGCCAGTTAGGATGCCAACTGAAGCATCAAACAGTCCTAACCTAGCCAGTGTCCCCTGGCAGCACTCTTTCACTCAAAGGAAATATTCTCCTGCTTCCTAAATGCAGATATTTCTGCCAACTAAGGTGGTTAAGTAGTAACTAGGTGGAGACTGAATGGCAAGACTTGTGAGTAATGGAAGCCTTTCCAGAAGGGCCTGGAATTCCTTCTATTGCTGTGGGCATGCTTTGAGGATGTTACCAAAGTAGTTTATGGAAACTGGGCTTTTAAAATTGGTAGAAAAACCACTGAACAGTGTCAACAGGACTGAATTGCAGGCATGTATTTTCCTGTCTCGGAAAAGGCAATGGCGCCCCACTCCAGTTCTCATGCCTGGAAAATCCCATGGATGGAGGAGACTGGTAGGCTGCGGTCCATGGGGTCACCAAGAGTTGGACACGACTGAGCAACTTCACTTTCACTTTTCTCTTTCACACATTGGAGAAGGAAATGGCAACCCGCTCCAGTGTTCTTGCCTGGAGAATCCCAGGGATGGGGAGCCTGGTGGGCTGCCGTCTATGGGGTCACACGGAGTCGGACACGACTGAAGTGACTGAGCAGCAGCAGCAGCAGCATCTTCCTGTCTAACATGAAAGGGCTCAGCCAGCAGCCCCAGACGAGCACTCCATGATGCTAAGCTCTGGGCAGGACTGTGCTCTTCACAATTTCACCTCAGAGCTTGGTGTATAGAGAGATCTGGACCTCATGGGAAAAAGAGAATAAATGATTCCTCGAGAAGAAAGGCCCTTGGCCTCACCTGCATCCACGGAGAGCCCAGAATCTTGATATTTTCATTTATTGTTTTCAATAGATTTAGAAAAGTCTGATCTTTATAATCAAAACGGTTCTGGAAAATAATGGAGCAGATCACATTGCAGGGAGCACAGCCCAGGATGAAAGTGGGATCACAGGGCAACCCTGAAGAATAACAAACATTTAAACACATCATTAAAACATACACATGAAACACTTAATCTTTGAATCAACATGTAGACTGTTAGAAACTTTAAATCAATATTTCTTGTACAAAATCCCTTAACAGCAAAATATTCAAAATCAAAAATTGACACATCACTTTTACCTTAATCTGAAAGACCATGTTAACCTATTTAAATAAGGTTTATCTATTCATTTATCTTTAAATTGTATTGATGTATAGTTTATTTACATTATTAATTTCTACTGCACAGAAAATTGTTTCAGTTATACACACATACATATATATATATATATATATATATATATATATATAGTTTTTCATATTTTTTTCCATTATGGCTTATCACAGGATATTGAATATAGTTCCCTGTTCAAGGCAATAGTA
Organism: Odocoileus virginianus; assembly: GCF_023699985.2. Classification (NCBI taxonomy): domain Eukaryota; kingdom Metazoa; phylum Chordata; class Mammalia; order Artiodactyla; family Cervidae; genus Odocoileus; species Odocoileus virginianus. The sequence goes on from NW_027224332.1 coordinate 42,952, forward strand.
TCCTGTAGTTTATCCATTATATTTATAATAGTTTACCTCTGCTAATCCAAACTTCCAATCCTTCCCTCCCCCACTGCTGGAAACTGCAAGTCTATTCTTTATGTCTGTGAGTCTGTGTTTTTCACAGATATACTCATTTGTGTCACATTTTAGATTCCACATACAACTGACATCATATATTTGTCTTTGTCATTCTGACTTACTTCATTCAGTATGATAATCTCTAAGTCCATCCATGTTGCTGCAAATGGTATTTAAATAATTTTTTTTTTTAATCAATCCAGGGACTTCCCTGGCCATCCAGTGGTTAAAACTCCATGCTTCCACTTTAAAGATGGGATTCTTTGTCAGGGAACTAAGATCTCACACACCACATGGCACAGCCAAAAAACTTAAAATAAATTCAATTCATCATATTCACTGCCTTTTCTTATATCTTTTTCACCTAAGGTATCTGTTAATTTGAAAGGTGAATGATGAAAATGCTGAAGAGACCATTTTCATATCATTTAATTACTAACATTATCAGTGCTGAGTATCATAAACACTGACATAGGAAAATGAGAACAGTTAGGGACCTCCAAATGTTTTTTATATAGTGAATATTTGAAAGAGAAAAGAAATATATAATGAATATTTGCAGAATCAGCAATGAAGAAGCTAAAGAGAGAGAGATTGTAGACTTCGTGTATGTGAAAAAGTAAATGTATAAAAGCAGGAAGAATCCACGCTATATGAGAAGAAAAACTAATATGAGTGAACAATTATTATGAACTGGATTTTTTGTCCAAAGTAAATATAAAATATAATTTTTATATCAAACATAAATCCCAGGGAAGTGAAACCAGAAAAGTTTAATTGGCAAATGGAGTTTCTTTTTTTTTTTTTTTTTTAGATATTTGAAATACAACTTTATTCTGATTCTAAACGAAAAGGAATGGGAATGACAGTAACAAACAAGATTCCACCTCTCAATATTGTCATGTGACTATAGCAGTCTTATATTTGAAACTCAAGGAGGAAACAACTGTGTTCCAAAACACCTAAATATGCAGGTCCAAAAAATGAAGGTTTTTTTTTTTTAAACTGCCACATTCACTCCAAAGCCCATCCATCTCCTTCAGCATCCAAAGATTAAGCACATGTTCTGCTTAGCTATATAATAAAGTGGCAAACACGCTGCACCACTGACATCACAGGACAGTTGCCTATAAAACTAGACTTCTGACGCTGGGCCCCAGCTTCACTTTCTCACAGGTCATCATCTTCATCCGGGAGAGCAGTTGTCTGAGCAACCTCTAAATCGTGCTCGTACTGTGCTGCCAAGGCTGGGTCCATGACCACCTCTGGCGGGGCAAGAGCAGGCATGGCGACAAACTCCAAGTTAGGGTCTCCAATCAATTTTCTAGCAAGCCAGAGGAAGGGCTTTTCAAAGTTGTAGTTACTTTTGGCAGAAATGTCATAGTACTGAAGATTCTTCTTTCGGTGGAAGACAATTGACTTTGCCTTAACCTTTCTGTCCTTAATATCCACTTTGTTGCCACACAACACAATTGGGATGTTCTCACACACTCGTACCAGATCTCTATGCCAGTTAGGCACATTCTTGTAAGTAACTCTTGATGTTACGTCAAACATTATAATGGCACACTGAGCTTGTATATAATAGCCATCTCTCAGTCCACCAAATTTCTCCTGACCAGCTGTATCCCATACATTGAACTTAATAGGTCCTCTGTTGGTATGGAACACAAGAGGATGGACCTCAACACCCAAGGTAGCTACATACTTCTTCTCAAATTCACCAGTCAGATGACGCTTCACGAATGTAGTTTTTCCAGTACCACCATCACCAACCAAAACAAGTTTGAACTGAACTTGGGGTTCTCCTTGGGCAGCCATCGCGATGTTACTTCCAGAAGCGTCTCCGCGCCCGTTTCCAAATGGAGTTTCTTTATGTGTCATTTCAAAGTTAAAAAAATTTTCCTTCCTTAAGAATTAAATGACCTTCATTTCCAATGATCATAAAAATTAATTAATTTAAGCAAAGCTGCATTATGTGGATCTCTGGGCTAGTCTTCTGTTTTCCCATCAACAGAATACTGAACTTTGATAAATTTAAATTTTTCATCATTTACATCAAGTTTATTATATTTCCAATGAAGAAATTATACTAGAGGAAAAGTTTTCTTTTTTAGTAGGAGATCTATAAAATAAAATTGGTGCAATCAAACAATCAAAGAAAATTCTGGCACTTCCCTTGTGGTCCAGTGGTTGAGAATCTGCTTTGTAATGCAAGGAACACAGGTTCGATCCCTAGTTGGGAAGCTAAGATCCCATAGGCCCCGGGGCAGCCCTTGTGCTTCAGCGAAAGATTTCACATGACACAGTGAAGATTCTGCGTGCCACACCTAAGGCCTGAAGAAGTCAAATAAATAAATCAACTTTTTTTTAAATTCACTATATAAAGAGAGATAAAATATTCACATATATAGATGTGATTAGGATTACTTGAGTCAAAGTACAGTAAGGAATGACATCAGAATGATGGTATAAGAGGAAGTCCCAGCCTTCATTCCCCCACAGAAACACCAGTTTAGCAATGATATGTGGATTAAAATTTCTTTATGAGACTTCCAGAAACTTTTAAGAAGTCACAATACCATAGGTCACTACGAAGCTGAAAACAGATAAAATAAAACTGATAAGAAGTGCAATATCACTTCACCTGCATCAACACCTCCCCCGCAAAAACTCAGTGCTGAGGCAAAAGAATGCCCCAGGTTGTTATTAATCCAGGAAAGAGACGGATGAAGCATGCATTCAATGCAGCAGTGGGCTGCTTGAGGAAGCGGTTTCTGCCCTGCCTCACTTGGAGTGCTGACAGAACTGGCAGTCTGGATGTCTGGAATCACTGAGAATAGAGGGTGAGAAAAGTGATTTGCTGTGACCAGCATGGCCTGACACAGTCTAAAGAAGGTGCAAAACTTGAGGCTCATCCTCTAATGGGGGGGAGGAGTGGAGTTTCATCCAGTGTCCTGGTTTTTTGGAGGGCAACTCAAAGGACTGGTAACTGTCTAACCTGATTCAAGGCATTGAAGGGAAGCCTACAGATTTTTGGATGCCACTGAGAAACGGAAGAGCTTGCCTCTGTTGAACCACAGAACTTTCAGTGTTCAGACAGATAACAAAGAGAGCAAGAGAGGACTAGCTCCTGAGAATGAGCTTGGCAAGCTTTCCTAGTTGTGAAATTCTACACATAAGCCCACAGTAGTTGCAGCCACCAAAAGAAACAGGTTTCAGAGGGCCCCAGAATCTCCATCCAAGATGCTTGCTAAGTGTTTTTGCTCTATATAAAGCTGGTCCCTAAAATCTGAAAGAGGTAGCTATTTTTTCAAATTAATGAATCTAAACATAAAGTCATGAAGCACCCAAAGAAGCAGGAAAAATGGCTTAAACAATGTACAAAATAAATCCCAGAAACTGATCCTAAAGAAATGGGGTAATATCACTTGTCTAAACAAAGTTTTTATCAGAAAGTGATGCAGGGACTTTCCTAGTGGCCCAGTAGTTAAGATGGTGTGCTTCCAATGCAAGATGACTGGTTCGATCCCTGGTCTGGGAACTAAGATCTCACATGACTCACAGCGAGGCCAAAAAAAAGTGATACAGAGGCTCCACAAACTCAAGGAAATGATGCAATGGACAAGTGAGAACATCAAGAAACAGAATACATTTCTTAAAAACAGCTGAAATCTGTCAAGTTGAAGAACACAATAAGTCACATAAAATTTTTGCCCAAAGGTGGGTCATTTGCTATTACTCAAAAGAACAAAAGGAAAAAAATATTTAAAAGAGTGAAGAAAACACAAGGGACTTATGGGACATCAACAAGGGGGTCCATATACACATTATTGGAAAAGAGAAAGCTTATTTGAAGAAATAATGGCAAAAACTTCCTACATCTGAGTGAAAAACTGACACAGATTCCAGAAGACCAATACATTCTAACTTGGATGAAGAAAAGAAACTCACACTGAGATACATTATACTCAAATTCCAAAAATCAGAAACAAGGAGAGAATTTTGATAGCAACAAGACAAGTGATATGTCAGATACAGTAGAACCATCATAATACTAACAACTGATTTTTAAGCAAAAATATTGCAGGCTAGAAAGCAATGGGATGATACACTAAAAACGTGGAAAGAAAAAGGTACCAACCAAGAATATTCTACTGACAAGACAATTTTTCAAAAATAAAGGACAAATAATCACTTTCTCAAATAAACAAAAGTTGAAGGAGTTAATCCACACTAGACATGTCTTAGGGCTTCCCTGGTGCCTCAGGGGTAAAGAACTGGCCTGCCAATGCATGAGATAGATGCAGGTTCCATCCCTGGGTTGGGAAGATTCCCCTGGAGAAGGAAATGGTGACCCACTCCAGTATTCTTGCCTGGGAAATCCCATGGACAGAGGAGCCTGGTGGGCTACAGTCCATGGGGTCTCAAAAGAGCTGGACATGACTTAGCAACTAAATAACAACAAAGACATGTCTTAAAATAAATGCTAGAAGAGGTTCATAAAGTTCAAATAACAGAACACTGAGCAGCAACAGAAAATCACATGAAAGTATTAAGTTAATCATCATATTTTGCGCTGGTCTCAGCCTATCAATAACCAAAGGTATAGACGAACTAGACCTTGTGATTCTTTTTATGACTGCAAGAAGTCCTTCAGCAAAAACCCATCAGGAAATTTTGAAACATAAAACTTTATTACCAACAAGACCTGGATATTGCCAACACACCTGGGAACACACTGTGAGGTTGTGAGTGGAGAGAGACAGAGAGTGACAACTCACACAGTGGCCCAGAGTTCTGCTCTCACTGGGGTAAAATTTGGGGCACAGGGCTCATTATGGGTGAATTTAGGACATAGAAAGTGGAAATACAAAGCACTGAAAGATAAAAAAAAAAAAAAAAATAGCCAAAATGCTTGTAATTGAAATCATCCAAGAACAAAGGAGGCTCAGTGGGAAGAGTTCTTTAGTCTCCTGGCTGGCTTGTGTTTATTTCAGATAACCACCTTTGAAACGGATGCTGTTCGGAAACAGATGCCTTGGTGATCACAGCATCAGGTATTTGCATTACAAAAAAGAAAAATATCCAGAACTGTGTGAATTTAAACTACACATTAGAAAATGAAAATCAAAAGCAAGAAGTAGCACCTCACATTTGTTAGGATGGCCATTATCAAAAGAGAAAAAAAGAAAAGGTGAAAGGAGGGAGGGAAGGAGAGAGAGACAGGAAAAAATAACAAGTGTTGATGACGGAGTTGAAAAATTGAACCCTTATATACACTTGATAAAATGTCAAATGATTTACTATGAAAAGCAGTATGGCCATTCCTCAAAGAATAAGAAGAAAATTACCATGTTACCCAGCAGTCCCACTTTTGAGTTTTCATGCAAAATAGCTGAATCAGGATCTCAAAGATGTGATGATTACTCTTTCCCCCTTTTGACTTGCCTTTTTCTCCCCCAGATCACCTCTATTTCCTCCCTCCACCTTCTCTTCTAAATCCAATTCTGTGAATCTCTGTGGGTGTTCTGGGCCACAGAGAACACTTAGGGAACAGAATACTGCATAGATTTGTCTCTCTCCTCTTCAGTCCCCCTTTTTCTCCTCCTGGTCATCTCTATCTCCTTCCTCCCTCTCCTCTTCATGTAATTCTGTGAGCCTCTCTGGGTGTCCCTCACAGTGAAGAATCTTTTCACCATTAACGTAGAAGTTTTATTATCAGTGCAGTATAGTTGGAGAAGCCTTGAGGCTACTGGAAGAATGAGACTGAAAGCCAGAGGCAGGAGATTTAAGCCCAAAATCTGAGAACACAAGAGAACTCCTGGCTACACAGAACACTAAGTAATAAGAGATCATCCAAAAGCCTACATACCTACACTGAAACCAACAACCACCCAAGAGCCAATAAGTTCCATAGCAAGACATACCATGCAAATTCTCCAGCAACGCAGGAACATAGCCCTGAGCGTCAACATACAGGCTGCCCAAACTCAGACCAAACACACAGACCCATCTCAAAACTCACTACTGGACACTCCATTGCATCCCAGAGAGAAGAAATCCAGTTCCAAGCACCAGAACACCGACGCAAGCTTCCCTAACCAAGAAACCTTGACAAGCCAATCATCCAACCCCACCCACTGGGAGAAACCTCCACAATAAAAAGGAACCACAGACCACCAGAATACAGAAAGGCCACTCCAAACACAGCAATCTCAACAAGATGAAAAGGCAGAGAAATACACAACAGGTAAAGGAACATGAAAGATGCCCACCAAGCCAAACAAAGAGGAGGAGATAGGGAATCTACCTGGAAAAGAATTTAGAATAATGATAATAAAAATGATCCAAAATCTTGAAAACAAAATGGAGTTACAGATAAAAGCCTGGAGACAAGGATTGAGAAGACATAAGAAATGTTTAACAAGGACATAGAAGAAATAAAAAAGAGTCAATTAAAAATGAATAATGCAATAAATGAGATCAAAAACACTCTGGAGGGAACCAACAGTATAATAACAGAGACGGAAGATAGTATAAGTGAGGTAGAAGATAAAATGGTGGAAATAAATGAAGGAGAGAAGAAAAAAGAAAAAAGAATCAAAAGAAATGAGGACAATCTCAGGAACCTCTGGGACAATGTGAAATGCCCCAACATTCGAATCATAGGAGTCCCAGAAGAAGAAGACAAAAAGGAAGGCCATGAGAAAATACTCAAAGAGATAATAGCTGAAAACTTCCCTAAAATGGGGAAGGAAATAGATACATAGGTCCAAGAAACCCAGGGAGTCCCAAACAGGATAAACCTAAGGCGAAACACCCCAAGACACATAGTAATCAAATTAACAAAAATCAAACACAAAGAACAAATATTAAAAGCAGCAAGGGAGAAACAAAAAATAACAGACAAAGGGATTCCCATAAGGATAACAGCTTATCTATCAATAGAATCTTTTCAGGCCAGAAGGGAATGGCAGGACATACTTAGAGTAATGAAAGAGAATAACCTACAACCCAGATTACTGTACCTAGCAAGGATCTCATTCAGATATGAAGGAGAATTGAAAAGCTTTACAGACAAACAAAAGCTGAGAGAATTCAGCACCACCAAACCAGCTCTTCAACAAGTGTTAAGGATCTTCTCTAGATAGGAAACACAGAAAGGTTGTATAAACACGAACCCAAAACAACAAAGTAAATGACAACGGGACCATATCTATCAATAATTATCTTAAATGTAAATGGGTTGAATGCCCCAACCAAAAGACAAAGACTGGCTGAATGGATACAAAAACAAGACCCCTATATATGCTGTCTACAAGAGACCCACCTCAAAACAAGGGACACATACAGACTGAAAGTGAAGGACTGGAAAAAAAATACTTCATGCAAATGGAGACCTAAAGAAAGCAGGTGTCGCAATACTCATATCAGATAAAATACACCTTAAAATAAAGGCTGTGAAAAGAGACAAAGAAGGACACTACATAATGATCAAACGATCAATCCAAGAAGAAGATATAGCAGTTATAAATATATACGCACCCAACATAGGAGCACTGCAATATGTAAGGCAAATGCTAATGAGTATGAAAGGGGAAATTAACAATAACACAATAATAGTGGGAGACTTTAATACCCCACTCACACCTATGGATAGATCAACTAAACAGAAAATTAACAAGGAAACACAAACTTTAAATGACACAATGGACCAGCTAGACCTAATTGATATCTATAGGATATTTCACCCCAAAACAATCAATTTCACCTTTTCTCAAGTGCACATGGAACCTTCTCCAGAATAGATCACATCCTGGGCCATAAATCTAGCCTTGGTAAATTCAAAAAAACTGAAATCATTCCAGTCATCTTTTCTGACCACAGTGCAGTAAGATTAGATCTCAATTGCAGGAAAAAAACTATTAAAAATTCAAACATATGGAGGCTAAATAACACGCTTCTGAATAACCAACAAATCATAGAAGAAATCAAAAAAGAAATCAAAATATGCATAGAAACAAATGAAAATGAAAACACAACAACCCAAAACCTATGGGACACTGTAAAAGCAGTGCTAAGGGGAAGGTTCATAGCATTACAGGCTTACCTCAAGAAACAAGAAAAAAGTCAAATAAATAACCTAGCTCTACACCTAAAGCAACTAGAGAAGGAAGAAATGAAGAACCCCAGGGTTAGTCGAAGGAAAGAAATCTTAAAAATTCGGGCGGAAATAAATGCAAAAGAAACTAAAGAGACCATAGCAAAAATCAATAAAGCTAAAAGCTGGTTTTTTGAAAAGATAAACAAAATTGACAAACCATTAGCAAGACTCATTAAGAAACAAAGGGAGAAGAACCAAATCAACAAAATTAGAAATGAAAATGGAGAGATCACAACAGACAACACTGAAATTCAAAGGATCATAAGAGACTACTACCAGCAGCTCTATGCCAATAAAATGGACAACTTGGAAGAAATGGACAAATTCCTAGAAAAGTATAACTTTCCAAAACTGAACCAGGAAGAAATAGAAGATCTTAACAGACCCATCACAAGCAAGGAAATCGAAACTGTAATCAGAAATCTTCCAGCAAACAAAAGCACAGGACCAGATGGCTTCAAGCCTAATTCTACCAAAAATTTAGAGAACAGCTAACACCTATCTTACTCAAACTCTTCCAGAAAATTGCAGAAGAAGGTAAACTTCCAAACTCATTCGATAAGGCCACATCACCCTAATTCCAAACCCAGACAAACATGCCACAAAAAAAGAAAACTACAGGCCAATATCACTGATGAACATAGATGCAAAAATCCTTAACAAAATTCTAACAAACAGAATCAAACAACATATTAAAAAGATCATACATCATGACCAAGTGGGTTTTATCCCAGGAATGCAAGGATTCTTTAATATCTGCAAATCAATCAATGTAATACACCACATTAACAAACTTGAAGATAAAAACCATATGATCATCTCAACAGATGCAGAAAAAGCTTTTGACAAAATTGAACATCCATTTATGATTAAAACTCTCCAGAGAGGGTGTGGAGAAAAGGGAACCCTCTTACACTGTTGGTGGGAATGCAAATTAGTACAGCCACTATGGAAAACAGTGTGGAGATTCCTTAAAAAGCTGGAAATAGAACTGCCATATGACCCAGCAATACCACTTCTAGGCATACACACTGAGGAAACCAGATCTGAAAGAGACACATGCACCCCAATGTTCATCGCAGCACTGTTTATAATAGCCAGGACATGGAAGCAACCTAGATGCCCATCAGCAGATGAATGGATGAGGAAGCTGTGGTACATATACACCATGAAATATTACTCAGCCATTAAAAGAATTCATTTGAATCAGTTCTAATGAGATGGATGAAACTGGAGCCGATTATACAGAGCGAAGTAAGCCAGAAAGATAAAGACCATTACAGTATACTAACACATATATATGGAATTTAGAAAGATGGTAACGATAACCCTATATGCAAAAAAAGAAAAAGAGACTCAGATGTATAGAACAGACTTGTGGACTCTGTGGGAGAAGGCGAGGGTGCGATGTTTTAAGAGAACAGCATCGAAACATGTATATCTATGGTGAAACAGATCACCAGCCCAGGTTGGATGCATGAGACAAGTGCTCGGGCCTGGTGCACTGGGAAGACCCAGAGGGATGGGGTGGAGAGGGGGGTGGGAGGGGGAACTGGGATGGGGAATACATGTAAATCCATGGCTAATTCATTTCAATGTATGACAAAAACCACTGCAATGTTGTAAAGTAATTAGCCTCCAACTAATAAAAATAAATGGAAAAAAAAAAAATTAAAAAAAAAAAACTCTCCAGAAAGCAGGAATAGAAGGAACATACCTCAACATAATAAAAGCTATATATGATAAACCCATAGCAGACATTATCCTCAATAGTGAAAAATTGAAAGCATTTCCCCTGAAACCAGGAACAAGACAAGGGTGCCCACTCTCACCACTACTATTCAACATAGTTTTGGAAGTTTTGGCCATGACAATCAGAGCAGAAAAAGAAATAAAAGGAGTCCAGATAGAAAAAGAAGAAGTGAAATTCTCACTGTTTGCAGATGACATGATCCTTTACATAGAAAACCCTAAAGACTATACCAGAAAATTACTAGAGCTAATCAATGAATATAGTAAAGTTGCAGGATATAAAATTAACACACAGAAATCCCTTGCATTCCTATACACTAACAATGAGAAAACAGAAACAGAAATTAAGGAAACAATACCATTCACCATTGCAACAAAAAGAATAAAATACTTAGGAGTATATCTACCTAAAGAAACAAAAGACCTATACATGGAAAACTATAAAACACTGATGAAAGACATCAAAGAGGACACAAACAGATGGAGAAATATACCGTGTTCATGGATTGAAAGAATCAATACAGTGAAAATGAGTATACTAACCAAAGCAATCTACAGATTCAATGCAATCCCTATCAAGCTACCAATGGTATTTTTCAGAGAACTAGAACAAATAATTTCACAATTTATATGGAAATACAAAAAAACCTCAAATAGCCAAAGCAATCCTGAGAAAGAAGAATGAAACTGGAGGAATCAACCTGCCTGACTTCAGGCTCTACAACAAAGCCATAGTCATCAAGACAGTATGGTACTGGCACAAAGACAGAAACATAGATCAATGGAACAGAATAGAAAACCCAGATAAATCCACGTACCTATGGACACCTTATCTTCGACAAAGGAGGCAAGGATATACAATGGAAAAAAAGAAAACCTCTTTAACAAGTGGTGCTGGGAAAACTGGTCAACCACTTGTAAAAGAATGAAACTAGAACACTTTCTAACATCATACACAAAAATAAACTCAAAATGGATTAAAGATCTAAATGTAAGAACAGAAACTATAAAACTCCTAGAGGAGAACATAGGCAAAACGCTCTCCAACATAAATCACAGCAAGATACTCTATGACCCACCTCCCAGAATATTGGAAATAAAAGAAAAATAAACAAATGGGACCTAATGAAACTTAAAAGCTTTTGCACAACAAAGAAAGTATAAGCAAGATGAAAAGACAGCCTTCAGAATGGGAGAAAATAATAGCAAATGAAGAAACAGACAAAGGATTAATCTCAAAAATATGCAAGCAACTCCTGCAGCTCAATTCCAGAAAAATAAATGACCCAATCAAAAAATGGGCCAAAGATCTAAACAGATATTCCTCCAAAGAAGACATACAGATGGTTAACAAACTCATGAAAAGATGCTCAACATCACTCATTATTATCAGAGAAATGCAAATCAAAACCACATTGAGATACCATCCATTACATGACAGTCAGAATGGCTGCTATCCAAAAGTCTACGAGCAATAAATGCTGGAGAGGGCGTAGAGAAAAGGGAACCCTCTTACACTGTTGGTGGGAATGCAAATTAGTACAGCCACTATGGAGAACAGTGTGGAGATTTCTTTAAAAACTGGAAATAGAACTGCCATATGACCTAGCAATCCCACTCCTAGGCATACACACCAAGGAAACCAGATCTGAAAGAGACACATGTACCCCAATGTTCATTGCAGCACTGTTTATAATAGCCAGGACATGGAGGCAACCTAGATCCCATCAGCAGATGAATGGATAAGAAAGCTGTGGTACATATGCACCATGGAATATTACTCAGCTGTTAAAAAGAATTCATTTGAATCAGTTCTAATTAGATAGATGAAACTGGAGCCCATTATACAGAGTGAAGTAAGCCAGAAAGATAAAGAACATTACAGCATACTAACACATATATATGGAATTTAGAAAGATGGTAATGATAACCCTATATGTAAAACAGAAAAAGAGACACAGATGTACAGAACAGACTTTTGGACTCTGTGGGAGAAGGCGAGGATGGGATGTTTCAAAAGAACAGCATCGAAACATGTATATTATCTAAGGTGAAACAGATCACCAGCCCCGGTTGGATGCATGAGACAAGTGCTCGGGCCTGGTGCACTGAGAAGACCCAGAGGAATCAGGTGGAGAAGGAGGTGGCAGGGGGGATTGGGATGGGGAATACATGTAACTCCATGGCTGATTCATGTCAATGTATGACAAAACCCACTTAAACATTGTAAAGTAATTAGCCTCCAACTAATAAAAATAAATGAAAAAGAAAAAAAGAAATCCACAAAAAAAAAAAAGGAAAGAAAGCTCTGGTACACATACACTATGGAATATTACTCAGCCATTAAAAGAATTCATTTGAATCAGTTCTAATGAGATGGATGAAACTGGAGCCCATTATACAGAGTGAAGTAAGCCAGAAAGATAAAGACCAATACAGTATACTAATGCATATATATGGAATTTTAAAAGATGGTAACAATAAACCTATATGCAAAACAGTAAAAGAGACACAGATGTACAGAACAGACTTTTATACTCTGTGGGAGAAGGTGAGGGTGGGATGTTCTGAGAGAATAGCGTTGAAAGAAGTATACTATCAAGGGTGAAACAGATCACCAGCCCAGGTTGGATGCATGAGACAAGTGCTCAGGGCTGGTGCACTGGGAAGACCCAGAGAGATGGGATGGAGAGGGAGGTGGGAGGGGGGATCGGGATGGGGAGCACATGTAAATCCATGGCTGATTCATGTCAATGTATGGCAAAAACCACTACAATATTGTAAAGTAATTAGCCTCCAACTAATAAAATTAAATGGAAAAAAAAAGAAATGTGGGGGGAGATTGGCAAAGATGGCAGAGCAGGAAGATCCTGAGCTCACCTCCTCTCATGGGCACCCCAAAACTACAACAATATACAGAAGAACCAGCAATGAAAAAAGCCAGAACCCACCAGAAAAGATCTTAAACAACTAAAGATATAAAGAAACCACAAGGAGATGAGTAGGAGGTGTGAAGTGAAGTACCACACCCCCACATAAGCGACACACAAAGGCAAGAAAAATTACAATTGCAGAGATTGTCCTCAAGAACTGAGTTGTCTGGGCCCCACAATGGGCTCCCCAGCCTGATGGTCCTACAACAGGAAGATGAACCCCCAGAATGTTTGGCTTTGAAGGCCAGTGGGGCTTACGTTCAGCTGCCCCAGGGGGCTAAGGAGATAGAAACTTCACTCATGAAGAGGACATACAAAATCTCACATGCTGTGTACCCAGAATAGAAGCATTCATTTGAAAGAAGTCTGGGTCAGACCCACCTGCTGATCTCAAAGAGCCTCCCAGAGAGGCAGGAGGCACCTGAGGCTCACCCTGGGGCCATAAATAGTGGTAGGAGCCATTTTGGGGAACTTGTTCTGCCACATAGACACTGGCGCTGGCAAATGCCATTTTGGAATATTCCCTCTGGCTTAGCATCACGACCCAGCCCCCTCCTACCTCCCAAGAGCCTGTAGGCACCAGTACTTGCCCAAGGCCAAGCAGCTAACTGAATGGGGACATAGCCCTACCCACCAGCAGAGAGGCTGCCTTGAGATTCTCTGACTTCACAACACCCCTGTACACAGCCCTGTCCACCAGAGGACCAGGACTCAGCTCTAAGCAGCATTGCACAGGCACTAGACCCAGGAATCCCAGGGCCCTACAATCAGAGAACAAAGGACTCAGCTCAAAACACCACTGGCAGACACCAGTGGCAGAATCCCCAGCCTCACCCACCAGCAAGCCTGCTCTCATCAGACAAGCCTCACCATTAGGATGTGGATAAGAAATCCGGGACAATTTGACAGCCCCACAGCATGCAGACCCAGTCCACATACCAGTAGGTTAATGGTGGCTTAGCTTGGTAAAGAACCTGCCTGCCAATGCAGGAGATGCAAGAGACACAGGTTTGATCCCTGGGTCAGGAAGACAACCTGCAGAAGAAAATGGCAAACCGCTTCAGTATTCTTGCTTAGAAAATTCCATGGATGGAGGAGCCTGGAGGGCTACAGTCTATGGGACTGCAAAGAGTTGGACACAACTGAGCACACATGCATGCAACAGCACCAGCTAGGCCTGGCCCTGCCAACCCATAGGCCTGCCCTAGTTTTGTGACCAGCCTCTTGCACCATGAGTGGACACCAGTCACAGGACTACCACAGGCCTATAGTCTGTGGACCAGCCCAGTCGTCATCAGACCAGCACCAACCTGAGACCTGCTAGACTTCAGACCCGCCCACCATTTAGCCTAGCCTAGACTCAGCACCAGCCTCACCCACTGGTGGACAGACACCAGCCCCAGAATAACAGGAGCCCTGCAGATTGTGGACCCAACCCACCCAATTCTAAAAGGCAAGCCCCTGTTGCCCCAGCCTCAAAAACCAGCAGGCCAACACAAGCTTCTGAATACCCCAGAACCCACAGTCTGTTGTGTCAGGAACCAGTCTCACCAACCAATGGTCCCATACCAATTCTGGAATCCTTGGGCCCCTAGGCAAATCCCAGGACCTGACTCTGCTCTCCTGGGCCAGCATGTGACACAGCACCTGGCTTCACCTTCCAGTGGTCAGGCACCAATCCTTGGATCTCATGAACCCTGACTCCACCCACCAGTGAACCAACACTACCTCTGGAATGCCCCAGGGTTCTACAATCAGCAGCTTCTAGGAATAGCATGGCCAACCAGCAACTGGCAGCCTCTGTACAAGGCAGGAACAGTCAACCAATCTGACCGAGGTCAACCAAGACTACCATGTTGCCTACAGTACTCAGCCCACAACAGAAAGACAAGCAGCCCACATGGGGGAAAATCCTGAGGAATATAGCTCTAATGATGAGTGGGCAGTGTGTTGTTGGGACACATTGGACATCTCCTACAAAACATCATTTCTCCAAGGTCAGGAATTATAACCAACCTACCAGATACACAGAAATGAAAACAGCAAGTTAGGGACAAAAAATGGGGCAACAGAAGAACATGTTCCAAACTGAAGTGGAGATATATAATCTACTCAAGAAAGAGTTCAGGGTAATGATCAATAAGATGATCAGAGATTCTCTGGTGATCCAGTGGTTATGAACTTGTGCTTCCACTGTAGAAGGCATGGGTTTGATTCCTGGTCAGGGAACTAAGATCACACATGCCACATGACTCACCTAGAAAAAAAAGAAAAAAGATGATCAAAGAACTTTAGAGAAGAATGGATACACTAAGCAAGAAGTTAGTAGTTTTTTACAAAGAATTGAAAAATATAAAGGACAACCAAACAGAGATGAAGAATATAATAACTGACATGAAAAATACGCTAGAAGGAATCAAGAATAGACTAAATGAAATGGAGGAATGGATCACTGTGGTGGAAGACAGAGTAGCAGAAATCACTGATAAGGAACAGAAAAAAGCATGAAAAGAAATGAGGGCACTTTAAGAGACTCTGACAATCACATTATAGGGGTTCCAGGAGAAGAAGAGAATGATAAAGCGGCAGAGAACATATCCACGATGCATTGTAATTAAAATGTCAAACAATTAAAGAGAGATTCAAAGCAGCAAGGGAGAATTAACAAGTTACATGTAAGGAAATTCCCATTACACAATCAGCTGACTTTTCAACAGAAATTCTGCAGGCCAGAAGAAACTGGCATGACACACTTAAAAATTTTTAAGTGATTGAAAGCAAAAATCAACAACCAAGAATGCTCTACTCAGAAGGTTCTCAATCAGATTCGATAAAGACATCAAATTTTACAGACAAGCAAAAGCTAAAAGACTTCAGCATCACCAAATCAGCTTTACAAGAAATAGTAAAAAGACTTCTCTAAGAGAAAAGAAAAAGCCACAACTAGAAATGGGAAAATTACAATGGAGAAAGCTCAGTGGTAAAGGCAAATACACAGTGAAGTTATTTTTTTTAAGTGCTGCATTTATACAATTGAGAGCGGCATTAAGACATACCTAAACAATTAAAATCCCTAAATGTCATTACTATTTTGCCAGAATTGTAGCCTTGGGCCCTGAAGTGACTCTCAGACACGTCTGTGAGGCTGTATGTATAAAAACTATCCAGTTAAATGAACATAAATGTCACTGTTTCATGACTCATAAGGGTCATTCTCACCCTGTCCAGTTAACAAGTATTCCCTGGTAAAAAGCTCTGGAATAGATAACCCACTTTAATGCTACAGGAAAGACATTGTTTTCTTTTTTAGGAAAAGACTCAAAACTATCCTTTGTGATTTCTGAATTGAACACAAACCTCAGGAAAGAGTATTATTAAAACACATTTATACCCACACTGTGTGTACCATCATGGGACAATCATGACACACATGGCAATCACAGATATACAAAAGCTCCCCTGGCTGTCTGTGCTTCACACCCTCCCCCCGTCCATCTGTAAGACTGACAACCACCACCCATAGGAAAGATGTGGCTGCCCCAAAATGTTGCTAAGGGCATCACCGAGAGAGAGAAGGCTGCTAAAGTCAGAGTTACAGAGCACAGCATCACCCACCATTGGTTTTTCTCAACTCCTCCACCAGACAGCGAGCTTCCTCTTGAACCCGGTCCTCAATGCTCCTCTTCCCCATCCCGAAATTCCGCAGGGTCATGAGAGAGAAGCGCCGGGTCTCCTTCCATAAGTTCCCGTTGCTGAATACGACTCCTGATGGGAGGAGAAACAGAACTAGGAGGGAAGTCCTAAGGAAGGAGGAGTGAACTGACACTTGGGAGACCGAGACGAGCAAGCTCTGCTGGGGGGCTCTTGAAATTCCTGTTTTTCACCTGACCACCCCTACCCATTATCAAAGCTGAACATGTGCAAATACACACCTACCATATCCCTTAGTAATTCTTTCAATCACTGGGAAACTGCCTCTTCTAGAAAACTCCTCTCCCAAATCAATCAGAGCTTCCTTCACCGCTTCATATCCATGCAAGACTACTGTGGGCTTCATTCCAAAATACACAGTGAACACAGGGCCGTAGACTTTTGAGAGCTGGGAATGGAAATGCATGTAATAGCAAAAGAAGTCAATACTTGATAATATATTGTTCCTGATACAGAATGTGTTATCATCCTACTATTATGTTTTTATTCTGCCACATAGCCTAAAATACTTCTCAATTCAATTCTTAAGTATGACGGTGATTGTTACAGTTTCCACTTATGGATGACCTGACATCCTGGATAATGGTCCAAATAACTGGTACACAGATTAAATTAATCCTCAAATCAACACTTTCAGCAGCTTTACTTGCCCCACTATAAATAAGGAGACTGAGGTCGGGGAATTCTGGTGCATTTCCAGCATCCCAGGGCTAATATACATAGGAATCCAATTTGAAGATCTTCATAATCACCCTCTGATCCTTGAGAGGAATGTAGCAGTCCTCAAAGCCCAGCTTTAAACCATCAGCCAGCCAAGTGTTTCAGAATCACTCACACAGCAGTCCTTAAAATTCTGATTCTATAGCCCTATGATGAATACTAGAAATTTATCATTTCAAAAAATAAATTCTGATAATTCCCACCCTCGTTTGAGATCCACTGGTAAGACTAATACAGAAAGAGAGGCAACATCGTAGAGGCAGTGCTTGGAGAGACAGCATCTCATGGAAGAACAACATCTTGCACCCTGCAGCATTCACAGGATACAGACAACAGCTTCCTGCAGATTCCTGAGTGATGACTTCTTTCTTTCAATCACTCATGCTTGTCCTCATCCCAGGTCAATTCCTCTACATCAGGCACAATGCCCTTTTGCAAAAAAAGTTATATTTTCCTGACTCTCTGAACAAAACACGCAGCTTATGTAGTATAAGACTTCTGGAATCACAAAACGCAGTTTACCTTCGGCCCCAAATCATAGCAAATGGCTGTGAAACAAAGGAGGGAGGCAACACTCCCAGCTTTAAATACTTTATTATTTTCATTTTACCATACAAAGAGCTAAGTGTTTCTCTACTCACAAAACACATTCCTTTTTCCTCTATTTATGACAATGACATACCTGAAAGGGCAAGAAAAGTGTCAAAATTTACAGGAAGTAATTTGCTTCACATTTACATATTTTGACAGTGTGCGCATGGAAATATATGTGTTAGCTTCATAATTAGGCTTAACTTACTTACCATTTGCAAGACCCTGGAGAAGCATAAAATCTACTTACACTGGTTAAAGATTTGCTGATGTTCTTAACATCTAACTGTAGGATGTTTCCAAGAATCGGGAGAGGAGTGGGGCCCGGTGGGAGCTTCCCATTCCCAGAGCTCTGTTTCCAGAGTGAGAGGAGAAGCAGACAGGAGAGACAGAGCACCAGGGCCACAGCCAGATCCATTGACGCCTTCTCTTCTTACTCAGACGACTGTGAGCCTGAAAGCTTTTATAACAATCCCTGTCAATTCAACTTGGGCCTCTACAATATAAACAGACCAATCAATTACATCCACTTTGCACTCTATTATGAGTAGACTTTGCCCCAATAATAAAAATAAATTGTGCTTTAATCTTATTTTCTCTGTGTCCAATGATCACTCTGGAAATTCCAGTCTAGCTGGTTTAGTTGTACTGGGATTGGGCCCATAAGTGCATGCCAAGTCAGTTCACTCATATCTGACTCTTTGTGACCTATGAACTGTAAGTCACCAGGCTCCTCTGTTTAGGGAATTCTCCAGGCAAGAATACTGGAGTGGGTTGCCAGGCCCTCCTCCAGGGGATCTTCCCAACCCAGGGATCAAACCCATGTCTCTTATGTCTCCTGCATTGGCAGTGGGTTCTTTACCACTAGCACCACCTGGGAAGCCCTGGGATTGGGTCCAGTTGTGGCTAATTTAAAAAAAAAAAAAAAAAAGGCTCCTAACTGTGGATTCAAATCAATGACCAGTTGGAGATATCTCATACCGAGGACAATCAGTTTATCTTCAGTTCAGTTCAGTTCAGTTGCTCAGTCATGTCTGACTCTTCAGCCCCATAGACTGCAGCATGCCAGGCTTTCCTATCCATTACCAGCTCCTGGAGCTTGCTCAAACTCAAGTCCATCAAGTCAGTGATGCCATCCAACTATCTCATCCTCTGTCATCCCCTTCTCCTCCTGCCTTCAATCTTTCCCAGCATCAGGGTCTTTTCCAATGAATCAGTTCTTCACATCAAGTGGCCAAAGTATTGGAGTTTCAGCTTCAGCCTCACTTTTTCCAGTGAATATTCAGGACTGATTTCCTTTAGGATGAACTGGGTTGATCTCCTGGCAGTCCAAGAAACTCTCAAGAGTCTTCTCCAATACCACAGTTCAAAGGCATCAATCCTTCAGCACTCAGCTTTCTTTACTCACATCCATACATGACTACTGGAAAAACCATAGCTTTGAATAGATGGACCTTTGTTGGCAAAGTAATGTCTCTTCTTGTGCCTTTTTAATTTTATTTTTTTATGTTTATCTTGTAATACTATATCCAGCACCAGAATAGTCTGTCCTTGAATTTGAAAGATTTTAAAATATTTTAATGTACTTACTGATATTACATTTGCCTATACATAAAATAGGTAATGATGACATATTTAAGATCACTTAAAAATCAAAATGCAGTAACTGTGGTTCAGGCATCCAAAATGAAGCTACACAGTCATTATGAGTGTGTTTAGATAAGTTCCTGCATTACTAAGAACTTGAATTGCCAACTGTGTCAAACTCAAGGACTCCACCAACCATTTCAAAACAGAATCTGCTACCAGGTGCTTGCTACAATTTTGTGTTTTCAAAATTCCCCACCCCCTTCACAACTATGTAACTATTTTGAACCCCCCCCTCCAAAATTCTTGCTGACAAGTATCCTTACATCTTGTCATCTACAATTCTAATTCTTTTTAAATTTATTCTTAATTGAAGGCTAACTGCTTTTTAATATTGTGTTGGTTTCTGCCATACATCAACATGCATCAGCCATAAGTATACAAACAATTCTAATTCTTCACAAGAAACGTATGTACCCTTGCAGTTTTTTGCATTTATAAATTTCCCATGTTGTAGTCTGGTGGAATACAATTTAACTGCTTCTTGGATCTGTGTCTCCTGGGCTGCAGTCATAACAAACCTCAATCAAATACCTCTTGGATTTCAACCAGATCACCATTGTCATTAATACTAACATAATTCAAACATCTCAAAAGACCAAAGATATATCAAATAATTATATAAGTAAATCTACATGACTTTTACCTTGAAATCTCAAGTCTACTCCACCAAAAATTAAACATTGAAAGGTAGAGATGGTAATTTTATAATTTTCAGTATGGGAAAGGAAGATTCTGGGTGATTAGAAATGGCCAGTGTCATAAAGGTCATATTAGGTTGGTGCAAACAAAATTGTGGTTTTGGACCATGAATTTTAAATCCTTATAACTAGGCTCAAACACATCTTTATTTAGAAACCATTACAATCAACACATTTTTTTGCCAATGAGAAATAAGTTTGTTTATTCCTGTAGCATAAAAATCCATGCTTTGGGATTCAATGAACTCTTGGAAAGCATTTTCCGCATCCTGGTTATGGAAGCGGTTTCCCTGAAAAAAGCTGTCCAAACACTTGAAGAAGCAGTAGTCAGTTGGCAACAGGTCAGGTGAATATGGTAGACAAGGTAAAACTTTGCAGCCCAATTTGTTCAACTTTTGAAGTGTTCGTTGTACAACATGTGGTAAGGCATTGTCATGGAGAACTGGGCCCTTTCTGTTGACCAATGTTGGATAAAGGAGTTGCAGTTTTCAGTGCATCTCATTGATTTGCTGAGCATACTTCTCAGATGTAATGGTTTCACTGGGATTCAGAAAGCTGTAGTGGATCAGCAGACCACCAAACAGTGACCATGACCTTTTTTTTGGTGTAAGTTTGGCTTTAGGAAGTGTTTCAGAGCTTCTACTTGGTCCAAACACTGAGCTGGTCATTGCCAGTTCTCATACAAAATCCACTTTTCATTGCATGTTATAATCTGATCAAGGAATGTTTCACTGCTGTTGTGTAGTTCTGAAGGCTAAAATGGTAAAGAATTCACCTGCAGTGCAGGAGAGCCAGGTTCGACTCCTGGTTCAGGAAGATCCCCTAAAAAGGAAATGGCAACCCACTCCAGTATTCTTGCCTAGAGAATTCCATGGACACATGAGTCTGGTGGGATACAGTTCATGGGGTTGCAAAGAGTTGGTCATGACAGAGCGAACATAAATAGAATGGAACAGAACAGAATAAGAGAAGATGACACTTTAAAATGACACTTTTTTATTTTCAGTCAGCTCATGAGGCACCCACTTATTGAGCTTTTTCACCTTTCCAGTTTGCTTCAAATGCCAAATGACCATAGAATGGTCAATGTTGAGTTCTTCAGCAACTTCTCATGTAGTTTTAAGAGGATCAGCTTTGATGATCCTCTCAGTTGGTCATTGTCAACTTCTGATGGCTGGCCACTGTGCTCTTCATCTTCAAGACTTGTCTTCTTTGCAAAACTTCTTGAACCACCACTGCACTGTACGTTTGTTAGCAGTTCCTAGGCCAAATGCATTGTTGATGTTGTGAGTTGTCTCTGCTGCTTTATGACCCATTTTGAACTCAAATAAGAAAATTGCTTGAATTTGCTTTTTGTCTAACATCATTTCCCTAGTCTAAAATAAAATAAAATAAACACAAGTGATAAGTCATTGGCAAAAAACACAAAACAAGAAATGTGCACTAAAATGATGTATAACATAACAGGGGCTTCCCTGGTGGCTCAAATGTAAAGAATCTGCCTGCAACGCAGGAGACCCAAGTTTGATTCCCCACATTTAAGAATTTATTCCAGTATCAAATGGCAAAGTTACTTTTGCACCAACCTAATAATTAATAAGACTCAGATTTAAACCAGAGAAGGCAATGGCATCCCACTCCAGTACTCTTGCCTGGAAAACCCATGGACAGAGGAGCCTGGTAGGCTGCAGTCCATGGGGTCGCTAAGAGTCGGACACGACTGATCGACTTCACTTTCACTTTTCACTTTCACGCATTGGAGAGGGAAATGGCAAACCACTCCAGCATTCTTGCCTGGAGAATCCCAGGGACGGGGGAGCCTGGTGGGCTGCCGTCTATGGTATTGCACAGAGTTGGACACTACTGAAGTGACTTAGCAGAAGCAGCAGCAGGATTTAAACTGAGATCTTCTGACGTCCACTGTGACGCTCTCATATATACCACAGCTGCCTCAAGAATATTTCAGAAAAACAAAATCAAACCCTCAAAATGTTACTCTGAATATGCACCTGATTGCTCACAAAATAATAGGCTTCACAATATACAGATGTCCCTGAACTCCAAGGAAAAAGACTCACAGATTCTCAAGAGAAGAAATCAAAAATAGGGATTCTCCCCTGTCCCTCACCAAAGAGGTAAAACTTACTCAGTCAACTGAGGGAAGAGCCAATTTCTGAGAACTTAGTGGGGAAGGCTTGAGAAATTATGGCTCAAGCCTCCCAGTTGCCTCGAGATACAACTGCTTCTGTTGCCTTTTGAAGTCTGTCTTTATCAAAATAAGAAAAAAATGAAATGAAGTATACACAGTGTTAACCAAAATTTTAGAAAAGACCTGACTGAAATAAAATGATGTTTATTGGGGTTTTGTTAAGACTGTGACATGAGACAGACTCAAGAAGCGGTTGAATTGTGCCCCACTGGACTGCAAAATGGGTGAGGCTTATAAGGGCAAAACCAGCAAAATTACATAAGTGTTTTAAGAAGTATAATTGGATCTGGCAAGTAAGGGTTCCTATTAAATATGGATAAACTGGGGTCCAAAATGGCTGCGTAGTTGAAAGGGGAGACCTTGAGACTACAAGAGTGAAGCTGGCAGGTGTTGCTCTGAATAGGGTTAGACCTGTCTTTGGATCTAGGCCAGGTCAAAAAAATGTCAGGTTTTCAGTGGTGCAAAGACACGTCCGAGACCAGATTCCCAATGGCTGCCTGACTCCATTTATATATGTCTGAACTCTGATTACTCCATTATAATTTCAATCTGTGATCAACAGCAGGGAAGGGAGATTGTACACAGAACAACAGGTATGGATTTGGTGGGGAATGGGAGGCAGAGACTTCATTAAACAGACCCACAGTACCAGTACATGTAGACCTGAAAAGGTGATGACAGTTAGTGGTCATGAAGATCTAAATATCACTGGAAAGGTTAACACTAGAACACTAATGACAATGCTTCACAAACAGGAGTTCTACAACATATCATTATATTTGTTCAAAACTGATTAGTGAAGTTATTCCTAAGCTCTTTTAGTAAGAAAAAAATAAGTGTTTGTAAAGACCTAAATACAAAATACTTTATTCCTAAAAAAAAAAATACTTTATTCCTCAGGTTTACATGAGTTCATGTAACAGAGAATTTAACACCATTTTATCTCTTATGATTCTCTCAATTACCTTTCCCAAGGATAAAATTATTTCCCTTTTTATGATGGGACTTCGAGATTCAATTCCTGTGCCAAAGACACAGCACCTGCAGGTTGTAGAGCTAAGCCTGGAATTCACATCTCCTGAGTCAGGCATGCCTCCTTGTAAGTAAACACTCAGTTCACCAGGGTCACCACACCTACTGCATATGTACCATGATTCAATATTCTGACTCATCCTAGTCAATGACTTTCCACATATATCAAGTGAGTTAATGATTACTGCACCAGTTCATTAAAATCAGAGTCAGACAAGTTTAATTTTGTAACCTTCATACTCTAGCAAGTCATTAGATGATTGGATGGCATCACTGACTGAATGGACATGAGTTTGAGCAAACTCCAGGAGATGGTGAAGGACAGGAAAGCCTGGCATGCTGCAGTCCATGGCATCACAAAGAGTCGGACACAACTTAGCAACTGAACAACAAGACTCAGTGTAACCTTTATTTCCTACAAAAAAAGCAGTAATTTGTTACCTACCTCACACAGCCCTATGCTCTAAAAGACAAGCCAGCTAATATCAGGTGAAATAAGTTCAATCACTTGTTTTAGAGCAGCTGTTTTAATTTTTTGAGAAATCAGTGTGAGTGTGATTGAACTTCATGGAGTCACAGAGTCAGACACAACTTAGTGACTGAACAACAAAGTGCCTGCTCTGCTCCACTTTCCTTCTGATGAAGCTCATTGCTTTTCATAGAATGAAAGAGTCAAAGATAATTTAAATACTGAAGGGATTTCTGAGATCAGTTAGTCTAATTTACTTTTCTGATGAGCAGTTAATTACAGTGAGACATAGTGTCCTCATTGCCTCAGTACAAGGCCTTGCATTAGAATCCCATTCTTCCAGCTCCCAGTTTGAGTGACATCTCACATTAAGTAACATTCCTGCTGCTGTCCAAATGACCAGCATTAAGATCTTCATTGTCATACACCAATACAAACCTGACTTCAGCTATAATTGTGGATGCACATCTTTCTTTTTAATTAATAGAATTTATTTTATGGTAATTATAAATAAAACAACTACAAACATTCATGTGCAGGTTTTTATGCAAACATAAGTTTTCAACTCATTGGTATACCAAGGAATGTGATTGCTGAATCATATGGTAAACATGTGTTTAGTTTTCTAAGAAACCTGTCAACTGTCTTCCAAAGTGGCTGTACTGCTTGCATTCCCACCAACAATGACTGAGAGTCCCTGTTGCTCCACATGCTTGCCAATATTTGGTTTCATCAATGGTCTGAACTTTGGCCATTCTGTAGTGGTGTCTAATTGCTGTTTTCCTCTGCAAGTGTCTAATGATATATGATGTTGAGCATTTTTCACATGCTTATTTGCCATGTCTATATATTCTTGCCATTTTTAGGGTGGGTCCTATTATTTTTATTTTTATTGAATTATAGTTGATAAACAATGCTGTATTAGTTTCTAGTGTACAGCAAAATGATTCAGAGAGAGACATATATCTTTTTCATACACTTTTCCATTATGGTTACAGGGTATTGAAAATAATTCCCTGTGCTATACAATAGGACCTTGTTATTCATCTGTTTTATACAGAAATATTAGTTTGTACCTGCTAATCTCAAACTACTGATTTATCCCTCCACCACACCCTTTTCCATTTGGTTTGTTTTTTATGTGCCTGTTTCTGATTTGCCCATTTTAAAATCAGATTGTTATATTTCTATCGTTGAATTTTAAGAGTTCTTTGTGCATTTTGGATTATGATCCTTCATCAGATACATCTTTTGCAAATAATTTCTCCACTCAATGGTTTCTATTGACAGAACATTCAGCAGACCAGAAGTGGCTAAATTTAATGCAATTCAAATTACTCTTTTCTTTCCTTGGATTCTACCTGTAGTGATACACATAAAAATCATTGTCAAAATCAAGAACATCTAGTATTTTTTCTTATATTGTCTTCTGTAAGTTTTATAGTTTTGCATTTTACACATAGGTCTATGATTCATTTGAATTAACATCTGTGAAGGTTATAAGATAATTTGTGTGTGTGCATGTGTGTGAGTGAGAGACTGTTTAGTAATTGCAGAAGCATTTGTTGAGAAGCCTTCTCCATTGAATTGCTTTGCTCATTTGTCAAAGATCAGTTGACTGTATCTGTCTACCTATTAATATTTCTGGACTCTTTTTTCCATTAAATCATTTGTCTCTGTTTTCATCAATACCACTCTGTCTTGATCATGGTAGCTTTGCAATGAGTCTTGAAATCAGAGAGAGTCAGTGCTCTGACTTTGCTCTCCTTTTTTAATATCGTGTTGACTATTCTGGGTCTTTAACCTCTTCATGTGCACTTAAGAATCTTACTGTCAATATCTTAAAAAATCATGCTGAGATTTTGATTGGGATCACATTGAATCTATAGACTAAACTGGGGAGAACCGAAATCTAAACTCTATTGAATCTTCCTATTGATAGATGTGGAATGTATTTCCATTTTTTTAAAATCTTTTTAGTTTTCTCCATCAGAGGTTTAGAGTTTTCCTCAAATAGAACTTATACAAATTTTGTCAGATTTCTATCTAAGTGCTTAATTTTTGTTTTAATGTAGATAATATTGTGTTTTCAATGTCAAATTCCAATTGTTCATTGCTAATATTGTTGTTGTTCAGTCACTAAGTCACGTCTGACTGTGAACCCTGATGAACTGCAGCATGCCAGGCCTCCATGTCCCTCACTATCTCCCAGAGTTTGCCCGAGTTCATGTCCATTGCTAGTATATAGGAAAGCAACTGACTATTGCTTGTTCCCTGCTGTATATGGGAACATGTTAAAATTGCTTCTTAGTTGTTTTTTCATTCTTTGGGATTTTCTACATAATCACATTATTGTCAAACAAATATAGTTTCATTTCTTCCTTCCCAATCTGTGTAACTGTTATTTCTTCTTTCTTTTCTTATTGCATTTAGCTAGGTCTTCCAGTTCAATACTAAATGGGAATAATTAGAAGGGACATCGTGTCTCATATCTATCTTAAAAGCTTCCAGTCTCTCACCATTAACGATGATGTTAGTTGTGAATTTCTGTAAATTTTCTTTATCAAGTTGAGGAAGCTGCTCCTGCATTCTTGGTCTGCTTAGAGTTTTTAAATCACAAGTGGGTTTTAGATGTTCTCAGATGATTTTTATACATCTATCAATATATAATCATGGGACTTCTCTTTAAACTGCTGATGTAATAGGGTACATTGATTTTCACATGGGATACATTAATTGATTTCAGATTTTCCATACCTCAAATATGTCTTACTTGGACCCAGTGTACAATTCCTTTTCTACACTATTGGATTTGATTTGCTAATATTATGCTGAGACTTCTTGCATCTAAGTTTATGAGGAATATTGGTCTGTACTTTTCCTCTTCTGTAATGTCTTTGTCTGATTTTGGAATTAGAGTAATGCTAGCCTCATAAAATTATTTAGTAAGAATTTCCTTTACTACTATATTCTGGAAGAGATTATAGACAATTGGTATAAATTATTCCTTGACTAATTTCATAGAATTCACCTGTGAACCAGTCTTGGATTTTCTCAACTGAAATATAATAATTATTGATTCAGTTCATTTAATAGATAAATACCTATTTGGACTATATTTCTTCTTGCATGCACTTTTTAAATTGTTTTATTGTGGTAAGAACACTTAACATGAGATATAACCTTATAACTCATTTTTAAGGTACAATGCAGTTCTGGTAACTATAGACACTTCTATACAGTAGATATCTAGAACATACTCATCATGCATTGTGTGCATGCATGCTCAGTCGTGTCCGACTCTGAGACTCCATGGACTATATAGCCTGCCAGGCTTCTCTGTCCACAGAATTTTCCAGGCAAGAGTACTGGAGAGGGTTGCCATTTCCTTCTCCAGGGGATCTTCCCAACCCAGGGATCAAACCCACGCTCTTGCATCTCCTGCACTGACAGGCAACTCTTTACCAGCTCAGCCAGCAAGGAAGCCCTCACCTTGTGTTACTGAAATCTTATATCTATTGATTAACAACTGCCCCTTTGTCTTACTCTCTAGGATTTAGCAAACATCATTCAGTTCTTTGATTCTATGAATTTCATTATTTTAGATACTTCATATAAGTGGAATCATGCAGTGATGATACTCCATAGTTGTCTAAGTTCACTCAGCCTAATTGGTCAATGTTCATTCAAGTTATCAAGTACTGCAGCATATTCTATTTCTTAAGGTTGAATAATATTCCATTGTATGTATATCCCATTGTTTCCATTCATCCACTGATTGACATTTGGGATTCTTCACATATTGACTGCTATGAATAATGCCAAAACTAACATGGAAGTGTAGTATCTCTTCAATATCCTAATTTCAGTTCTTTAGGTAAATAGCCAGGAGTGACATTGCTGGTTATATGGTAATCCTACTTTTAATTTCTGATTAGCCACTATTCCATTTTCCATAGAAGCTGCATCATTTTGCATTTCTAGTACACAAGGTTTCAATTTCTTCACACTCCTGCCAACACTCCCTTTCCTTTTTATAATATCCAGCCCAACAGGTGTAAGGATATATCTCACTGTGGTTTTGATTTACCTTGCCCTGATGTGTAGTGATGTTGAGCACCTTTTTATATACTTGTTGGCTAATGTTATGTTTATTTAAGAGAAATGGCTCTTCTAGCTCTTTGCCCATTTTGAAACTGGGTTCATGGATTTTTACTATTGAGTTGTAAGAGTTCCTACATATTTTGGATATTAACCTCTCATCAGATATGATTTACAGATATTTCCTCCATTTTATATGTTGCCTTTTCACCTTGTTGATTACTCCCTTTGCTTTGTAGCTTTTCATTTTTATATAGTTCTACTAGTCTAATTTTTCTTTTTCTGCCTGTGTTTTTAGTGTCTTATCCATGAAATCATCGTCAAAACTCAGATCATGAAGCTTACACCCTATATTTTCTTCCAAAAGTGTTATAGGTTCAGGTCTTACATTTAATCTTTAACCCATTCTTAGTTGATTTTTATATCTAGTGTAACATAAGAGTCCAATTTCATTCTTTTAAACAGGTGTATCTATTTCCCCAGCATTATTTGTAGAAAAAACTGCTCTTTTGTGTAGTCTTGGCATACTAATTAAGGTTCAAGTGACTCTATTAGCTCGGATTTATTTCTGGACTTTATACAGTGTCATTGCACTGTTTATGTCTATCTTTACATCAGTGCAATACTGATTAATTACTATAGCTCCATAATATAATATATTAGAATTTTGAAATTAGGAAGTGTGATGCCTCCAGCTCTGTTGTTTTCTTTTTTTAAAAATTTATTGCATTATACAAATCAAAACCACAATGAGGTACCATTATACGCCAGTCAGGATGGCTGCTATCCAAAAGTCTACAAGCAATAAATGCTGGAGAGGGTGTGGAGAAAAGGGAACCCTCTTACACTGTTGGTGGGAATGCAAATTAGTACAGCCACTATGGAAAACAGTGTGGAGATTTCTTAAAAAGCTGGAAATAGAACTGCCATATGACCCAGCAATCCCACTTCTGGGCATACACACCAAGGAAACCAGATCTGAAAGAGCCACATGCACCCCAATGTTCATCGCAGCACTGTTTATAATAGCCAGGACATGGAAGCAACCCAGATGCCCATCAGCAGACGAATGGATGAGGAAGCTGTGGTACATATACACCATGGAATACTACTCAGCCATTAAAAAGAATTCATTTGAATCAGTTCTAATGAGATGGATGAAACTGGAGCCCATTATACAGAGTGAAGTAAGCCAGAAAGATAAAGACCATTACAGTATACTAACACATATATATGGACTTTAGAAAGATGGTAACGATAACCCTATATGCAAAACAGAAAAAGAGACTCAAATGTATGGAACAGACTTGTGGACTCTGGGAGAAGGCGAGGGTGGGATGTTTCAGGAGAACAGCATTGAAACATGTATATTATCTAGGGTGAAATGGATAACCAGCTCAGGTTGGGTACATGAGACAAGTGCTCGGGCCTGGTGCACTGGGAAGACCCAGAGGGATCGGGTGGAGAGGGAGGTGGGAGGGGGGACTGGGATGGGGAATACATGTAAATCCATGGCTAATTCATATCAATGTATAACAAAAACTACTGTAATGATGTAAAGTAATTAGCCTCCAACTAATAAAAATTAAAAAAAAAATTTATTGCATTATAGTTGATTTATCAGTACTCTTGCCTGGAGAATCCCATGGATGGAGGAGCCTGGTAGGCTGCAGTCCATGGGGTCGCTAAGAGTCGGACATGACTGAAGTGACTTAGCAGCAGCAGCAGTTGATTTATAATGTTGTGTTTAATTTTTGCTGCACAGCAAAGTGACTCAGTTATATACATATATTATATATATATTCTCTTCTATTATGGTTTATCACAGGATATTGAATATAGTTCCCTGTGCTATACAGTAGGACCTTGTTGTTTATCCATCCTATATATAATAGTTTGCATCTGCTAATCCCAAACTCCCAATCCTTCCCTCCCCTACCCACCCTCCCCTTGGCAACCTTAAGTCTGTTCTCTGTATCTGTGGGTTTATTTTGTAGATATGTTCATTTGTGTCATATTTTAGATTCCACATGTAAGTGATATTGTATGGTATTTGTCTTTCTCTTTCTGACTTCACTTAGTATGATAATCTCTAGTTGCAATCCATATTGCTGGATATTGCATTTTATTTGGTTCCTTTTTATGCATGAGTATTATTCCATTGTATATATGTACCTCATCTTCTTGATCCATTCCTCTGTTGATGGACATTTTTGTTGTTTCCATGTCTTAGCTATTGTGACTAGTGTTGCTGTGAACATAGGGGTGCATGTTTCTTTTTAGATTAGAGCTTTGTCTGGGTATATGTCCATAAGTGGAATCACTGGATCACATGGTTATTCTATTTTTAGTTTTTTTAGAAACTTTCATACTATTTTCCATAGTGGCTGTACCAATTTATATTTTCATCACCAGTGTAAGCTGATTCCCTTTTCTCCACAACCCTCTCCAGCATTTAATTTGTAGACTTTCTAATGATATCTATTCTGACCTGTATGAGATGCTACCTTATTTGATTTCCATTACTAAAATAATTAGCAACATGGAACATGTTTCATTTGTCTATAAGACATTTGTATGTCTTCTTTGGTAAAATGTCTATTTAGGTCATTAGGTCATTTGTCCATTTTTCAATTGGGCCATTTGTTTTTTATTGCTGAGTTGTATGAGCTTGTATATTTTCAAAAGTAAGCTCTTTCCAATTGTATTGTTTGCAAATATTTTCTCCCATTCTATAGGTTTGCCTTTTCATTGTGTTTATGGTTTCCTTTACTGTGCAAAAGCTTATAAGTTTGATTAGGTCCCATTGGTGTTCTTTTTCAAGATTGCATTGCTACTTGAAGCATTGTGGTTTCATATGAATCTTAGGATTATTTCTGTTTCTATAAAAATTATTGTTAGGGTTTTTTAATTGAAAACATAGTTGGCTTTAGTACTACGGACATTTTAACAACATTAATTCTTTCAATCTATGAACACAGATGTCTTTTCATTTGCTCATCTTTTTAAATTGATTTCAGCAACTTTTATATTGTTTAGTGTACAAGTTATTCATGTCCTTAGTTGAGTTATTCATAAGTTTTTATTTTTTATGCTGCTATAAATGATATTACTTTTTAATTTACAGTTTATTATTAATGGGTAGAAATGAAAATGATCTCTGCATTGAAATTGAATTCATTTATTAGATCTAATAGGGCTTTTTGTATGGAATCTTTATGATTTTTTCATATAACATCATGTGATCTGTGAATAAATATCATTTTATTTCTTCCACCTGATTTGAATGACTTTTACTTCCTTTTCTTGCCTAATTTCTCTAGTCAGCCCTTTAAGTAGTACATTGGACATCTGTAATGAGAGTGAGTATATTTACTCCATCCAGATCTTCAAGAGAGAGAGCTTCTTCTAGAGAGAGCGTTCTGCTTTTCACCATTAAGATCTTAGCTATCACTCTTCATGTGGCTTTTGTCACTCCTAGTTTATTGAGTGTTTTTATAGTGAAAGGATACTCCTAATGGGCAGTTGAATTTTTTCTGCTAGAATTATATCAAAGATATTCACATCCATCATCATAAGGAATACTAACTAACCTGTAGTTTTATTTACTGGGCAGCATCTTTGCCAAACTTGGGTACCACAGAATTTCTGGCCTCAAAAAAAAATGAATTTTGAAGTGTTCCCTTCTCTCACATTTTGAGTTTGAAAAGGATTAACATTAATTCTTCTACATTTAAGTATTTAAAATTCACCAGTGAAACTAAGTGGTCCCTGGCTTTTCTTTGTCAGGAGGCTATTGATTACTGATTCAATCTCTTACTGATTCAAACTCACTATATGTCTTTTCTGACTTTCTTCAATGGCATATAATTGGTCATAATAGTCTCTTATGATCCTTTTATTCTGTGGTAATGTTGTACAGATTTCTCTTTATGATTTTATTTATTTGAGTCTTACTTTTTTCTTCGTCTAGATAAAGATACATCCTTTTTTTTTTCTTTTCTAATATAAGCATTGCATGTGATCTATTTCCCTCTTTGCCTCTTCTCAGCAACAGGTGACAGTTGCAGCTACATGGATGGACCTAAAAGTGATCATACTAAGTGAAGTAAGTCAGAAAGAGAAGGACAAATACTGTATGATATCATTTATATGTGGAATCTAAAATATGCACAAATGAACTTATTTACAAAACAGACTCACAGACATAGAAAACAGACTTGTGGTTGCCAAGGGGAAGAAAGGTAGGCGGGAGGGATGGATTGGGAGTTTGGGATTAGCAGATGCAAACTATTATACATAGGATGGATAAACAACAAGGTCTTACTGTATAGCACAGGGAACTATATTCAATATCCTGTGATAAACCATGATGGAAAAGAATATGAAAAAGAACCTATACATATGCATAACTGAATCACTTTGATTTACAGCAGAAAGTAACACAATGCTGCAAATTCAACTATGTGGTTGTGGTGGTGTAGTCTCCAAGTCATGTCCAACCCTTTGCAACCCTGTGGACTACAGTCCACCAGTCTCCTCTGTCCACTAGATTTTCCAGGCAAGAATATTTCTTCTTCCAAGGAATCTTCCCAATCCAGGGACTGAACCCACATCTCCTGCACTGCAGGTGGTTTCTTTACTGCTGAACCATCAGGGAAGTCATTTC
Organism: Odocoileus virginianus; assembly: GCF_023699985.2. Classification (NCBI taxonomy): domain Eukaryota; kingdom Metazoa; phylum Chordata; class Mammalia; order Artiodactyla; family Cervidae; genus Odocoileus; species Odocoileus virginianus. The sequence goes on from NW_027224332.1 coordinate 75,735, forward strand.
TATCCATTTACTTTCAGCCTGTGAGTGTCCTCATATCTAAGATTTTATTTTTTCTTTCAGAATTCTGAGGATATGTTCTATTTTCTCTCCTGTCAGTTTCTGCTCTAAAATTTACTGACAGTTTTGTGGGGTCCTTTGTATATGACAAGCTATTATCTATGGCTGCTATCACTGTCATGGTCATTGATTTTTGACAATTTAATTATTGTGTGTCTCAGCATGGATTTCTTTGAATTTTTAAATCTGAGGTTCTTTATACACCCAGGATTTTTATGTCCACTTCTTCCCCAAATTTGGAAGATTTTCTGACATTGTTACTTTGAATAAGCTTTTTAGTCCTTTCTCTTTCTCTCTTCTCCCCCTAGACTCCTATATTATTATATTGGTCCATTTCATGGTGTCCCATAAATCTCTTAATCTTTCTTTTCTTTTTCCTAGTCTTTCTTTCACTCCCTTGATTGACTGAATAATCTCCAGTAATATATATATTTGAGTTCACTGATCACTTCTCCTTGATCCAGTCTGCTGTGAACCCTCTAATGATGTCTTAGATTCAATTATTACATTCTTTAATTATCTGACTTCTGTTTGGTGCCTTTAAATTTTCTTTTGTTGAAATTTCTGCTTCATTTCTTTATTGTTCTCCTGAAACCAGCAATGATTTTTGTGGCTGTTATTCTGAAATATATTTTTGTTAAATCATGTATCTTCTGCTTCTTCATTTTTCTTGACACTCTGCATTGGTGTTTGTACATTACACCAACAGTCAGTTCTCCCAATCTACAGTAACCAGTCTCATGAAGGTGAAGAACCTCACCAACCAGCTCAGTCAAAGATTCTGAAGGTCTCAAACTTGCATGCTAGTGCAGCCTGCTTTTCTGTTCTAGCTTTCACCAGGTTTCAAGAGTATATTGAGTCCTATCAATGTTCCAAGACAAGCAAGATAAAGGGAGTTCCTCATTCCAGCCCCACCCCACCCCCCCGCCCCCCAAAAGCTGTTATCCTTTGGAATGCCAGATGTACTGGCATATAATTAGGAGAAACATCATGACCTTTTTGCACCTTTTCTTCCATTTTGTACATGCACTATGCACAAAAGAGGGAGAGTCTGAGAACTGGCTCATCAAATTATGCCTTTTATTTTGAACATGCACAGGAGAAGACTCTCCATTGGTATACACTAACCACCTTGTTATATTTTGTACTGATTACATAATAATACTCAATATTAGACAAGTATTAGCATATGTGATGGCCAATACAAATGTTACAGAATATGGAGAATAGCAGATACATTTCTGCAGTGAAACAGCACAATGAGATGAGAGGTCAGAGAAGGAATTCTCAGGAAAACTGAAGGGAAAGAGGTGAGTGATGCCACAATGAGAGGCAGTTGAAGCCAGATGATCTAACATTCCTCACACAGGAATGAAGCAGAGCTCGTAAGAAGGGCACAGAAACTAACCCACTGGCAGCTGGGGTTGTGTCAATGTCCTTTGGGTCAACCACAAATTTCAAGGCAAATTTTTTGTAAAATTGTGGTCAGGAATAAAAACAATTCCATGTGGGCCAGGCCCTCTCCCACACACATCCGTTTCCCTGGAAACAAGAAACACAGAGAGTACATACGCTCCTTGTATATGTACAGAACATTGTGTTTCTGGCTGTCAGAAAGAGACTATGCATTTGATGAATGTTTCAGTGAATGGAAGGAAGGCAGAATGGCTGGATAGACAGATGGACAAAGGGTAGACATACATGCTATCCACTTAAATCTTATCTTAACAGGTATCCTTCTTTCAACAAACATTTACTGAGCATCAGCACTATACAACATACTTCATTAAGCATTCTCATACTATAGCTGCAATTTGATATTTTCAAATTCAATCTTTTTCTAAAAACACACATATATTCATTCTATTTTCTGTTCCTAATCTGATGGTCCAACATGTTTCTTTCCATTCTCCACAGTCTCTGTTCTCTGCTCTAAGTATATTTACTCTTCATTAACCTTGAAGTTTCAAAGATTTATAACAGAGTTTCTTTTGTCTTAGATGCACTTTTCTTACATTTTCAGAATGTAGCTCAAACTTTATTTCTGAATTTGAAAGAACTGGGTCACCTCTCCAAGCTCCAGTAATCTAGCCCAACAATGATGATCTATTGAGGGGAGGGAAAGTGTATGGTCACTGTGATCGCTGCCCCTCATCATGGACAAAAAAGCACTTTTACCATCCTTACTGTGGGGATGAAAGTTCCAACTGATACCCAAAAGGTATCCTGCTCTCTGAAGTGATGAAGAAAATAAACTTGTGTTACCTGCTGAGAAAGCCATGAAGTACTCACTCTTCTTATAGTTGCCACTCTCATCCAGGAAGTGACCAGGGTCAGACATCTCTGGGTTGGGGAATTCTTTGTCATCATGTAGCACAGAAGTCAGCAATGTTAATACATCTGTGCCCTGGGAAGAACAGATGAACATAAACTGAACCACACAGAAGTCCTGGAGCAGGACAAATGTTGCAAACCATTTAGTCCAATTTTATGATTTATAGATGAGGAATCTTAGGCCTAAAGAAGGGCTGTGGCATTTTGAGCAAGACAGCAGCAGACAGAGCAAGTAATAAACAAAAATAAATTAAAGATGAGTGGTGTCAGGAATCCTCTGGCCCTTATTAATTCCTGAATATTCAGGAATTAAGAGGAGAGGCACGCCTTTCCCGGGGCTGAGGAATCCAGGCATTTCCTTTGTTAGTTTCTCATTATGGTGATAAGTACCCTCTTCTCTCTTTAATAGGGATCGCCTTGTGTTTTGTAAGTCTGGAATTTTAATCTTTATCTTTGCTGAGAATAACTACCTTGTAAGACAGTATATATGCCCACGCCATGTTGATTAAAACACCTTTGCTCCATCGGAGCTTTGGTCCCTTTATCCTTCCTTCCTTCCTCCCTTCCTCCCTCCCTTCCTTCCTTTCTTCCATCTCTCTATTTCTGGCTGATTCCCTGGAGCGTGAAAGCCAGCTGCGTAACCCAGGGAATATTAGCCTCTTTCCTTCTTTCACTTTCTCATCGTCGACTCCGGACCACCAGGTTCCAGTCCATTAAAGTTGCCCAACAGAGTGGCAGTGATTTTGCAAGTAAATCTCAAAAGCATTTGAAACAGTGAGTACATGGGCCCTAGGGTGAGTCCATTCTGCTTATCACCACATTTGGACACTGGTGTCTGTCCCCCACAGCTGCTTTGTCACCAGTTTCTACTCTTCTCACATGTGGACAACGGTTTGAAATGGAAATCACTACTGGAACTTGAAGTGTTTGAAGTTATCTGTCCATAATACTTTTGTAAACAGATAGTTGATCTAGTCAAAAATAACCTCTTAAATGATAATAATAAGTACTAGAGCAACGATTAGTGTTAATCATTTTCATGCAGATTATCTTATTTGAAAGTATAGGGTAGATTTCATTACAGATTAATCTCAGATAGAAATGGAAACAAAGATAAAATTAGAAAAATCATTTCATAATGATTCAGCATAGGATCATTAATTCAAGCAAGTGTCATCCATAAATGCTAAAACTGTAGAGTGAATGGTTAAGAAGTTTGATATTTACAAAGCCCTGAAGTACTACACCATAGATTTTTATTAATTAAATGTAAAAAAAAAATGAAAGTCTCCCATAGAGAAATCTGGCAGATACTACTTTATTATATGAAGAACAACCCATACCAATAATGGGGTGACATTATGTATCCCCACCTCCCAAATGAATTTCAGTGGAACACACAAATGCACCTACGTAGCTGTCTAACCAAATAATAACTGAAATCTAATTTCTAGAAAACAATCACCTGCAGAATATTTTACAAGACTACTAAATTAAATTCTTCATAAAGTTAAATGTTGAAAGAAATACAGAGCAAAGGGAACTGATAACAGGAAACTAAAGGGAAAAGCTAACCAAATTATATGCTTGTCCCTAGGCTACATACTAAATTGCAAAGAAAAAAGAAAGTTATAAAGTATATGCTAGGCAAATCAGGAATTTTTAAGTATAGGCTGTACATAAGATAATATGATTATACTCATGGTAACACTTGAGTGTAAATATTATTGTTCTCTTTATAAAAATCATTGTTAATGAGACATACACACTAAAGTAGTGAGGTGTATAGGTGGATAGATAGATAAACTGATATTAATGGAAGAAATTTTTACATACTGAGGAATGGGGAAATCATTCTGGCTTATACTTCATTTAACTTGAATTTCACATTAAGTAAAGCAGCCTCTTTGTGGCCTATCAGACATACATTGCAGATCTGCTTAATTATTTTTTAAAAGGGTTGACTGACCAGAAATAAAGAATGTTAAAAATACAGATTAAATGTTCTTGGGACATCAAAGCTGGAAGGACTCCCTTCCCAGGCATCAAAGTCATACTGACTTTGTATACCTGCTGATCTTTTTTTGGGGGGGGGGTACTTGAAGGAATGTTTCCCTGACTTGCTTGATGAACTTTGGAACTTTGTTCTGACAAAGTATAAAACTGTGCTGAAAACCATGCTTCTCCACAGCAGCTCTTCAGAATGATCTGAGAGGCTGTCTCACAGGCGACACTCAAACACTCAAAGGCAGGTCTGGATCAGTCTCCTGTGGGGAGTCACTGCTCCTTGCCCTCAGTCCTGCACACACAAGGTTTTGTTTGTGCCCTCCGAGCATCTCTGATGGGTCTAAGGTTTGATTTTAAATGCAATTGATCCCCTCCTGCCATCTTGTTGAGGCTTCTCCTTTACCCGTGGATATGGGGTATCTTTTTTTTTGGTGGAATCCAACATTCTCCTGTTGATAGTGGTTGTCCACAGGACTGGAAAAGGTCAGTTTTCATTCCAATCAGAAGAAGGGCAATGCCAAAGAATGTTCAAACTATGGCACAATTGCACTCATTTCACATGCTAGCAAAGTAATGCTTAAAATTCTCCAAGCCAGGCTTCAACAGTACATGAACCAAGAACTTCCAGATATTCAAATTGGATTTAGAAAAGGCAGAGGAACCAGAGATCAAATTGCCAACATCCATTGGATCACAGAAAAAGCAAGAGAATTCCAGAAAAACATCTACTTCTGCTTCATTGACTATGCTAAAGCCTTTGACTGTGTGGACCACAACAAACTGTGGAAAATTCTTAAAGAGATGGGAATACCAGACCACCTTACCTGCCTCCTGAGAACCTTGTATGCAGGTCAAGAAGCAACAGTTAAAACTGGACATGGAACAATAGACTGGTTCCAAATTGGGAAAGGAGTATGTCAAGGCTGTATATTTATATTGTCACCCTACTTATTTGCAGAGTACATCATGTGAAATGCCAGGCTGGATGAAGCACAAGCTGGAATCAAGATTACTGGGAGAAATATCAATAACCTCAGATATGCAGATGACACTACCCTTACAGCAGAAAACAAAGAGGAACTAAAGAGCCTCTTGATGAAAGTGAAAGAGGAGTGAAAAAGCTGGCTTAAAACTCAACATTCAAAACACAGAGATCATGAATGGCATCTTGTCCCATTACTTCATGGCAAACAGATGGGGAAACAATGGAAACAAGTGGGAGATTTTATTTTCTTGGGCTCCAAAATCACTGTGGATAGTGACTGCTGCCACAAAATTAAAAGACCCTTGCTTCTTGGAAGAAAGCTATGTCCAACCTAGACAGCATATTAAAAAGCAGAGACATTACTTTGCCAACAAAAATCCATCTAGTTAAAGCTATGGTTTTTCCAGTAGTCAAATATGGACGTGAAAGCTGGACCTGAAGGAAGGCTAAACACCAAAGAATTGATGCTTTTGAATTGTGGTATTGCAGAAGACTCTTGAGGGTCCCTTGGGATGCAAGGAGATCAAACCAGTCAATCCTAAAGGAAATCAATCCTGAATATTCATTAGAAGGACTAATGCTGAAGCTGAAGCTCCAACACTTTGGCCATCTGATGCAAAGAGCCAACTCACTGGAAAAAACAAAACCCTGATGCTGGGAAAGATTGAGGGCAGGAGGAGAAAGGGATGACAGAGGATGAGATGGTTGGATGGCATCACCGACTCAATGGACATGAGTTTGAGCAAACTCTGAGAGTTGGTGAGGGACAGGGAGGCCTGGTGTGCTACAGTCCCTGGGGTCGCAAAGAGTCAGACACGACAGAGTGACTGAACTGAACTGAACTGAAACTGACTTTAAAAACCTAACAAAATGTATATAAAACATCATGCTTAATAGTTTACGTTAATCTTCACCCTGCAAGAGATCAGAAATGATGAAGGATGAAACAAAGATATTTACCCAGATAGTATGACAATGTATATAGAAACTGCAATTAATTATTAGTAATTTTTTTAATTTAGCAATGCTGCTATATATAAGGTCATCCAAATGATAAAATTAATTATACTTCTGTATTCCATATAATAAAATGATAGTCATTATTTAAAACCTATAACAGTATTAAGCATCTTGCAAAAAAGCTTTTCAAGCCAATTTACTGAAAAAGATATTATTGAGAAAATTAAAGAAAGCCCCCCAAACCAAGCACTATATACCATGCCCATTAATTGAAAGACTCAATGTGTCATGATGTTAAGTCTTTTCAAATTGATCTCATGTCACCCAGATAAAAATCCCAACAGAGTGTTTTGGTAAATTGACTGACACTCATACTAACAAATATCAAATAAAAACTGATAACATTTGGAAAAATAAACAGCTAAGATGAGACAAACAATACAAAAGAGGCAGAACAAACTTGGAACACTTGCACTGGCAGCTGCCAGAGCCTGTTATAAAGCTTTACAGACTAAACTAGAAACAGCACACCTTCCATCAAGCCACCACACACAGGATTTTTGTGTTCATAGAGGACTGCACCCATACTGTGCAGTATGGGAACTTCATGGGAACTTCAAGACTACTGAGGTCAGTATAAGAGGAACCAATCTTACCAGGTGGCGCTAATGGTAAAGAACCCGCCTGCCAATGCAGGAGACATAAGAGATGTGGGTTTGATCCCTGGGTCAGGAAGATCCCCTGGAGAAGGGAATGGCAACCCATTCCAGCATTCTTGCCTAGAGAATCCCATGGAGAGAGGAGCCTGGCAGGCTACAGCCCATGGAGTCACACAGAGTCAGACACGACTGAAGCAACCTAGCACACAAGCAATCTTACCTTGAGGATGAGGTAATTTCTGAATTTAATGTCACGGGTCACCACATGGGGCAGACTGGAGGAGACCAGATCAACACATCTCTGGATTTCATGGGCCACAACATCCATGTAGGGCATGTGGCTCCTGTCCTCCATGCAGGGGCTCCGGTGTCTGCCAAGCACATAGTCAATTTCTTCCTGGACCTTAGCTGGTAACAGATAAGTAAGAATGATGGAGAAAGAAAAGTGCACACCACATTTGCATACAAATTGAAGGACATGTGAGGTATTATGAAGGTGCTCCAACAACATTATAAACATCAGTTATAGTTCAGAAATTCACCTAAACATAAAGAGATAACTGCTATAATATAGATACATTCAACTCTCCTGTGAACTAGGCTTAAGATACATCTATATATACCTCTTTATTAGTATACAAAATAAGACAAACAGAAACTCCCTGCATTTTGGCAACTACAATAGAGAAAGGAACTAAAAGTCTCTGAATTCAAGAAGTGGATTCTTCCCTAGCCTTGCCTCTCATCTGTGCACCTCACTATTTTCCTCTTTTTCTGCCCAGTGTCCCTGAGTATAGAGCCTGTTGGTTTCAGTTTCTCTGAAGAATAAGCCTCTCTCATCCCACTGGAGAAAATGTTACGTGATAAAAGGATTTGTCAAGGGGACGAGGCAGAGACAGCTACTTTTTTCAGTGTCTTTTTCCTTCTATTTTCTTTGACACTTGGTACTTCTAAATACTGAACTTTATGGGGTTATAGGGATACATATCTGAGTTAAATTCACCCATTCCAGTCCATCTTAGTTTGCTGATTCCTAGAATGTCGACGTTCACTCTTGCCATCTCCTGTTGGACCACTTCCAATTTGCCTTGATTCATGGACCTAACATTCCAGGTTCCTATTGCTTTTTACAGCATCAGACCTTGCTTCTATCACCAGTCCCATCCACAACTGGGTATTGTTTTTGCTTTGGCTCCATCCCTTCATTCTTTCTGGAGTTATTTCTCCACTGATCTCCAGTAGCATATTGGGCACCTACTGACCTGGGGAGTTCATCTTTCAGTGTCCTATCTTTTTGCCTTTTCATACTGTTCATGGGATTCTCAAGGCAAGAATACTGAAGTGGTTTGCCATTCCCTTCTCCAGTGGACCACATTCTGTCAGACCTCTCCACCATGACCTGTCTGTCTTGGGTGGCCCCACACGGCATGGCTTAGTTTCATTGAGTTAGACAAGGCTGTGGTCCTGTGATCAGATTGGCTAGTTTTCTGTGATTATGGTTTTAGTGTGTCTGCCCTCTGATGCCCTCTCGCAACACCTACCATCTTACTTGGGTTTCTCTTACCTTGGACGTGGGGTATCTCTTCACGGCTGCTCCAGCAAAGTGCAGCCGCTGCTCCTTTCCTCTGACAAGGGGTATCTCCTCACGGCCGCCCCTCCTGACCTTGAACGTGGAGTAGCTCCTCTTGGCCCTCCTGCGCCCGCGCAGCCGCCGCTCCTTGGATGTGGGGTAGCTCCTCTTGGCCGCCGCCCCTGACCTTAGACGTGCTCAAGCCAGGCTTCAGCAATACGTGAACTGTGAACTTCCAGATGTTCAAGCTGGTTTTAGAAAAGGCAGAGGAACCAGAGATCAAATTGCCAACATCCACTGGATCATCGAAAAAGCAAGAGAGTTCCAGAAAAATATCTATTTCTGCTTTATTGACTATGCCAAAGCCTTTGACTGTGTGGATCACAATAAACTGTGGAAAATTCTGAAAGAGATGGGAATACCAGACCATCTGACCTGCCTCTTAAGAAACCTGTATGCAGGTCAGGAAGCAACAGTTAGAATGGGACATGAAACAACAGACTGGTTCCAAATAGGAAAAGTAGTACCTCAAGGCTGCATATTGTCACCCTGCTTATTTAACTTACATGCAGAGTACATCATGAGAAACGCTGGGCTGGAAGAAGCACAAGCTGGAATCAAGATTGCCGGGAGAAATATCAATAACCTCAGATATACAGATGACACCACCCTTATGGCAGAAAGTGAAGAGGAACTAAAAAGCCTCTTGATGAAAGTGAAAGAGGAGAGTGAAAAAGTTGACTTAAAGCTCAACATTCAGAAAACTAAGATCATGGCATCTGGTCCCATCACTTCATGGGAAATAGATGGGGAAACAGTGGAAACAGTGTCAGACTTTATTTTGGGGGGCTCCAAAATCACTGCAGATGGTGACTGCAGCCATGAAATTAAAAGACACTTACTCCTTGGAAGGAAAGTTATGACCAACCTAGATAGCATATTAAAAAGCAGAGACATTACTTTGCCAACTAAGGTCCGTCTAGTCAAGGCTATGGTTTTCCCAGTCGTCGTGTATGGATGTGAGAGTTAGACAGGGAAGAAAGCTGAGCGCGGAAGAATTGATACTTTTGAACCGTGGTTTTGGAGAAGATTCTTGAGTGTCACTTGGGCTGCAAGAAGATCCAACCAGTTCATCCTAACTGAGATCAGTCCTGGGTGTTCATTGGAAGGATTGAAGTTGAAGCTGAAACTCCAATACGTTGGCCACCTCATGTGAAGAGTTGACTCATTAGAAAAGACCCTAATGCTGGGAAGGATTGGGGGCAGGAGGAGAAGGGGACGACAGAGGATGAGATGGCTGGATGGCATCACTGACTCGATGGACATGGGTTTGGGTAGACTCCGGGAGTTGGTGATGGACAGGGAGGCCTGGCATGCTGCAATTCATGGGGTCACAAAGAGTCAGACACTACTGAGCAACTGAACTGAAGTGAACTGAACTGAGGGATACATATTAACTTTGATTAGGTACCTTTTCCTTTCTACATTTAGGATGCAACTTCATCTTCCCTACTGAGTTCATTATTACTCCTCAGTATGTTCTCTGTACTACAGAAATATGCTGAAGATTTGTTGGTTATTTCCTGACCTCCTCTTGTTCAACTTTAAAACTCTTAGTCTTATTTGTAATAAGTTTTTAATGGGATGGTGAAACAGGACAAGATAATGTCTTTTCTAACCCACCATGCACAATCATAAACTCTTACAAGGTAAATTTAAAAAAAAAAAAAAGTACTTTGTAAAATATAAAATTTTTGACCCTCAAACTTCTTATTTTGGCAAGCATCATTTTTATAGAAACAGACTTCTGGACTTTAAAAAAAAAAAAAAAAAAACCTTATTAGGCATCTTATGCCTAAAGGGTACAATTTCTCGTGACTCTACATGCCTAGAGCACTTCCCAGCATGTGGGCCTCCCTGATGTCTCAGACAGTAAAGAATTCGCCTGCAATGCAGGAGACCCAGGTTCAATTCCTGGGTCAGGAAGATCCCTTGGAGAATGGAATGGCAACCCACTCCAGTATTCTTGCCTGGAGAATTCCATAGACAGAAGAGCCTAGAGGGCTACAGTACATAGGGTCACAAAGTATCAGACACAACTAAGTGACTTTCACTCACTCATCACTCCCAGAATGTGGATGTTATCTCAAGCTACCTCATTAAGTTTTAGAATTTCCCCTCAGACTTCAATAAGGAGAGGTTCCATTTTCCCTACTCTGGCTTTAGAACACGGCATTTTCAGAATAGCAGATGCGTAAGTGGCCCTTCTATAATAAAACCAATATGAAGCCCCAGGCCATGAAATGAAATGACCTCTCATGAAATCCAAATGCTGCGGTGTTGATTTTGCTGCTATACACCGTGTCTTCAACCTCTCAGGTTATGCAAAGATGTTCTCTCATTATTTAATGAAAGACCCCTTCATTAAATCTAAAAACATTAAACTGCTCAAACAGAGATTTAAGTAATTCTCTAAGAGTAACAAGACGGAAAGCACTCCCAGTTTCTTTCCAGTATCTCTTCTGAAATCACCCTGACCACCATGTTATGATACCTATGACCTCCGAGTGCTTCAGCAGCAGGAGGAGCCCACATCCCAGGGTAGTGTTTGTTGTCTCTATCCCAGCTCCAAACAAATCAAATATAGTAGCTGTCAGTCTTCCAAATGTAAAGTCCAATTGTTGATTGTGCTTTTCCTAGGAATGATTTGATACAGTTATTTGACAGGCTAACTTTTAAGAATTACAGGTAATCCAAAATAACTCACATTATTTTAAAGTTAAGCCTATTTTGTGTGTGTGTGTGTGTGTGTGTGTGTGTGTGTGTGTGTGTGCTAAGTTGCTTCAGCCATGTCTGACTCTTTGTGACCCTATGGACTATAGCCCACCAGGATCCTCTGTCCATGGGATTTTCCAGGCAAGAATACTGGAGTGGGTTGCTGTGCCCTGCTTCAGGGGTTTTTCCCAACCCAGGGATTGAACCTACATTTCTTACAAATCCTGTATTGGCAGATGGGTTTTTTACCACTAGTGCCACCAGGGAAGTCACACACACACACACACACACACACACACACTGCAAGGTGCAATTTTAGAAAAAATCTACTGTAGAATATAGCAAGAGATTATAGATCAGCTGACTCAAACATCAGTTTCTCCTAACTTATTCCTCACTTGCCTAAAAGTTCCGTTCATCAGCCTCTTTTGCATTTAGGTGAGCCAAGGAGTGGGCTTCCCTGGTGGCTCAGTGGTAAGGAATCCACCTGCCAATGCAGAAGACGTGGGTTCGACCCCTGGGTTGGGAAGATCCCCTGGAGTAGGAAATGGCAATCTGCTCCAGTATTCTTGCCTGGGAAATTTCATGGACAGAGGAGTCTGGCGGACTACCGCCCATGGGGTCACAAAAGACTCAGACACAACTTAGTGACTAAACAACAACAACAAGCAACACGGTTTTCACCAGTGAGACAGAAGCAGAAGGCTATTGGAATTGCTTCTTCTATGCCCTCCTTACTACCCAAAACAAATATTTGAAGGAGTTGTTAGAATACCCAATATCATTTTCAGACAAGAAGTTTTAATAATGATTGAGCCTGGCAGGCTACAGTCCAAAGGGTCTCAAAGAGTCAGACACAACTGAGGAGACTTAGCATGCATGCACATGAGCTCTATATACTCAGCGTAAGTAAATAAAAATGGAAGGTATTTGAATCCCTGATGTTTCAGGACTACTGTACTATTCCTACACTGACAGAAGATTCTTTGTACATGAGATAAATATAGCCTCTATTCGTTAAAGCATTTATTAATAGGTTTTCTCTTATTTATAGATGAACAAATCTTAATTAGTAGAAATAGATAAACTAGGGCCATAACATGAAAGATGTTATAAGCCTGAATCAAGATTTCATAATTCTCTTCTTTGTTAAAAATATACGTGAACTCAATACTGTCTGTATATTCACGATGAAGTTGAAATTGTACAAAAGCTAATACGGCAGCACAACCTGAAATGAACTATATGTAAATTATAATAAAGAGGATGGATTCACAAAGACAATACAGGACCATCGTGGTTGTATTCCACATGCAATGCAATTAGCAGCTTGACCTAAGAAACAAATGTAGGAATAAAAAGAATATACAGCTTTAAGTTACACTACAATCATAAAAAGAGAAAGTTGAGGCTTTCTCTGCCCAAGGGGAAAAGGGAAGGGAAGGAGTAATGCAATGCCAAAGCTGACAAACTAAGTGACTCTCTCTCATAAGTAAGGAGAGAGACAGCAGTCGAAAAGGACACGTAATGCTGTTTTAGGATTGATGCAATGATGTGACAAAGACTACATAACAAGCAGGTAGTTTTAAATACTAAGTAGAAGGGATCATTAACATGCAAAAAAAGTATATTTTGTAAACATGTCCCTAGACTAGCATTAATTTTATGATGCATTTATAATCTCCAGGGCCCCAGTGTCACGTCTATTATTATGTAATAAACACAATTAAGACAGACTAAACTCACTGAGTGTGTTCTCTTGTTAATGTTAGGTAGTTAGAATAGGGAAAAGGAGTCCAGAATGGCGGTGGCTAAAAGATAAGGAAGAGAAAAGCCCGCAAAAATAGAACAAAGGAAGGTCTGAGGACCAGAGTGAGGACCTCAGGTAGAACAAACAACACTCCTGGCTAGCCCAATTTACATAGGGCAGGCCCAGGGGGAGAAAAAACATATAAAAAGAGGAGCCAAAGGGCTGGAGGGGTGCTCTCTCTCTCTCTCTCTCTCTCTCTCTCTCTCTCTCTCTCTCTCTCTCTCGCGTGCTGGGGCACTCTTCTCTTCGCATCTTTGGGTCGACATGCCCTCACGCCTCGAGGATGGATTTTCCTGCTATTATCTAAATAAAATAGAGCTGTAACACTGAGCTGTAACACTGATTTGTCTAAGAGCTATAACACGGTCCATTCGAGACCTGAGAGCTATAACACGGTCTGTCCAAGACCCGAGAGCTGTGACATGCCGAGGGCTTTAATGTCCGTCACTCCAAATCTTTGTTGAGACGAGACAGAACCAAGGAGTATACACTCGCCTGACATCTATGGTGCCGTGACTCAGATTTAACCTGGCTGAAACAACCTCAGCGCGGCCCCGCAAGGAGGAGGCCAAGCACAGCAGGAGCCCAACTTGGTGAAGCTCCCGCGGTAGAAGTGGAATGCGAAGAAAACCCATTGCAAGGGAAGTGACAAGAGGCCCACTGTGCTGGAAACCGGGACAGCGAAAAAACGAACTCAGCAAAAAGCTCCTGTGGCTCAGTCTCAGATTCCAGAAGACCTCCAGTTAAGATAGGAGATCCTCGCTCCTATGGCTGGAGGGACATATGTCTAACAAAATCTTAATTCCTTTACAATCTCCAATCTTAATTCCTTTACAATCTCTTGTTTCTTGTTTCCTTGAACCCCCCGCGAACAGGCGGGCGGCAGTGGGCGCAGTTGAGGGACTCTGGAGAGGCTACTCCTCAGTATGTCCCAAAGGCTCTATCTGCTGGGCCCCAGTAGCTGTTACCCAAGCCGGTGGGGGTTCTTCTGTCCTTACTCTTCTCTGTGCCAAGAATCAGGCCAATGAAAACTGTGAGCACAGGTCAGATATTTAGCAAATTTTCCAGCAGGCTATGAAGGGGATTCCTTGGCACGTTTTTCCCACTGCTTTTTCCTCCTGTCCTTCAGCTCTCTCTCCCGGGACTCGAGCCCAACCAAAACCCAGGATGCCTGGCTTCAGGACCTAATGAAGCTCAGGCTCTGATGTCTTATTGCAAAAATTCAGTGAGAGACAAAGCGATAGGTAAGAGGTGGATTTGTTAGGATTCAGAGAGAAGTGTCTCACTCTACAAGATATGGGCCATGGAATGAGGCCTGGCTAGGCTTTTTTGGGGGGGGAGGGAGGGGGGATGAATTCATATGCTAATGAGTGGGAGGATCATCCCAGCCATTGGGGAACCACCCACTCCTCTGTCTTTTGACAGTGCCTTAGAGCTGTTCTGCCACCTCTGGGTGTGTCTTTTGGCTTACAGATTGGGGATTAAGGTTTACTTGAATTTGACTTGTCATCTTGGACCCAATTGATTTTAATTGGTTTACGTTATGCCCTTGTGCTATGTCATTCTTTCAAAGGTTGTGCTCTGCCCCCTTCCTTCCGTTTCATGCTCTTTTCCTCAGCCCCACTGCTGGGCCCACAATGTCACCTCTACAATCTTATGGAGGGACAACCAAAAAATAGCTGGCCCTTGGGAGGGAAATACTGTATAATATCCAACCCCTCTAGATATTCAGGTCTTCATCTTCCATGTTTCCTACAACATGTGCAACATCAGCATCTCTCAGTGAACCCGCTAGGGCGGGCGACAGGCACACAATGCCTGCTAGAAGTCCATCAGTTGGCATCCCTTCAAAGGCAATTGGGCTTCCAGGGATAATGTTTGCCACTTTGGGAGTTAGCCCTGCAGGCCGTTTGGGCCCAAACCCTTACCACCCTTCTCCTAAAGTTACAAACATACCCCTGGATCAAATCTCCACTCCACTTTTATGGAACATCTGGTCTGTTGCCTCTTACCAATTTGTTCTTAAGCCAATTACTAACTCCTACAATCAGGACCCTTTCCCTTGTAGGCAACATTGCTCCACCCAGCCTATTATTAAAATACCTTAATGCCCCTAACAGGACCAGATAACCCACTCCTTTGTCATTACTTCTGTTATTACCTAAAGTGGGTCTATGACAATGAAATGTTTACCATTGGAGACACCCTAACCTGCTCTTATGGAGGACTAGGGGAGGAAATCAGTGACTTACAATCCCTTAGAGCAGTAAGAGGATAAGGCTTATGACTGTTTCACTGTTTCCCAGTCTCAGGGCACAGGCTTGGATTGCTTTACATCATATCTATTCCCATCCATGGTGGACAAACCAGCAATGAGTTAAGATTCAGTTCAGTTCAGTTCAGTTCAGTCACTCAGTCGTGTCCTGACTCTTTGCGACCCCATGAATCGCAGCACGCCAGGCCTCCCTGTCCATCACCAACTCCTGGAGTTTACTCAAACTCATGTCCATCGAGTCAGTGATGCCATCCAGCCATCTCATCCTCTGTCGTCCCCTTCTCCTCCTGCCCCCAATCCCTTCCCAGCATCAGGGTCTTTTCCAGTGAGTCAACTCTTCGCATGAGGTGGCCAAAGTATTGGAGTTTCAGCTTCAACATCAGTCCTTCCAATGAACACCCAGGACTGATCTCCTTTAGGATGGACTGGTTGGATCTCCTTGCAGTCCAACAGACTCTCAAGAGTCTTCTCCAACACCACAGTTCAAAAGCATCAATTCTTCGGCGCTCAGCTTTCTTTACTAGTCCAACTCTCACATCCATACATGACCACTGGAAAAACCATAGCCTTGACTAGACGGATCTTTGTTGACAAAGTAATGTCTCTGCTTTTTAATATGCTATCTAGGTTGGTCATAACTTTCCTTCCAAGGAGTAAGTGTCTTTTAATTTCATGGCTGCAGTCACCATCTGCAGTGATTTTGGAGCCCCCAAAAATAAAGTCTGACACTGTTTCCACTGTCTCCCCATCTATTTCCCATGAGGTGATGGGACCAGATGCCATGATCTTAGTTTTCTGAATGTTAAGCTTTAGGCCAATTTTTTTTCACTCTCCTCTTTCACTTTCATCAAGAGGCTTTTTAGTTCCTCTTCACTTTCTGCCATAAGGGTGGTGTCATCTGCATATCTGAGGTTATTGAGTTAAGATTACAACCCCTTAATCCTACCCAGCACTGGTCACACTGGAGATCTTGGGGATGCCCAACTCCAGTCCGGGGGTCCCAGGAGGTCAACCTGCCTTGACCTGCCTAGGGATCTGGTCCTCAAAAGGTTGTCATGCCTCAACCTGCTCAGGGATCCGCCAGTCCCAGGGGTCCCAGGAGGTCGTCATGCCTCGACCTGCCCAGGGACCCAATTCTCGGGAGGCCATCATGCCTCGACCTGCCCAGGGATTCGATCTCTAGGAGGCTGTCACGCCTCAGCCTGCCTGGGGATCTGCACCCTGACCCGGGGACGCCTGGCTCTCAGGTTGCAACAGTACTGGGTAGGATAAGCTTCAGAAAGACTCACCCCTAAGGAAGTCCACCCATGGAAATAGAAGGAAGCCTATTACTTGTGGGACTGTGCCCAGTCTCAGCAATAACTCAGGAGCCCAATGAGAACCCCATTGCCTTTCTGGAAAGGCTAAAAGAGGCCCTCCAAAAGTTTACCAATCTGGACTTAGACTCTTATGAGGGACAGGTGATTTTAAAGGACAAATTCCTGTCCCAATGTGCATCAGATATCAGAATTAAGTTACAACAGCTACAGCAGCAGGACCCTGCTGCCTCTTTAGATGAGATGGTCCAGACAGCCACCAATACCTTTTATAACAGAGAACAGGAGAAGGAGGCCAAGGCCCAGGAGAGGGAGAGAAGGAAAGAGACAAGGCATGCCCAGATGCTGGCCACCCTCCAGGGAAGCCCTATGGCAAACCCCGAGTCCTTGAAGGACAAGGCATGAGGCAAATGCCTAATCTGTAGACAGGCAGGGCATTGGGCCAAAGAGTGTCCAAACCTGTGACAAGTCTCCTAAAATGGCTTGCTGCCACAAATGCCATCAACTGGGACATTGGGTGGCACTCTGCCCTTGGGACCCAAGAGCCTCAAGGTCAAGCGCCAAGCCTTCCCTCACGATGGTTCAAGAGGACTGAAGCGGCCCGCTCCAGCCAGCCCGCCTGTCACAGATAACCATCATGGGGCTGGAGCCAAGGGTGCAACTGGATGTGGCAGGTAGGTCTGAGAATTTCTTGGTTGACACAGGGGCTACCTACTCTGTCCTGATCTCCTACTCCAGAGCCTTCTCCTCCCAAACCTGTACCATTTTGGGTGCTACAGGAAAAACAACTACTAAAAGATTCACCCAAGCACTTCTTTGTTGCTGGGATGGACAAATATTTTCCCACCAGTTTCTGGTGGTCCCTGAGTGTCCTACTCCCTTATTGGGAAGAGATATACTCACTAAACTGGGGACCACCCTTGTGATGGGAAGTTTTTCAGCCCCTAGAGCCCTACAGCTTCTGGTTACTACTGAAGAACCCATTACACCTTACTCCAATAGAGAGGGACCAAAAACTATGGGAGGACAAAATTAACCCCCAGGTGTGGGACCAGGGGATTCCTGGACGAGCCCACCAAGCTGAACCGGTCATCATTGTCCTCCGAGATCCCACTCGGTTTCCTAACCGGAAACAATATCCCCTCAAAAGAGAGGCTCGGGAGGGACTACAGCCTTTAATAAATAAATTCCTTGCTTGTGGGCTATTGGTCCCCACCAATTCACCATGTAACACCCCAATCCTCTCAGTAAAGAAAAAGGACGGAACCTGGCTAATGGTTCAGATCTTCTGATATCTGATGCACGTTGGGACAGGAATTTGTCTTTTAAAATCACCTGTCCCTCATAAGAGTTTAAGTCCAGATTGGCAAACTTTTGGAGGGCCTCTTTTAGCTTTTCCAGAAAGGCAATGGGTTCTCATTGGGCTCCTGAGTTATTGTTGAGACTGGGCACAGTCCCACGAGTAATAGCTTCCTTCTGTTTCCATGGGTGGACTTCCTTAGGGTTCAAGATCTATGGTTCAGATCATAAATGAAGATGTAATCCCCCTCCATCCCACAGTACCCAATCCCTATGTAATCTTGGGAGAAATCCCACCCAGTGCCAAGTGGTTTACAGTCTTGGATCTCAAAGATGCATTTTTTTGCATACCACTGGCTAAAGAATCCCAATATCTTTTTGCCTTTGAGTGGGAGGCCCCAGGAGAAAAACACCAACAGATGACTTGGACAGTATTACCTCAGGGGTTCAGAGATAGCCCCCACCTGTTTGGACAGGCCCTTAGCCGGGATCTCCTAGATCTGGACCTGGGACCTAATGGGAAAATATTACAATATGTAGATGACCTACTAATCTGCTCTCCAGATGAGAAAAGTGCCCAACAACATGCAATTCAGGTTCTAAACTTTTTGGCAGAAAGGGGATATAAAGTCTCCCGTGCTAAGGCACAGATGGTCGAGACAAAGGTCACTTACCTGGGAGTTCAGATTACACATGGGTCCAGGAGGCTGTCCTCTGATCGGGTACAAGGAATCCTCCAGTTGCCCTCCCCCACGACTCGAAAACAATTGCGAGCTTTCCTGGGGCTAACTGGGTATTGTAGAATCTGGATACCCAACTATGGTCTAATTGCCCAGCCCTTATATGAAAGCTTAAAGGGACGGGATGATTCAATCCCACTGATGTGGGGAACTCCTCAAAAGAAGGCAGAGGCTACACTAAAACAGGCCTTAACTCAGGCACCTGCCTTGAGGTTGCCAGACCCAGAAAAAGCATTCCAACTTTATGTCCATGAAAGAGAGGGAATAGCCTTGGGAGTGTTAACTCAAAGGTTGGGATCTGAGCCCCAGCCTGTAGCTTACTTATCCAAGAGACTTGATCCAACCGCCCAAGGCTGGCCCCCCTGCCTTCGAAATCTTGCAGCTATTGCAATCATGATAGAAGATGCTTTAAAACTCTCCTTTGGGGGCAAACTAACTATTTTTACCAGCCACCAAGTAAAACAACTCCTAAATGGGAGAGGCCATTTATGGATGTCTGATCAAAGAATCCTCAGATATCAAGTAATGCTGATGGAAAATCCAGGCCTCACTATATCCCCTTGTGAGGTTCTTAACCCAGCCACCCTCCTGCCTACCCCCGAGGGCTCTCTCCCCTTTCACTCTTGTCTAGAAACCTTGGACCACTGGACAAAACCCCGAGAGGGATTGTCAGAAGATCCTCTGACCAATCCTGAGGAAATCTGGTACACTGATGGAAGCAGCTTTGTCTTAGATGGAAAAAGAAGAGCTGGATATGCAGTAGTCTCCAATTTTGAGATCATAGAGGCTAAGCCTCTGCCACCAGGTACTTCAGCCCAATTAGCTGAGCTCATAGCCCTGACTCGAGCTTTAGAGCTGGGAAAAGGAAAAAGAATAGCCATTTACACTGACTCCAAGTATGCCTTTCTGGTGCTACATGAGCATGCTGCTATTTAGGAAAAAAGGGGGCCACTTGACCACCCAAGGGTCCCCAATCAAATATGGTGATCAAATTCTTAGACTCTTGGAGGCAGTCCATCTGCCCACTGAGGTTTCAGTCTCCCACTGTAAAGGACACCAAAAAGGGAGCATGGAAGTGGCACGAGGGAACCAAGCAGCTGATCAGGCAGCTAAGAGAGCAGCATTACAGAACCATGACCTAATAGGGGTTGCCACCTTAGTTCCACAGACTAATTTGCCAGAAACTCCTTCATATACTGAAGGTGAGACTCTTAAAGCTAAGAGTGAGGGCTTTCAAGAAGATCATATGGGGTGGTTCCAAAAGGAGGGACTCCTTTTTCTGCCTGGGAACCTCCAGTGGAAGTTGGTTAACTCCTTACATGCCACCACTCATTTAGGAGAAAAGGCCCTCCAAAGATTACTAGAAAGGTCCTTCAGAGGAACAGGCTTCCAAACAACTATAAGACAAGTGGTCTCCTCTTGTCCCACTTGCCAGTTAAACAACCCCCAAGGAGCCTCGAAGACCCCAGCTGGCCCAGCCCGTCCAACGACGTGGGGCCTATCCAGGAGAGGACTGGCAGATGGACTTCACCCAGATGCCAGTTTTCCAAGGGTATAAAAACCTATTAGTCATGATAGATACATTCACAGGATGGATTGAAGGCTTTCCCACCTGGACTGAGAAGGCTGAGGAGGTGGTAAAAAAACTGCTCCATGAAATCATTCCAAGATTTGGTCTGCCCAGGTCATTACAAAGTGACAATGGGACATCATTTACTTCTAAGGTCACCCAAGGGGTCTCTAAAGCATTGGGCATTACTTATTATCTCCATTGTGCCTGGAGGCCTCAGTCTTCAGGAAAAGTAGAAAGAGCCAACCAATTCTTAAAATCAGTGATAAAAAAGATAACCCAGGAGACCTCCCTGGGATGGAAGGAGGCTTTACCAATAGCTCTCCTCCGTACCCATATTGCCCCTAAGGAACAGGTTGGTCTTAGTCCTTATGAGATGCTATATTGGGAGACCTTTTGTTTATGTCAATGACCTCTTCCTAGATCCAGAGGCTCAGACCCTCCAGTCTTATACCATGGCCATTGGGCAATTCCAACAGGATATACGCTTGTGGGGTATGAACCAGGACCCAAAAGATTCTAAGGAGTCACCACTATATGCTCCAGGGACTCAAGTCCTAATTAAAGTCTGGAAAGATGGGTCCCCAAAGGCTCAACTCCAGCCCACATGGAAGGGCCCCTACCCTGTAATACTTTCTACCCCCACAGCAGTCAAGGTACCAGGACATGACTCCTGGATTCACTACTCATGAGTCAAGCCATGGAAGAAAACAGAAGAGGACACTCAATACACCTGTGAGCCCCTGGGAGATCTCAGATACCTATTCAGAACTACAAATGAGTGCCATTCTAATGAACAACCCCAAAATCTGGTTTCTGGGGATAAGATTTCTCAGGACAGCTCTAAAGAGCCAACACAGCTTGGCAGGGATTGTACTCCAAAACAGACAGGAGATAGATCTTCTGATCCCTGAACAAGGAGGGACTTGAGCCATCCTGGTGATGTGAATTTAAAATTGGCTAATGCCCCTACTAGTCCTTGTTATGCCATACTGATGCTGCTTATGATTGTTCCATGTACTGTCAATTGTCTAACCTGTTTTGTCTCTGCCCAGGTCAACAAGCTACAACATGCAGTGCCAGTTCAACAAAGATATAAAACTACAGCCAACCATGGAAAATATCACTCACCCTTAGATGGACACTGCTATGAGGACTCTGAGGCTTGAGACTAGCAAGAGGGGGAGGCCCAATACCCCTCGCCATCCCAGTTCAGCAGGAAGTAGCCAGAAAGACCTCGACGCCCCTATTCCCAAAGAATTGGGCCTCCCATCTCTTGAGGGGGGAATGTTAGGTAGTTAGAATAGGGAAAAGGAGTCCAGAATGGTGGTGGCTAAAAGATAAGGAAGGGAAAAGCCTGTGAAAATAGAACAAAGGAAGGTCTGAGGATCGAGTGAGGACTTCAGGTAGAACAAACAACACTCCTGGCTAACCCAATTTACATAGGGCAGGCCCTGCCAGAGAAAAAAACATAAAAAGAGGAGCCAAAGGGCGGAGGGGTCTCTCTCTCTCTCTCCCACGCGCTGGGGCACTCTTCTCTTCATGTCTTTGGGTCAACATGCCCTCACGCCTCGAGGATGGATTTTCCTGCTATTATCTAAATAAAATAGAGCTGTAACATGGAGCTGTAACACTGATTTGTCTAAGAGCTATAACACGGTCCGTTCGAGACCTGAGAGCTATAACACGGTCTGTCCAAGACCCGAGAGCTGTGACACGCTGAGGGCTTTAATGTCCATCACTCCAAATCTTTGTTGTGATGAGACAGAACCGAGGAGTACACTTGCCTGACATTAATTTCCCTTAGTAACACTGGCATCACACAAGCTTTCAGATTCTCAGTTCAAAATTACTTAAGTCAGTAAGAAAAGCAGTCCTCTCATAAGACAATATTAGTGTTTCCATTTCTTGAATTTGATTTGCAGATACAGTGGTTATGTGTACACAGCCTATCATTATTACACAAAACAATTAAAGAAAACCTAAATAAACAAATAACTTACCTTGTCATAGATCTGGACACTCAGTATTGTGAGGATGGCATTTCTAGAGTAATGTCACACAAAAGGCAGAGAGGAAGTTCTAAGAATCAGTCCGTCCGCTGAAGTAACTACTGGCCATGCACAAGGGTCTGAGCAATTATTTTTGTACCCTGGAGATTAAACACTTGCAGCATCCAGGGGTATGCTTAAATAAATGTGTCTGGTACATAAATCGTACCTATGTTTTCTTAGGTCAGTCTCCCAGACAATGCAAATAAAAACAAAAATAAACAGGACCTCAACTGAGCGACTGAACTGAACTGAACTGAATCAAACTAGTAAGCTCTTGCACAGCAAAGGAAACCATAAACAAAACAAAAAGACAACCTACAGAATGGGAGAAAATATTTGCAAATGATGTGCCAACCAGGGCTTAATTTCCAAAATATACGAACAGCTCATACAACTCAACAACACAAAAACAAACAACCCAGTTGAAAAACAGGCAGAAGACTTAACCAGACATTTCTCCAAAGAATACACACAGGTGGTCAAACCAACAATCTAAATTCTGTACCCTTCAAAATTTCCTTAAAAAGTGAAGGAGAAATGAAGACTTTCTGAGCAAATGAGCAAACAAAATTGTGGGAATTTGTTGCCAGTTGAACTGCCTCGCAAAGAATGTTTTAAAAATCTTTAGAGAGAGGAAATCATATAGGTCAGAAACACATCTACATAAAGAAAGGGTTATAAAGAAAGAATGAGTGACAGTAAAATAAAAAGTTTTGCTTATTTACTTTACCGCTCTAACATATAAAAGTTTGCAAAAGATAGTAACAGTGCATTTGATTATGTAATGGTTATGAATATAAATATACATATACTTATATATTAAGTGGAATGAACCACAACAATGATATAAAGGATGGAAAGGAAGAAATATAATTATTTTTTATTATAAGAGACATAAACGGTAAAGTGGAATACTGTTATTTGCAAGTGCATCAGAGTATTTAAATATGTGAGGCAAAACTGACAGAACTTCAAGAAATAGAAACAAAATGAAATAAATTTAATCAAGGAGGTGAAAGATCTGTATACTGGACACTATAAAAAAGAAAATGAAGAGGATTAATTAATGAAAGATATCCCATGTATGTTAATAAGAAGAATTAATATTGTTAAAATGTCTATATTACCAAAAGCAATCTACAGATTCCATGAAATATGTATCAAAATAGAACTTTTCACAGAAATAGAAAAAAAATTAAAATTAATATGCAAGGATTTCCCTGGTGGTCCAGTAGTTAAGAATCTGCCTACCAATGCAGGGGACATGGGTTCAGTCCCTGGTCCAGGAAGATCCCACATGCCATGAGGCAACTAAGCCCATGTGCCACAACTACTGAGCCCATGCACAACTACTAGAGCCTATGCTCTGCAATAAGAAAAGCCACCACAGTGAGAAGTCCATGCACCACAACTACAGCATAGCTCCTACTTGTCACAGCTAGAGAAAGCCTGCAGGGGAATGAAGACCCAGAGCAGCCAAAAGTCAATAATTTAAAAATTTTTTAAAATTCATATGGTACAAGCAACTCCTGCAGCTCAATTCCAGAAAAATAAATGACCCAATCAAAAAATAGGCCAAAGATCTAAACAGACATTTCTCCAAAGAAGACATACAAATGGCTAACAAACACATGAAAAGATGCTCAACATCACCATCATCAGAGAAATGCAAATCAAAACCACAATGAGGTACCATTACACACCAGTCAGGATGGCTGCTATCCAAAAGTCTACAAGCAATAAACGCTGGAGAGGGTGTGGAGAAAAGGGAACCCTCTTACACTGCTGGTGGGAATGCAAACTAGTACAACCACTATGGAGAACAGTGTGGAGATTCCTTAAAAAACTGGAAATAGAACTGCCATATGACCCAGCAATCCCACTCCTGGGCATACACACTGAGGAAACCAGAATTGAAAGAGACACGTGTACCCCAATGTTCATTGCAGCACTGTTTATAATAGCCAGGACATGGAAGCAACCTAGATGCCCATCAGCAGATGAATGGATAAGAAAGCTGTGGTACATATACACAATGGAATATTACTCAGTCATTAAAAAGAATACATTTGAATCAGTTCTAATGAGATGGATGAAACTGGAGCCCATTATACAGAGTGAAGTAAGCCAGAAAGATAAACACCAATACAGTATACTAATGCATATATATGGAATTTAGAAAGATGGTAACGATATCCCTATATGCAAGACAGATAAAGAGACACAGATGTATAGAACAGACTTTTGGACTCTATGGAAGAAGGCGAGGGTGGGATGATCTGAGAGAAAAGCATCGAAACATGTATATTATCAAGTGTAAAACAAATTGCCAGTCCAGGTTGGATGCATGAGACAAGTGCTCAGGGTTGGTGCACTGGGATGACCCAGAGGGATGGGATGAGGAGGGAGGAAGGAGGGGGATTCAAGATGGGGAACACATGTAAATCTAGGGCTGATTCATGTCAATGTAAGGCAAAAACCACTACAACACTGTAAAATAACTAGTACTGTAAAATAATTACAATAATTAGCCTCCAACTAATAAAAAGTAAAAAAATAAAATTCATATGGAACAACAAAGGACCCTGAATAGCCACTGTAATACCAAAAAAAGAACAAGAGTGGAGGAATCATACTCTCTGATTTCAAACTATATTACAAAGCTATAATAATCAAAACAGTATAAGAACAGCTACACAGACCAATGTAAAAGAATAAAGAACCCAGAAATAAATGGACAAATTTATGATCAACTGATCTCAAGATACATAATGCAGAAAGCACAATCTCTCAAAAATATAGTGCTAGGAAAACTAGATCACCACCTGCAAAAAAAAAGAATTTGAATCATTATCTTACAGCATACAAAACATCACCTCAAAATGGACTGAAGACATAAACATAAGACCTAAAGCCATGAAACACCTAGAAGAAAGCATAAAGGGAAATCTTCTTTCTATTGGTCTGGGCAATGATTTATTCAATGTGATACCACAGCATAGGAAAAACAAGCAAAAATACAATATTTTTTTCCTGCCAGTAATCCTAGCCAATAGTACCCAGGAACTGCAGAGTACATCTTATGGCCCAGTCTGGCAGAGAAGCAAGTTCAAAATCCCATTCAACTAATAAGCACAGCCTCCAGCATAGGTGTATCAAAACCACCTATTGTACACATTAAATGGGCTTCCCCAGTGGCTCAGTGGTAAAGAATCTGCCTGCAATGCAGGAGACACAGGTTCAATCCCTGGGTCTGGAAGATCCCCTGGAGGAGGGCATGGCAACCCACTCCAGTATTCTTGCCTGGAGAATCCCATGGACGGAGGAGCCTGGTGGGCTACAGTCCATAAGATCCCAAAGAGCTGTACACAACTAAAGCGCTTGAGCATGCACGCATACACACATTAAATACATAAAAAATTTCCAAGTTTTACTGAGGTATACTTGACAGGTAAAAAATTATTTAATTGAAATAGAAAAACTATCCAGACCAATTGGGCTTCTCTGGTAGCTCAGCTGGTAAAGAATCTGCCTGCAATGAGGGAGACTTGGGTTTGATCCTTGGGTTGGGAAGATCCTCTGGAGAAGGGAACGGCTACCCACTCCAGTATTCTGGCCTGCAGAATTCCATGGACATGCAGTCCATGGGATTGCAAAGAGTTGGACATGACTGAGCAACTTTCACTTCACTTCACTTCCAGACCAATTAGGCAAGAAAAAATAAATAAAAGACATCCAATTTGGATAGGAAGAAGTAAAACTATGACTATTTGCAAATAATTCAATATACATATAGAATCCACAAAAAAAATTACTAGAGATAATAAATGAATTCAACACAATTCCAGGGTATAAGACCAATGCAAAAATCAATTGTTCTGTACTTTATTTCTTCTTTGCCCTTGTGATTTGATGACTATCTTTAGCATTACGTTTTTATTCCTTTCACTTTTTTTGTACCTATTGTAGAATTTTGGTGTGGTTACCATGAGGTCTATATACATAGATTTTTGATGTGAGGTTACCATGAAGTATGTAAGTGAGTGTGGCAGGGTTGGGGGTGGGAATGGGGAGGCGCTTCCCAAGTGGCTCAGTGGTAAAGAATCTGCCTGCCAATGCAGGAAACATGGGTTTGATCCCTGGGTCAGGAAGATCCCTTGGAGGAGGAAATGGCAACCCACTCCAGTATCCTTGCCTGGAAAATTCCATGGACAGAGGAGCCTGGCAGACTATAGTCCATGGGGTTGCAAAGAGTCACAACTGAACAACTAAGGGCACGTGCACACACACACACACACCAAACGACATAATCAAAGATGTAAAATAACACCTATGGGACAGGAAAAAATATTTGCATTTTATATTTTTTATATATAATATATGGGTTTAATGCTGAAACTACATAAACAACTTTTACGTTCAACAACGAAAACAAGCTCTCCAATTTAAAAAGGGCAAAGGGACTTGAATGACATTTCTCCAAAGAAAATATAAAAGCAGTAGACATACTATGCTGAAATCACATAAAAATATGTTTAACATTATTGGTCATTAAGGAAATGCAAATCAAAGCCACAACAAGATACCACTTCACATTAACTAGGCCAGCTTTAATAATTACAAAAAATTATAAAATACATATTGGCCACTATGTGGGTAAACAGGACCCCTGTACATTGCTCGTGGGAACATGACTGCTGTAGTCACTGTGGAAAAGGTTGGCAGTTCCTCAAAATTAGACATAAAATTACCACATATCCCATCAATTCTACTCCTATAAATACATGCCACAAAAATGAAAAAATGTCCATCAAAAAACTTGTACACAAATGTTTATAGTAACACTATTCATAAGACTCAAAGACAGAAACAACACAGATGTCCACCAATAGACAAATGGATTTAAAAAAAATTACAACGTGTGCAAAAATGGAATATTATTCAACCATAAAAGAAAATAACAAAGTACTGATACACACAACTTAGATGAACCTCCTAAATACTATACTAGGTGAAAGAGCTAGAAACAAAAGGGACAATGCTATGAGACCTTTCATATGCTATATACATAATAGGCAAATTCATAGAGATATAAAGCAGATAACAGGTTAACACAAGATGTGTTAGTTATCATTTAATGGGAGGGTATGTTTCTGCAGAGTGATGGAAAAGTTTTGAAATTAGAGCAAGTAATCACACAATATTGTGAGTGCAATAAATACCACTAAATTGTACACTTTAAATGGTTAATTGTATGGTATGTGAATTTCACCTTACTTTTTTCAATTACATTACTCCACAAACTGATCTACAGATTTCCTACAATCCCTACCAAAATCACTACTGTCTTCCTGGCAAAAATTGATGAGTTTATCCTATAATTAGTCTGAAAATTCAGGGCACTGAGAATAGCCAAGATACTCTTAAAAATTAACAACAAAGAGGACTCACACTTCTCAGTTTCAAAACTAACTATAATACAATGCTAATAATTAAGAAGAATAGATAATGTGTTATGGTATAAGGTTTTCATATAGATTATTGGAAAAGATTTGAGATTACACAAATAAACCCTTCCATTGATTGAATCAACTGATTTTTGACAAGAGTGCCATGATGGTTCATGTGGGGAAAAGTCTTTTCAACTAATGGTTCAGGGTTCAGAGTCTCAGATACCAGCCTCAAACTCCATACCTATGACAATTCATTTTCTTGTAGCCACGCATTCCGGGAAACAAACTCACTCAGAAGGACAATGCAGATAGTGGAGTGCAGTTTATTACACTGGCAGGCCCAAGGCAGAGTCTCCTCTTAGCCAAGGACCCTGACCAGCATTTGTGAAAATCTTTTATACCCCATGTGTATGTGTCCAAACCCACCACCCCAAATTCCTTGAGACTTACATAAACAAAGGGAGGGTAAATACAATCCCAATAATCCCACCATTCATGTGCCAAGTACTTAGACAGTTAAACAATTAGCCAATAATCAATAAGCCTGAGGTTACACTCCAATAGGTACAGAAAATTTATGGCCTGTCTGGAGGAAGGGGTGATTAGTGTATGTGTTCTCTTAGGCGAGGAGTAACCTGGATACGATCTTCAAGGTTCCCCTGTCTGGAGGGGGTCTTATCCTTCTGTTGTCGTTTCCATAGGCACTAAACACAGAGTTCAGAGTCCATTGGAGAGGTGGCCGAGCATGATCAGCTGAACAGGCCTAAGATGGAGTCCAGGCCCTATGAATTCCTTCTTCAATTTTACTTCACACTCAATTAAGGTTTCTCTCTTTCGTTCACCTACTCTTTCCCATCATATACCTTTGCACCTTTACATACACTATTCATGCATCTGAAATTCCTTGTCCTTCATGCAAACATATTAAATTTATTTTCAACCACCTGTCATGCAGAAGTCCAGTTAGAATAAGCCATTCTCTTTCATTCCCTCAAACAGTGTGTGCAGAGATCATGCCCCTCTTCACATTATACTATGATATTTGTATTTTATACCATGTTTGTAATTGAACTGTAGCCTGCCAGCCTCCTCTGTCCATGGGATTCTCCAGGCAAGAATACTAGAGTGGATTGCCATGCCCTCCTTCCTGACCCAGGGATGGAACCTGCATCTCTCACATCTCCTGCATTGCAGATGGATTCTTTACGGATGAGCCACTGCAAAAGCCCTAAACATAGCAACTAAGTGGTGTGAAATTGAAGTACCTCCTGCCATATCAATAAACAAGAAATGTCACAGCCATCAGTGATTTCTGGCCTCCAAATGTGAATGAGGGCTCCCAAAACTGAGATCTGACAGATGCTGCCACCCCTCAAGATGACTGCTGAGGAGCTGGGGGAAGGCAAGAAGAAGCTTAAGGAGGCTGCATTCCTCCAGGTGAACAGGAAACTGGATTTGGCCCCAGAGAGCTGAGGTGCATATGAAAGGAATGAATTCAGTGAGCCCAGAGGCTTGCATCTTCCCATACACAGAATGCTAAATTCCTTAACTTGATATCTGATCTTTGATGTTCAGACTGCCTGCTCCCTTTGTTGCAAACTTGTATATAGCCTGACTCCCCCTCCTGCCTCCTTGGAGCAGTTTTCTCAGAGCTACTGAGATGCTGTCTCCTGGGCTCAGAGTCCTAAACATTCCCACCAAATAAAATAACTCTCTACTTTCAGGTTGTGACTATATTTTTTTTAGTCAACAGTGGAGACTGAATGACAAGACTTGTGAGTAATGGGAGCCTTTCTAGAAGGCCCTAGAAGTCCTTCAATTGCAGTGGGCATCCCTTTGGACCATTGAAGTATACAGATGAAACACCTGGTGTTTGAGATAACATGTGAAAGTTGTTTTAGAAACTTTAAACAATATCATATCTACAAATCCCCTTAACAAGCATTCACCAAGCATAAAATCAACATTTCACTTTTAACTTAAAATGAGTAGATTTCAGCGTAGGTAATTAATTAATGGGTTGTTTTTTATTATTCAATTCACTTCTGCTGCCTTTTCTTGTACCCTTTTCACCCAAGATGCCTGTTAATTTGAAGAGAAAATGGTGAAAATTAAAATTTAAAGAGGTTATTTTAAAATACCATTTAATAACTAAAATTATGAGTGCTGAATATCATCTGTCTGGAAAGCCTGTATGAAATTAAGCACTGATATACAAAGGAGAATAACTAGGGACCTCAAAATATTTTTTGCTTAACGAACAGCTGAAAGAATCACAAGTAGAATCAGAAGAGGTGAAGCTAACATGAGAGAGATTGTGGTTCATAAGGTGCAAGCCTCTGGGCTCACTGAATTCATTCCTTTCATATGTACCTTTAGCTATCTAGTTCCTGGGTTACAGTCAGGGGTGGCAGAGGCATTGTGTTCCCTTTTGGGAGACCTCACATTTGGTGGCCCAAAACCACTGAAGGCTGTGACTTCTTGCCCTTCAATATGGCAGGAAATATTATATTTCACAGTATGTTTTAATAAATTCTCATTTTTTCCCATCATTTAAATCAAGTTAATCATATTCCCAGTGAAGGGCTCACTTTCTTTTTCACCTGAAGTATAGCTGAGTTACAATATATTAGTTTAAGGTGTACAACTATTGGTGAACTTAATATATATAAGTGGGAATTTAAAGCACAGGAAGAGAAAAGGAAAAAACATAGCTCAAAAAGTCAGTCACTGAAATCAAGCAAGATCTCTAAAACAAAGGAGACTCAGTGGGGAGAGGCAACCAGCTCTTTATCTAGTCCTGTGACAGTCAGCTTTGGATGCCTCTTTGAAATGGATGCCTTAGCCATCAAAGATCAAATCAGACACTTGCATTACAAAATAGTGGGAAAATTGTTCAGATTTACACTCCACATTAGAAAATGCAAATCAGAAGCAAGAGATATCACTTATTCTATCTGTTAGAATAGGCACTATCCAAAAAAGGAAAGAAGGATGAAGGGATAGAAGGAGAGAGAGGGAGTGGAGAAGAAAATAACAACTGTTGGTGAGGGTGGGGAGGTAGAATACTACTACCAGAAGCTCCTATGGGAAACACTAGGATGGTTTCCCAAATAGTTAAAACTAGAATTACCATATTACCTAGCAATCCCCTTTCTGAGTTTCTATTCAAAAGAACTGACTCAAACTTTCAAAGTGATATTTGTACTTCCATAACCTTAAAAGTTGAGGTAAAACAACTTAAATATTCCCCATTGATTAATGAATAAAGAAAACATGTAAATACATATACTGGAATAGTATTCAGCCATAAAAATGAAACAAATCTTCCCACATGATACAACATAGGTGAAACTTGAGCAAACTGTACTCAGTGAAAAAAGCCAATCACAGTAGGACAAAGGATTCATAATTCCCCTTATATGAAATATCTAAATGAGTCAAACTTACAGAAACAAAAAGTATCCATTTGGCCAAAAATTTCCTTTGTTGAAGTAAAAAGAAAAGACATCTTTCATTTTCACCAAGAACTTTATTGAACAACATATTCACCGTTTGTTCCCCTACCTTCTGCAATTTTTCACGCAACTTCAAGCTTCCATCTTCCTAAAACTTTTTGGTTTTGAGTAAAATGTTCCAGGTGCTTTTTACAGTCTTCCAGGGAACTGAAAATTTTTCCATTAAGAGAACTTTGTAAAACCCAAAATAAATTGATACCTGAAGGTGCAATGGCCAGTGAGTACAGTGGCTGAATCAGAACTTCCCAGCCAAGCTGTAACAGTTTTTGCCTGGTCATCAAAGAAACATGTGGTTTTGCATTATCCACATGGAGATTTATGGATTTTCAGTTGACTAATTCCTGACATTTTTCATCAAGTTCTAACTGGAAGCAGTACTTGTGGGAATTAATAGTTTGGTTTTCCAGAAGGAGCTCATAATAGAGGTTCCACCATAAACATAACATTACCTTCTTTGCATGAAGAAAAGCCTTTGGTGTGGTTGGTGGTGGTTCATTTTGCTTGCCCCATGATCTCTTCCATTCCACATTATTGTACAGTATCCACTTTTCATCACCCATCACAATTTGTTTTAAAAATAGAATGTTTTCATTACATTTAAGTAGAGAATTGCATGTGGAAATACGGTCAAGGTTTTTTTCCCATAACTTATGTGGAACCAAATCATCTATGTGATTAACATAACCAAGCTGGTACAAATGATTTTCAATGCTTGATTTGGATATTTTGAGTATGTTGGCTATCTCCCACCTGGATTGTTCTCAATAATTGATCACTATCAACTTCAGTTGATCTACCTGATCAGGAACCATTGTCTAGTGAGAAATCTCCAACATGAAACTTTGCAAACCACTTTTCACATGTTCAATCAGTCATAGCACCTTCTCCAAACACTACACAAATCCTTTTTGTGCTTCAGTTATGTTTTTACCTTTCTTAAAATAATAAAGCATCACATGCCAAAAAAGTTGCCCTTTCTTCCATCTTCAAATAGCTACACAAAAATTCACTTTCTGCCATTAGAGTGATATCATTTGCATATATGAGACTGCTGATATTTATCCTGGCAATCTTGATTCCAGATTGTGATTTATCCAGCCTGGCAATTCATACCAGGGAAGCCCAAACACTGCACAGAAGTTTTAAATAAGCAGGGTGACAATATACAGCTCTGTTGTACTCCTTTACCAATTTTTAACAGTCCATGTTCCATGTCTCCTTCTAATCACTGCTTCTTGACCTGTATAGAGATTTCTCAGGAGACAAGTAAGGTGGTCTGGTATTACCATCTCTTTAACAACTTTTCATAGTTTGCTGTGATCCACACAGTCAAAGGCTTTAGTGTAGTCAATAAAGAAGTAGATGTTTTTCTGGAACTCCCTTCTTTCTCCATGATCCAAAAAATGTTGGCAATCTGATCTGTTTCAGATTGCCTTCCTCTGCCTCTTCAAAACCCAACTTGTACATCTGGAAGTTCTCAGCTCATATACTGCTGAAGCCTAGCTTGAAGGATTTTGTGCATCACCTTGCTAGCATGTGAAATTGTATGGAAGTCTGAACATTCTCTGGCGTTACCTTTCTTCGGGATTGGAGTGAAAACTGACCTTTGCCAATCCTGTAGCCACTGCTGAGATTTCCAAATTTACTGATATACTGAGTGCAGCACTTTAACAGCATCATCTTTTAGGATTTTAAATAGCTCAGCTGGAATTCCATTACTTCCACTAGCTTTGTTTGTAGTAATGCTTCCTAAGGCCCACTTGACTTCACACTCCAGGATGTCTGGCTCTAGGTGAGTGACCACACCATTGTGGTTATCCAGGTCATTAAGACCTTTTTTGTACAGTTCTGTGTATTCTTGCCACCTCTTCTTAATCTCTTCTGCTTCTGTTAGGTCCTTACTGTTTCTGTCCTTTATTGTGCCCATCTTTGCATGAAATGTTCCCTTGTTATCTCCAATTTTCTTGAAGAGATCTTCTGTTATTTTCCTCTATTTCTTTGCATTGTTCATTCAAGAAGGCCTTTTTATCTCTCCTTGCTATTCTCTGGAACTCTGCATTTAGTTGGGTATATCTTTCCCTTTCTCCCTTGCCTTTCACTTCTTTTCTTTCCCCAGCTATTTTTAAAGCCTCCTCAGACAACCACTTTGCCTTCTTGCATTTCTTTTCCTTTGGTATGATTTTGGTCACTGTCTCCTGTACAATGTTACAAACCTCCATCCATAGTTATAATGGACACTTAATTTGTTAAGATCATAGATCTGATGTTACATAGTTTTTTTACTACAAATTTTTGTAAAGTGTTGGGAACAAATGGTTAAGGCATGGAACTATGCCAGGCTTCTTTATGGAACTTCTAAGCCTGGTTCCTTTTAAAATTACAGAGATCTAAATTTAAAACCAGAGAAGGCAACGACAACCTACTCCAGTACTCTTGCTTGGAAAATCCCATGAACAGAGGAACCTGGTAGGCTGCAGTCCATGGGGTCTCTAGGAGTCAGACACGACTGAACGACTCACTTTCACTTTTCACTTCCATGCATTGGAGAAGGGAATGGCAACCCACTCCAGTGTTCTTGCCTGGAGAATCCCAGGGACGGGGAAGCCTGGTGGGCTGCTGTCTATGGGGTCGCACAGAGTTGGACACAACTGAAGCAACTTAGCAGCAGCAGCAGCAACAAGTTTAAAACAACTTTTATTTTGGCTAGACAGATAAATAGTAATTTTGAAAGTCTTGGGCATTTCTTTGTCAACATGTGATTCACAGTAAATCTGATTCAAGTCTTCCATTTAATATAGAAGGACGAATTTTAAAACAGGGTAATTTGAAATATGAGCTGAAAATCAGAATCCTTGTGATAACCATTGTATGGGTCATTATACCTAGTAGTGGGAAGTAAATAATTACTATACATTTGTTACCAAAATCCAGTAAAGAGGGGGCAATGTTTAGCAAACCGAAAGCAAAGCCAAATTTCATTCAGAGAAGACAGGGTAGCAGTTACTGATAAGGCTAAAGTCTAGTTAAACCAAACATTTTCTAGCTTAGTATTTGTGTATTTTGCAGAATTATGATGCAGCAAGTATTTATTCAAAATTTATAAATAAATGTATATATAAATCAATACACTAAGTATTAAGTAACAAGAAAAATGAAAGCTGATATTTTTAAATGGTACTGTCTGCACAGAGAAATCAAAATTGATAAGAACTGTACTAAGATATGCCTAATAAAATAAAACCATATATAGTATTACTCTTGGTCAGAACTACAGGCCTGGGCCCTCAGATGTGTCTGTGAGGCTTATTATATAAATATAGTTCACTTATGTAACATACAAGTCACAAATTTCATACTACATAAGGGCATGATGAGGTCATTTCCACCCTGTCCACTTAACAAATATTCCCTGCTGAAATGCTCTGAAATAGACAACCACATTTATGTTATGGAAAAACAATGTTATCTAATGCAGGAAATAATTCAAAACCATTCCTTGTAACTTCTGACTTGAAAAGAAGTTCAGGATTATGATTAAATGACCAATATCTACACTGCATGCACAATTATGGGAGTACACATATGACAAGCACAGATACACAAAAGCTCCCTTGGCTCTCTCTTATCCATACTCTCCCCCTCCACAGAAGGGCTGACAACTACAACCCATGTGAAAGACGTAGCCTCTCCTGAAACATTTCCAAGGATGTCAAAAGAGAAGAGAGGGGCTTTGGGGGTCAGGCTTACAGAATACAGCATCACCCACCATTGGTTTTCTCAACTCCTCCACCAGGCAGCGGGCTTTTTCTTGAACTTGGTCCTCAGTGCTCCTCTTCCCCATCCTGAAATTCCACAGGGTCATGAAGGAGAAGCGCCAGGTCTCCTTCCATCTCTTGCCATTGCTAAAGAGGATTCAGAAACTATTAACAGGAGGGAGGCCCTAGGCAAGGAGGAGTGAGCTTAAGGATGGCAGCCTTTCAGGTAGACCAAGACCTGCTGCCAGGTTCTTCAAATTCCTCTAATCTACCCTCTCCACCCCCAATGCCAATGCTGAACACACACACACGCACACCTGCTATGTCCTTTATTAATTCTTTCAGGCAACGGGAGACTGCTTCTTCCAGAAAACTCTTCTCCCAAATCGATCAGAGTTTCCTTCACTGCTTCACATCCATACAACACCACAGTGGGCTTCATGCCAAAATACACAGTGAACACAGGGCCATAGACTTCTGAGAGCTGGGGAAGGAGATGCATGTAATCACAAAATAGGTCACAACCTGATAAAATATAATACCTGACTCAGAATATATTATTATCACACTTTTACACTTCTATTCTTCCACAAACAGCCTAAAATATTTATGAATACATAAGTATTATAGTAATTGTTACAGTTTCCACTTTATAGATGGGACTCAAGTAACTGGTACACAGATATGATTAATCCATATATCAGCATCTTCAGCAGGTTTATTCACCCCAACTTATAAATAAGGAAACTGAGGTGGAGAATTTCAATTCATTTCCAGCGTTCCATAGCTATATATAGAAGATTCAAATTTGAAAACCTTCTTACTCAATCTCTGATCCTTGGGGAACGTATCAACCCTCCAGGCCCACCTTTAAACCAATAGCCACCTGCCTGCTTCAGAATCACCACAGGTCAGTCATTAGTATTCTTATTCTGTAGCCCAAAGATGAATATTAGAAACCTGTATTTTAAAAATAAGTGCAGATAACTCTAATGCCCAGCGCAGTTTGAGATCCACTGGTATTAGTAAAACAGAAAGAATAGAAGCATCATAGAGGCAGTGCCAGGCCATACAGCATCTCGTGGAAGAAAAACATCTTCCAGCCTTCAGCATTCACAGGGTACAGACACCAGCTTCCTTCAGAATGTAAATGAATGGTGCTGCCACCAACTGGGCCCTGACTGACAACTTTTTCTTTCATTCACTCATGCTGGTTCTGATTCCAAGCTAATTCCTTAACCTCAGGCATAATGCCCTTTTTCAGAAAAGTCCTACTTTCCTGGCCATCTGAAGGAAACACATAGCTTATATAGTATATAACTTCCGGAAGAAAATCTTGAATCACAAAACACTTCACTTACCATTTACTTTCTGTCCCAAATCATAGCAAATGGCTATGAAACAAAGAAGGGAAGCAATACTCCCAGGTTCTGACACTTTTATTTCAACCATAACAAAGAGCTAAACATTACTCACAAAATTCTACTTTGTTCCTCTATTTATGACAATGACATGCCTGAAAAGGCAAGAGAAGTAACAGTATTTACAGGGACTAATTTGCTACACAAGGACCTATTTTGACAATATGCCCCCAGAAATATGTATTAGTATCATGTGTGTGTGTTAGTCAGTTCAGTTGAGTCGCTCGGTCGTGTCTGACTCTTTGCGACCCCAAGGACTGTAGCATGCCAGGCTTCCCTGTCCATCACCAACTCCTGGAGCTTGCTCAAACTCATATCCATCAAGTTGGTGATGCCATCCAACCATCTCATCCTCTGTTGTCCCCTTCTCCTCCTGCCTTCAATCTTTTCCAGCATCAGGGTCTTTCCCAATGAGTCAGCTCTTCACATCAGGTGGCCAAAGTATTGGAGTTTCAGCTTCAGCATCAGTCCTTCCAATGAATATTCAGGACTGATTTCCTTTAGGATGGACTGGTGTGTTAGTCAGTCATGACCAACTCTTTACGACACCATGGACTATAGCCTGCCAAGCTCCTTGGTCCATGGAATTCTCCTGACAAGAATACTGGAATGGGTAGCCATTCCCTTCTTTGGGGATCTTCCTGACTCAGGGATGGGATCAAACCCTGGTTTCCCACATTGTAGGCAGATTCTTTACTTTCTGAGCCACCATGGGTGCGTGCTAAGTTGCTTCAGTTGTGTCCAGCTCTTTGCAATCCTATGGACTGTAGCCTGCCAGGCTCCTCTGTCCATGGGATTCTCCAGGCAAGAATACTGAGTGGGTTGCGGTGGGATCTTCCTAACCCAGGGATCAAACCTGAGTCTCTTAAGTCTCCTGCATTGACAGGCGGGTTCTTTACCCCTAGCACCACCTAGGAAACCCCAGGGAAGCCCACTAGTGTCATAACTGGGCTTAATTTACTTACTGTTTGCAAGCCACTGGAGGAGCATAAAACCTACCTACATTGCTTGAGGATTTGCTGATGTCATTAACATCTAACTGTAGGGTATTTCCAAGAATCGGGAGAGGAGTGGGGCCCGGCGGGAGCTTCCTTTTCCCAGAGTTCTGTTTCCAGAGTGAGAGAGAAGCAGAGAGCAGAGACAGAGCACCAGGGCCACAGCCAGATCTTCTCACTCTGAAGATTGTGAGCCTGAAACCTAAAGCTTTTATAACAGTCCTTGCTAATTCAATTTGCACCTGTCTTAGGTGTAAAGAGATCAATCAATTATACCCACTTTGTACTCTATTCTGTGGGACTTTGCCACTCTGACAAAAACAAAAACAAACTGTTCTTTAGTCTTATTTTTTCTGTGTACAATGATGACTCTAGAGATTCTGGTATATTTGTACTGGGTTGGGGTCCAGGTATTGCTAATTAAAAAATTAAGTGGTTCTAACACACAACCAGGATTGAGAATTATTGACATAAATAGTTTGATGCCAAAAAAGGTTCAAAACTCTGGACTGAAGTCAACAACCAGTTGGGAATTTATGATTTTGAGGAATATCATGTATTCTATGTCTTTTCTATCTTGTAATGTTATATCTAACACTATCTAATATACACATGTATTGAACATCTAATTTGTCCTTGAATATGAAAGATTTTAAAACATTTTAATGTACTATACTAACATTACAGCTGCCTATACATAAAACAGCTAATGATGACATAGTTAAGATAATTTAAAAATCAAAATGAAGTTAATTATGGTCCTGACCACCAGAATGGAAATGCGTAGCCATTGCGGGTGTGGTTTCAGACATATTTCTGCATATCCGAGAACCTGAATTTTCAGAACTGTGTGTCAAACTCAAAAATACCACTAGCCATTTTCAATGGTTGCTGTTGCTGCTGCTGCTGCTAAGTCACTTCAGTCATGTCCGACTCTGTGCGACCCCATAGACGGCAGCCCACTAGGCTCCTCTGTCCCTGGGATTCTCCAGGCAAGAATACTGGAGTGGTTTGCCATTTCCTTCTCCATTTCAATGGCTAGTGTCTGCTTAATATGGGCAGTGTCTGCTTAATGGGCAGTATTTCTTTCTGGAGTGATAAAAATATCTTGGAATTAGATAATGCATAATGTTGTGAATATACTAACATTTTCTAAATTGTGGTCTCTTAAATCGGTAACGTGTCACCTTTTAAAAAAAGAAAATATATATGCTAGCTGCAGCAAGCTGCCGCCTTGTAGTTTCAAGTACCCACACACTCCATTCTGTAATCATTTTGAACCTCAACCTACCTTTGCTTGACAAAAGCACCATTAATTCATGCAGCTCCAATCCCAGTTCTTGACAAATAATTTATGTAACCTTGTGTTTTTTACCTTGGTTTTTTTGTTTGTTTTTGGGGGGCTTTTTTGTTTGTTTTTTTACCTTGTTAAGCTTCCCCCACCTTGTAGTCCAGTGGAACACAATTCAAGGTCTTCTTCAATGTGTGTCTCCTAGGCCACAGTCCTAATAAACCTCAATTAAACACCTGTTTATTTCAACCGGGTCTCCATTCTTGGAATTTCTGGTTAGCATTAACATAATTCAAACAATTTGAATGGCCAAACAGAAATAAAGTAATTAGCTAAGCAAATTTACATCCTTTTACCTTGATATCTTCAGCCTCCGTCCCCTGCCCACAAAAAAAAAAGAAAGAAAGAAAGAAAAGAAATATACTGGAAATAGAGATTATTATTTTGTATTTTTTCGAATGGGGGAAAGAGAGATTCTGGGAGAACAGGAAGCCTGTCCTATGTCACGAGGTTCATAATTAATAAAACTAAGATTTAATTTAAGATCTTCTGATGTCCATCAGTTATAATGCACTCACACCATAGTTGCCTCAAGAACAAATTTAGCAGGACAACTAAAACCCTATGAACACAAATAATCAATAAGCAGTTTATAATAAGGAATAGAAGAGAGTTTTATTCAAGTAAAATTGAAGTCTATACCACAGAGAGAGCCTCTCCGTAGC
Organism: Odocoileus virginianus; assembly: GCF_023699985.2. Taxonomy (NCBI): domain Eukaryota; kingdom Metazoa; phylum Chordata; class Mammalia; order Artiodactyla; family Cervidae; genus Odocoileus; species Odocoileus virginianus. The sequence continues at coordinate 115,304 of NW_027224332.1, forward strand.
TCTGAAAAATAGCTCTAGAGAAGCATGGTTTTCAGTACAGTTTTACAACTTATCAGAAAAAAGAATACACATCAAACATGACATGGAAACATTTCTTCAAAGTTTCAAAAGAGACAGATAAGCACATGCCCAGAGAGTTAGTATGACTTTGACATCTTGGAAGACAGCCTTAACTTCAATGGCATTTGAAGGGAGGCATTGTATCCCTATCTTTAAAGTGGACATTCTTTACATCTGTATAATGCACTCTTAAAGAGTTAAAGCAGATATACAAGGTATGAAAACAGACCATAAGACAGGCTGTTCTAGTTATCATAAAGTTCATGTCAAATCATATATAAGCCAGAATGACTTCCCCATACCTGAATATGTGAAAGTTTCTTCCACCACCCCCAGATACATTACTCTGAATATATACCCCACTGACCACAAAATAACAGGCTTCACATTAAACAGATGTCTCCTACTTGATCCAAGGAAAAAAGGGTCACAGATTCTCAAAACAAGAAGTCAAAAACAGGTATTCTCCCCTCTCCATCACTGCAGAGGTAAAACTTACTCAAGTAACAGAGGGAAGAGCCAATCTCAAGAATTTAGTAGGGAAAGTTTGAGAAACTATGACTCCAGCCTCCCAGCTGCTTCCAGACAAAATTGCTTCTATTGCCTTTTGAAATCTGTCTTTGTCAGAATGACAAACAGACAATGACAAACAGAATGACGTTTGCACAGTGCTAACCAAAATTTTAGAAAAGACCTGATTGAAACAAAAAGGTGCTCACTGAGGGTTTGTTAGGACTGTAGCCCAGAAGACACAGACTCAAGAAGCACTTGAATTGTGTTCCACTGGACTACAAAATGGTGGAGATTTATAAAGGGGAAGATTGCAAGAGTGCAGTTAGACACATGAGTTACTTATCAAGAATTATAATTGGGTATGGCAACGGGTAAAAGTTTCTGTTACATAAACATTGGCTGGGCTCAGAAACAGTTGCACAATTACAAGGGAAGACCTTAGAACATAAGGGTGCAGCTGGCAGGTGTTGCTATGAACAGGGCTGATCCTGTCCTTGGGCCTGGTACAGGTCAAAGGGATGTCAAGTTCTCAGGGGTGCAGAGACTTGTTGGAGACCAGATCCTCAACTGCCCCCTGTTTTTGTATGCCTGAACTGTGATTGTGCTCAGTCGCTCAGTCATGTCTAACTCTTTTGTGACCCCATGGACTGCAGCCCACCAGGCTCCTCTGTCCATGGGATTTCCCAGGCAAGAATATTGGAGTGGGTTGCCATTTCCTCCTCCAGGGGGATCTTCCTGACCCAGGGATTGAACCTGTGTCTCCTGCATTTCCTGCATTGGCAGGTGGATTCTTTACCACTCTGTCACCTGGGAATCCTGTGATCACTCCATTATAATTTAAATTTGCCATCAACAGCAAGGAAGGGAGATTTTACACAGAACAACACATATGGATTCAGTGGAGGATGGGAGGCAAGCACTTCATTAAACAGACCTACAGCATGGAGCCACTATAACATGCAGACCAGAACAGGAGATGACAGTGGTCATGAAGATCTAAATAACACTGGAAAGGTAAACATCACTAGAGCACAATAACAATGCTTTACAAACATGTTCTACAACATATCATCATATTTATTCAAAATTTATTAGTGAAGTTACTTCTAAGCTCTTTTAGTAAGGAAACACATGTTTTTGTTAAGAGCTAATACCTGGGAATTCCCTGGTAGCTCAGTCGATAAAGAATCTGCCTGCAGTGCAGGAGACCAAGGTTTGATCCCTGGGTCAGTAAGATGCCCTAGAGAAGGAAATGGCAACTCACTTTAGTATTCTTGCATGGGAAATCCCATGGACAGAGAAGCCTAGTGGGCTACAGTCCAGGGGGTCTCAAGAGTCGAACACGACTTAGCGACTAAACCACCAAAAGCTAATTACAAAATGTTTTATTCCTCATGTTTACATGGATTCATATCTTATTCACCTTAAACAGAGAATTTTCCCACCATAATATCTCTTATGATTATCTCAGTTACCTTTCCCAAAGGTAAAATTATTTCCAATTCATGGATGGGCCTTGGAGATTCAGTTCCTATGTTAAGGGTGTACATGGCTCTGCAGGTGATCGAGCTGAGACTGGAACCCACATCTCTTAGCAAACATTCAGTTCACCAGGGTCACCATGCTTACTGCATATGTACCATGATTCAATATTCTGTGACTCATCCTAGTCAATGAATTTTCAAATATGTCAATTGAGTTAATAATTACTGCACCAGCTGATTAAAGTGGGGGTCAGGAAAGTTTAGTTTTGTAACCTATTAACTTGAATGAGTACATGACATGATGTACCTTTCAACTAGAAAAGAAGGAGAAGTAGTAACTTGCTGCCTAATTTACACAGGTCTAAACTCTACCAAATTTTGGATGAAATAAATTCAGTCACTTTCTTTAGAGCAATTTTATTCTTGAGAAATCAGTGTGCTTGCTCTGCTTAACATTCCTTCTGTTAAAGCTATTTCTTTTTATAGAGTGAAGAGTCAAAGATAATTTAAAGGCTGAAAGTATCTCTGAGATCAGTTAATCTAGCCCTTATTTCAATGAGCAATTAATGACAGTGGATAAAGTATCCTCACTACATTCTCACAAGGCCTTTGGTTAGAATCTGTTTTTCAACTCCCAGTCAATGACATTTCACCTCAAATAGCATTCCTGTTGTCCAAATGATTAGGAGAGCATAAGTATTAAGTCCTCCACTGTCACAGAGTAATGCAAACTTCAGGTTGGCTGGAGTTGTGGGTTAGGGGTTTTGTTTTTAAAGAATAGAATTTATTTTTTTACAGCAGTTTTAGGTACACAGTGGTCACACATACTCACACACACATAGCCTATCCCACCACCAGCAACCCTCACCAGTGTGGTACACTTATTACTATTAATGATTTAACACTGACACATGATAAACCAAAGTTCACAGATTATATTAGGATTCACTCTTAATTTTATACATTCTATGGATTTTGACAAATGTAGCATGAGCATGTATCCACCATTAAAGTATTATACAAAATGATTTCACTGACCTGAAAGTTCTCTGTGCTCCATCTATCTGTCCCTCCTTCCCAAGCCCCTGGAAACCACTGATCTTGTATTGCCTCCATAATTTTCTAGAATGTTACAGTTAGAATTACACAATATGTAGCATTCAAATTGGTTTCTTTCACTTAATAATGTGCTTAGGGTTCTTTTCATGGCTTGCTACCTTTTTTTTAACAATGAATAATATTCCATTCAATTGATATATTATTGTTTATACTTCAACAACTGAAGGGCATCTCGACTCCTCCAAGTTTTGACATAAATTTGTGAATAAAGCAACTATAAAAGTTAATTTTATGAATAAACATGTTTTTATTAAAAAAGTAACTAAAAACATTAATGTGCAGGTTTTTGTGCAGATGTAAGATCTCAACTCATTTGAGTAAATTCCAAGGAGTATAACTGCTGGATCATATGGTAAGTATATGTTTCATTTTTTAAGGAACTGATAACTCTTCCAAAGTGGTTATACCACTTTGCATCCCACCAGTAACAACTAACAAACGTTGCAGCTCCACATCTTTGTCAATATTTGGTTTTGTCAATGATTTGGACCTTAGCCATTTTATAATGTGTGCTTCCCAGATGGCACAAGTGGTAAGGAATCCAACTGCCAATTCAGGAGACACAAGAGACATGGGTTTGATCCCTGAGTTGGGAAGATTCCCTGGAGAAGGAAATGGCAACCCACTCCAGTATTCTTGCCTGGAAAATTCCATGGGCAGAGGAGCCTGGTGGGCTACAGTCTATGGAGCTGCAAAGAGCTGGACACACACAAAGAACTGAGCACACATACACACATAATATGTGTAGTGGTATCTAATCGCAAGCCTCTAATTATATATGATGTTGAGCATTTTTCACCTGCCTATTTGCCCCTTGGATATCTTTGCTTATGTTTTTGTTCAGATATTTTGCACATTTTAAAAATCAGGTTGTTATATTTCTGACTGTTGAGTTTTAATTAAGAGCTCTTTGTTTATTCTGGGTAACAGTCTTCACCAGATATGCCTTTTGCAAATACTTTATCCCAGTCTGTTGCTTGTCTCTTCCTTCCATTGACAGTATATATAACAGAGTAGAAGGTTTTAATTTTAATGAACTCCAAATTATCAATTATTTTTGTGGATTATGCTTCAGAGATAAATTTCAAAAGTCATCACCTAGTCAAGGTAACCTATATTTTCTCTCATGTGATCTCATAGAAATTAAAATTTTGCACTCTGCATTAAGTTCTATGATCCATTTTTAGTTAATTTTTGTAAAGGGTGTAAGATCTGCATGTAGATTCTATGTGCCTGTGTTTTGCATGTAGGTACCCTCTTGCCAGTCAAGGACTGGATTCAAATTATCTAATTTTGTTTGTTTGAGGGTCCTTATCTCTTCACTTTTAAAGACAATTTCACTGTATACAGAAATCAAAGTTGGTGCATTTTTTTTCCTTTAAATATTTCACTCCACTCTCTTTCTGCTTGCACAGATTTTGAAGAAAATCCCAATATAATTCTTATTCTGTTCCTTTAAAGGGAAGATTTTTTTCTTCCTCTGGCTTCTTTCAGATATTTTATTTGTTTTATATTCTATGTTTGAATATGATATACCTACATGTAGACTTCAGGGTATTTTTCCAACACTTACAGTTTCCTGAATGTGTGGCATGGCATCTGACATTAATTTTGCGAAATCCTCTGAAATTACTGCCCAAATATTTCTTCTGTAGATCTGTTTGCCTTTAAATAAGTGTTTTAATTGAAGCATAACATCCATAGAGAAAATATGCATATTCTAAATGTGCATGCCAACACACTAACAGAGGGTGAATATTTCCGTATAATCAAGACACAAATCATGAAAAAGAATTGCATAATTTATGTTTTCCATTGTACTGTTATAGACATTTCAGATTCTTGCTCTGTGGGGTTATTTTGACTGGTGCTGTTATGTGCATTTCTAAACATGTCTTGTTCAAATCCCAAAGTACTGCATTTTTGTTCAGTACATACTTACAAGTGAAACTGCTGGACATTCATGTGTTTACTTCCAAAAAAATGGCCAAATAGTTGTCCAAATGGTTGAACTAATTTATAGTATTATTCTGAGAATGCCGGTTGCTTCACTTTCTTGCCAAAACTTAGTATAATTTTTTTTTCATTTTAACCATTCTGATGGCTATCTAAGGATATCTCATTAAAATTTAAATTTGCACTTCCATAAAGCTTAATGTTGCTGAGCACTTTTTCAGATGTCCAATGGCAATACTAAGTATTCATATGTGAAAAACTAGTTTATTGGGATATAAGCTAACAGTTGGCTTCATACATTTTTAAAACAAATGCAAGTGTCAGATATAAAATTTGGTAGTATGTGCAAAGAATTTATACTCTGAACCAAGTGAGTGTAAACTGCTAACCTGAATGTAAACTGCTGACCTGATACCTGATCTTGGTATCAAAGACCTGAATTATTTTAGTACGTTTCCTTAAAAGAAGTCAAACCTTTTATATAATATTAATAAAACCTTCAACAGGAATTTCTAATTCTCATTTCCATTAGTGTTTCAGGGATAAGTCCCAAAGATATTCTTTATCTCTCAGCTATCTATATTTCAGAGATGTCCTGTGACTAAAAAGTTCAGGATCATAGCATCATATTGCCATCACTGATGTTACATATAAAACAATGTGATGGAAAGTAGAAAAAAATAGAATCTGGTGACACCTTCAAGGGATTCTGTTCTTGCTCACAGAGAAAAGAATAACACTTAGAATACATGATTAGAAATACAGAAACATAGCTTAATATTTAACTATAAGTCTGAAACACAAAGTAATGTGAACATTTCATATCTTATTTTAGTGTTCATAGTAACACCAACCAGAGGAATGAATTCTAACACTTATTATTCAGTCCTCCCAATTGCTGATTTTCTCACTATTTCCCTACAGGCTGGAGCTGCTCTTGGACACAATTTCTCTCTTTTCCAAATCCAGTCCTCAAATAAGCCCAGGTGATACTCAGCAAATAGTTTTCCTACCCTCATCCCCTTTGTCCCTATCTGTGTTAATCATTATGAGGACAAGCACAGCCTCTTCAGACTCTTACTTTCATTCATTTCTTACCTGCATTACATACAAAAGAAGGAAAGTCTGAGACTGGCTCAGCAAATACTGCTGCTTTTTATTTAGAACATCTGGAGAGCAAATGGCTATGTGTTGGCTTACCAACCATTCCACTCTGTTTTACAGTGATAATACAGTACTGACTCTTAAGTATTAGCATATGTGGTAGTCAATATAAGTGTTACAGAATATGAAGACAACAAATATATTTGTGCAGTAAAACTCAGGAGACTTTCCTTTCATTGAAGTTGGATATTTACCGGATATTCACATAGAAGTTGGATATTCACTGGAGAAAATTGTGGTGGTATGAGTGGGTGGTCAGAAGAGTATCCCTGGTAGTAAGAAGGAGGGGAGTGATGCCCCAGAGGAGAGTTAATTACAGACAACAGCACAGCAGCAGCCGATGGACTGCCCTGCGTCACACAGGGATGAAGCAGAGCTGGTACAGGGGTGGCACATGGCCAAACCCACTAGAAACCGGGGTGGTGTCGAGGTCCTTTGGGTCAACCACAGATTCCAGGGTAAATTTCTGTAAAATGGTGGTCAAAAATAAAAACAGCTCCATAACGGCCAGGCCTTCTCCCACACAATTTCGTTTTCCTGAAAATAACACACACAGGGGATTTGTTCCTTGAACATTACATTTTGAATTGTCACAAAATGTATGAATGATTGAACAGACGGAGGCCTGGAAAGATGGTTAGAGACAGAGAGACAGAAGGAGAGATACACTCGCTATTCACCTAAGATCTTCATAGGAACTTTTCATTCCTTAAATATTGATTATCAGCTCTGCGTCAAGCACTTCATTGTATATTCCCACATTGTAACTGCTCTATTCCACTTCCAGTTTCCATCAATCTTTGAATAAACACCCCTACTCTGTTCGTCCAGGTGGGCTGAAAGCAGAAGCCCTGAGAGGAGGAAACTTGTACCTGTGTGCTTCCTTTCTACTTTTGGCACAAAATTCAGCCAAAGATAATTTTCCTCCACGTGCTTTCAAAAGTACATGTCTAAGTGTGTCAGTCTCCACTTGAAAATATTAAATATCTCTCCCATCTGTTATGAGGTCCAAATGAGTTGAGCTGGCCCTTCTTATTTTGTTCCCAGTATGGACGGAGGGGCCTGGTAGGCTGCAGTCCATGGGGTCACTAGGAGTCGGACATGACTGAGAGACTTCACTTTCACTTTTCACTTTCATGCATTGAAGAAGGAAATGGCAACCCACTCCAGTGTTCTTGCCTGGAGAATCCCAGGGACGGGGGAGCCTGGTGAGCTGCCATCTGCGTAGTCGCACAGAGTCGGACACGACTGAAGCAACACAGCAGCAGCAGCAGCATGATGTTCCATATCATTCTTTCCATTCTTCACACCCTCTACTCTCAGTGCTAGCGATATCCACTCTTCATCAATCTCCAAAACACCATTAAAGCTCTAATTTTGTCTCATGATGTTTCACTCGGTCAAGATGCATGTCCCTGACACTTCCTGCAGGACCTACGCCCCCATATCATTTCCTCTTTATGGTCTTTGCGATCTTCACAAACAGCAGAATCTTGCCTTCTCTGGGTTTCCTCAATATCACATTTATTGCTTCAGTTGAAGCATGAATCACCTTGAATCATAATTCTGGTTCCTCTGCTATGCTAAAATGTGTGCTTTTGAAATGAAGGCTCAAAAGATAACACAAAGCAGGCATCAAAAGCCATCAAATACATGGAGGTGAATCTGTGGCCAGAGACTCAGCACATACTGTAGTTGTGGAGACCCAGTATCCAAGATCTATGATCAAGAGTGGAGGATGATCACAGTGCTCTGGAACCACTGCAGGGTACCTTGCCACATTCCCAAGGATGCACTGACACTACAGTTAGCTGGCAGGGTCTGACTTTCTCAATCTAAAAGAATGTCCTGCTCCTGTAAAAGTGCCCTGCCTTCTCTTCTCACTTTGTTCCTGTGAGGCAGTTCAAATTCCCTTTCTTCTGTAAGAATGTTCCTTATTCCATTTTATGCCTCACTGTGGGTATGAGTGACCAGAAAAGTGTTTCTCCTTCTGGTCTCATGAGCAGCCTGTGCTTTCCTCTCTCACAACACTATTCAATGTTCTCTTTAGTAATCCGCTTCCCTAACTAGATTGTGAGCCCACTTTGGTGCCCATTCTGTACTTTTAACCCCAGAACTCAGCCTAGGGAGTGAAGGATATCACATGGAAAATACTCAAACTTATGGACTTACATACCTTTCTCATGGCAGAGAAGCAAAATCTAAAAGTTTCACCTGCTAAGAGGAGCTCACAGGTAGCCCAGTGCTACCTAAGATTATTATTGAATTATGCTAGAGGCATAATTCAATTAACCTGTTTTCTAGCTTTCTTACTTTGGAAGAACTGGGTCACCTCCCTGAAGTTCCAATACTGGGGATATATGGTGAGGGGGAAACACATGGGAATTGAGAGTGGTGCTGTGATCGTGGACAAAAAGCATTTCTACCAGCCCCAGAGAGGGCATCATTAAGTTCCAAGCAACTCCAGAAAGGTACCTTGTTCCCTAAGTACTTAAGGAAATTAATTTTATTACCTGCTGAGAAAGCCATGAAGTAGTCACTCTTCTTAAAGTTGCCACTTTCATCCAGAAAATGGGCAGGGTCAAATACCTCTGGGTTGGGGAATTCTTTGTCATCATGTAGCACAGAACTCAGTGATGTCACTATAGTCATGCCCTGGAATGAAGGATGAAGATCAATTGAGTTATAAGAAGTCATGGAGCAAAAGAAATGTTGCAAATCATTTAGTCCAATCTTTGACCTATAGATGAGGAGCCCCAGGGCCAAAGAAGGGCAGTGGCAATTCCAGAGAGAGACAGACCAAGCAATAAACACGGATGGGTTTAAGCTCAATGGCAGTAATGTTACTAAAGTGGCCTCCAATAGCATCTGAAGTACTGAGTACTTGGTTACTTGGTTTCTGAATCCCTGTTACTTATCACGGTGTTTAGACACTGCTGTTTGTTTTGCTCAATTTCATCATTTCCTTTTCATATATCTCATATGTGGATTATGCTTTAAAATGAAAGCCTCTGATGGCTCTTGAAAAGTCAGATGTATTTGGAACCTGTTTATAGGGCTTTTCAAAAATAGAGGTCTGATACGATTAAAAATGACATCTGGCAAATCCATACAGACAGAAACAGGTTAGTGGTTGTCAGGGGCTGGAGGGAGGGAGGAATGGGCAATGACTGCTTAATGGATGGGTTGGGTTTCTTTATGGAGTGATGAAAATGTTCTGAACTAGATAGTAGCTATGGTTGCACAACATTGTGAATGTACTATATTTCACTGAATTGCTCACTTTAAAATAGTTAAAATGGTAATTTTTACATTATAACTTATTTTACCACAATAAAAAAGAAAATCTTCCTAAGAGGAAAAAATGATTTCTTAGACAAATACACTAACAACTACTGAGCATTTATCTTTGGGATGAAATTTGTTTCTCTTAATTTTAAAATGTGGAGAAACACATTGTGAATGAATTCTAGATTTTTTAAAAAAAGATGATAAAATTAGAAAAATTCTCATTTTTCAACAAAGCAGATAAAGATTATCAATTATTACTGAAACTGTTGGATGAATGTTTTGGGAAACAGTATACACTAAGTCTTAAAGTACATGCCATAGATTTTTAATTAATTACCTATGAAAACAGACACTCAATAGAGAGATATGGAAGATTCCTCCTTAATAAGTGATCATCTTAGCATTACCACTAATGGGATAAACTGACAATACATGTCTTCAGACAAAATCCAATGCAGTGGGACATACACAACATCGCCTATGTAATTTTCTTGTCAAATACACAGAATTGGTATCTAATCTCAAGAAAACAATTGCCAAAGCCAGACTGCCAAATGTTTAAAATGACAATTGTCTTGGACTCTTCAAAGTTGCCAATGTATTAAAATAAACATAGGAACAGGAACTGTTCTTGATAACAGGGGAGTAAAGGGACAGATAAATTAAATATTTGTTCCTTGATTGGACACTAGATGCCCCTTCAAGAAAAACTACACAAGATATATTAGGATAACTGAGAAAATGTAATTATAATATATATACTAGATAAAATTACTGTATAGATGATAATTCCTTTAGTGCAAATGTTTTTACTGTTATGTAGATAAAGTCCTTGTTCACTTGTTTGGAAGATATACATACTGAAGTATTATTTAGGTTTAAGTGTGATAGACAGATGATAGGTATGTAGTTAAAATGCAAATATATACACATTTTCATATATATTTCATATATTATATATATATCCACTGTGTGTTTAAATACTATTTAAATTTAAAAATTTTTTTAATTTAAAGTTCAGAGTAATTCCATCCCTTAAGTTTATCACATCTAAGGTTTATAATTTTATTGTTAAAATTATTTCCTTGTATAATCTCAAAACAAATAATACAAGAAAATGTTACTTTAAAATTTTTAAAGCAGGTGTATTTTCAGCAAATGGTGTTGGGACGAGTATACATCCATGAAGAAAGAAGTGTGATCATTATTTCACACCATAAGTAAAAATAAATTTTAAATGGATCATAGACTTAAATATAAAAGCTAATAGTATAAAACTTGAAAAAGAAAAGATGAGCATAAATATTTGATAACATGCTGGAAATAAGTATGACACAAAAACACAAGTCATAAGAGAAATAACTGATAAATTGAACATTATCAAAATTTTAAACTTCTGCTTTTTTCTAAAAAAAAATTCTGCTCTTTCAAAAACATTGTTGGAAAAAAAAGAAAGAAAAAGACACATACTGGGAGTAAATATTTGCAACACTTAGACATGATAAAGGGATTGCATGCAAAACATATAAAGAACTGCAATAAGTAATAAGGCAAACAAGACTGTAAGGAGATCCAACCAGTCCATCCTAAAGGAAATCAGTCCTGAATATTCATTGGAAGGGCTAATGCTGAAGCTGAAACTACAATACTTTGACCACCTGATGTGAAGAGTTGACACTGGAAAAGACCCTGATGCTGGAAAAGACTGAAGGTGGGAGGAGAAAGGGATGACAGAGGATGAGATGAGTTGGATGGCATCACCGACTCAATGGACATGGGCTTGGGTGGACTCCGGGAGTTTGTGATGGACAGGGAAGCCTGGCGTGCTGCAGTTCATGGGGTCGCAAAGAGTCGGACACAACTGAGTGACGGAACTGAACTGAACTGAAGGCAAACAACCCAATAAAAAAATAGAATTATAACTTGAGCAAACACTCAGTGAACACATATGAATGGCCAATCAACACATGGAAAAAAAAAAAAACAAATATCACTATTTGACAAAAAAAAAAAAAAAACAAAATGTGGTATCACTACACAACTATTACAGTGTCTAAAATTTAGAGGGTGCATCAGCAAGTGTTAGGGCGGGGGAGTCAGGGGACACACAGACCGCGCACCAAGGTCCCTTCCCTTTAGGGCCAGCGGCCGGTGCTTGCCCGCAACCCGGCCACTTAGCCACGCACAATGCAAGGCATAAACAACAGCAACAAAACAGTGTGGGAATGAGCCTTTGCTTAGTCTCCGACCTCATCCCTCCTCATCCCAAGTGCAGCCTTTCCGCGCCCAGGCCCCAAGCCCTGCGGGATGCGCAACTGTGCCACCGGCTAGGGTTCTGTGAGCACTGCCAGCCTGTCGTGCCGGGCTGGGGGACGAGAAAATCGAGTTCTCCACCTGGTCCAGGCGGCGCCGCCCCACGTGCCCTGCGCCCTCGGAGAGGAGGCTCTTGCCACATGTTGGACCACGTCTCACGGCGCCGCGCGGCCAACAACCCCAAGGCGCTCCCTGTGTGGAACGAAGCGCGTTGGAGAGCCCACAGTGTAAACCGCGAGGTGGCTTCCACCCCTTCTCTGTCACTCTCCACGCGAGGACTACGGGTACCAACGAGTGGAACGCCGTTTGGCGCTGAGGTCCCGACCTTTAACCTTTAACCTCTGCCTCCGCCCCCACCTTCCTCGTGGGGTCAGACCTCTTTTGACTCAAGCCTGCAAGCCCTTCTACGGAAAAGTGGGAACTCATTCGGCGCATTGGCATGCCAATCAATTCCACCAAAGTCTGTAACGATGCTTTAAATGTTTTGTTTGTCTAAAAATATTTACAGATCTGAAATCTCTCCCTTTTGACCCTTCCCTTTCTCAGGACAAGGGAAACGAAAAGAGGCGTTGAGATAATTGTTCAAAGCCCCCAAGGGCTGGCTTGGCCGGACATATGAGTGGACATGTATACAGGTGTATACATGGGGAGAGACATGTACTTGGTTTCATATTTTTCTATTTTTTTTCCCCTACCAATCAATGGCGATCTGACCAAAACTCCCTTTCCCACCACCCCCCAAGAACAGCCCCTCAAAACCATTTTCAAAACATATTGCTTTGTTTGGGGTAGAAAGCAGGTGATTTGGCTAGAGGAATACTAATAAATACCACAAACAAAACAAACAGAAGCCATTAATACAAAATAATGAATTAAAAAAAAAAAAAATGTAAGAACACTAACAAAGGCAAGTGATGAAGGGTACCCCCAGCAACTGGAACTCTCATTCATATATTGCTACTTGGAATGTAAAATATCACAGCCATATTAGAAAACCATTTGATGGTTTTTTAAAAATGAAGTTAAACATTTAAATAACACTCTTCACTCTTCGGTATTACCTAAAAGAAATGAAAACTTACATCCACACAAAAACCTATATGGAAATGTTTATAGCACCTTTATTCAAATGGCCCTAAATTGGAAACAACCCACATATTCATCAATCAGTCAATGAACAGACAATTTGTGGTACTCCATATGATGGATTACTCATCAATAGAAAAGGAATAAACTAATATATGCAATAAAAAGATGAATCAAACATATTCTGCCACATAAAAAAGAGATTAAAGGCATATATTGATTACAAGTTATTTCACTTATGTCACATTCCATTATATTGCACTCTTGAAAAGGCAAAACTGTAGAACTAAAAACAGATTAGTGGTTATCAGGGGCTAAAACTGGGGGAAACAGATTGGTTGCAAAAGGAGAATAAGGGAAATTTTCAAGATGATGAAGATGTGTTTATATCTCACTTGTGTTGGTAGTGACATAACTTCACATATTGGTCAAAACTCTTTAGACTCTGTACTTAAAAGGGTGATTTTTTTTTTACATAACTTATACCTCAAGTGAAAAATAGAGGAAAATATTAAGTCACAAAAAAGCACACACGGTAAAAAGTAAGTCTTCTTCCTATCTAGCTGCACAAACTCATTTAGACTCTTCAAAAACAACCATTCCCACCAACTAGTTATATGTGCTTCCACAGATATTATGCATATTAGCAGATAATCCTATATACATTTATGCTACTTATCACTTTCTTCTCTTTTTACCCAATGACAAACATCTACTAGATTTTGATTTTTTTCTATAATGAAATACTTTAGATATTGTTCGATGTCAACACATATGCTGCTACTGCTGCTAAGTCACTTCAGTCCTGTCAGACTCTCTGTGACCCTATGGACAGTAGCCCACCAGGCTTCTCTGTCCATGGGATTCTCCAGGCAAGAATACTGGAGTGGATTGCCATGCTCTCCTCCAAGGGATCTTCCCAACCCAGGGATCGAACCTGTGTCTCTTATGTCTCCTGTACTGGCAGGTGGGTTCTTTAGCACAAGCTCCACCTGGGAAGTGTGTCAACACATATGCATCCGCCTTATTCATGCTACACAATATAAATGTGCCATTAAACTTGCAATGAATATTTAGTAGCTAAAAATACTTTTTTATTACAAGTAATGATGCAAGGATACATTTTTATATTCCTTCACAAGCATTTGTAGTAGACACCAAGAATTATAACTGTTGCATTATAAGATATATTTTATTTTTTAATAGTTATGGCCAAAATGTCCTTCAAAAAAAGAAAAAAGATATACTTATTTACAGTCTTACCAGTGGCACCTGAAAGTACTTGTTTACGAATATCCTCACTAGTAAAAGATTTTTTCAGCCTTTGACCTCATCACTCTGATAGACGAAAATGTCTCTTAGTTTTAGCTCATATTTTAAAATATATGTTACCTGGTTTAATTCTTGCAACATTTTGAGGTAAACACAATTAGTATTACAGACAGTATACACATGTCTCCAGTAGGACACGAATAGTCACACAAAGTGGCATAAATAAGGAATAAAAATAGATTCACTTCAGTTCCAGTAATGTTTTGACCGCCAAATGAAATTGCACTCAATTTATATTTGTTTTTAGTTTTTCAAGTTGTTAGTGTTGCAGAATTAAGGATGAGGCATTTCTAAACCCATGTGAGGGGAAAAAAAAAAACTTAGAACAGCTCTAACATGATAGACTTGAGTGATCTGTGGCTATTTATACTTAAAGCCAGTCAAAAGTAAATAAAATTTAAAGTTCAGTTCCTCAGTTGCATTAATCACATTTCAGGCATCCACTGGGCACATGTGACTAGTGGTTGTCATAAGGAGCACACAGATATTCAGAATTCCATCTTTCCCAGAAGATAGCAGTAATAATTTCAACCTTAAGAAACTCACAACCCTTTTCTCCTCAAAGAAGAATTTTCAGTTATCTTATTTTTATATAGAATAGTAACATATGCAGTCTTCAAAATAGAATAGCTTGTAGGACACCAACTGGAAAGTCTGAATAAAAACAGAAACCATGTGTTAGAAAGCACTGGAAAACTGCTGACAAAAATTGGTCTCCAGATTCCAGACGGAAGAAGCTTGGAAAGGTAAATTGGCATCTGCAGTCAGTTTTTGACTGTGTACATATACAATTCTGAAATAGGAGGTGTTACATAATTCTGTCTAGCAGAGAAGATAAACTGTGTATTTTTCTTATATAATATCTGAGATTAAGCCAAACTTATTAGGCACAGAAAAGGCAGACTAACTGAACACCCAAAAGAAATATATATACATAATAAAAATATACCCACAGTATGGAAAATTTCCCACCTATTTTATGAGGCCAGCATTACCTTGATATCAGAAGTTGGACAAAAATTTTTTGAGAAAGGATAATTGTAGACCAGCCTCTTACAAACATAAATACAAATGTCCTCAATAAAATGTAGCAAACCAAATTCAGCTTTTTATATATGAGAGAGACAGAGACAGAGGGAACAAAATATATACCATGTAAGCAAATGTAGAGAATTCATTTGATCAAATTATACACACATTTGTGGAAAAAATTAGACAGACTGTGAACAGCAAGGGAGAGGGGAAAATAGGGAGTTCCTAATCAATGGACATAAAATGGTTGCCAGGGGTTTGGGGGAGAGAGGGATGAATAGACAGAGCACAGAGGATTTTTAGAGCTGTGAAACTACTCTATATAATACTATATTATATAATACTATATAATACAATGATGGATACATATCATTAGACTCTTGCTCAAACTCACAGAATGTACAAGAGTGAACCCTAATGTAAATGATGAACTTTGGATGCTAATGATGGTCAGTATAGGCTCATCACTTGTAAAAAAGGGTACCAGTGTGGTAGAGGATATTGATAATGGGTGAGGCAATGCATGTGTGGAGGCAGGAAGTATATGGGAAATCACTGTATCTTCAGCTTAAAATTGCTGTGAACCTAAAACTGCTATAAAAAATAAAGTTTATCCCCAAAATCATACAAAAATAGGATTAGGAAGTATTTCCCTAATCTGTTTTTTTTTATATTTACAAAAATGTACATAAAATATCATTCTCAATGATGAGATATATAATCTTCACCTCTCCCAGGATATCGTAAATGAAACAACTGCCACTATCACCACCTTGTTCAATATTATCCTTGAAATCCTGCCAGTGTGATAATGCAATAAAGTAAATCAAAGTCATGAGAATTGGAAAATAAAGAATAAAACAAGTATTAAACCAGGTAGCAGAATTGTGGTGCATTTAGATATTACAAATAAATCTACAGACAAATTATTAACAATGATATATGAATCTGGAAAAGTTGCTAGATATAAGGGCATCAAGATAATAAAATCTTGATATTTTGATATACCAAAAAATGGAAAAAGCAATTTTAAAATTATAAAATGTATAAGATGATCAAAAATATTACTTATCTCAGAAAAACATAACAGATGTGCAAGTCACTGTACTAAAAACAAAACAGTATCAAAAAAATTAAAGAAAATCCAGATTAACTGTATCTGTGAATTGAAAGCATCAACATGTCAAGATGTCAATTTCCAAATTGATTTGATACTACCAAGAAAAAAATCACAACTGAATGTATTGGGTAACTGACAAATGAATACTAAAATTTATCTGGAAATGTAAACAGCTAAGAGTAGCCAAAACAACATTAAAGAAGCAGAACAAATTTGGGAGACTTAGCCAGATATCGAGATCTGTCATAAAGATTTATAGCCACAAATTGGAAACAGCACAAAACCCATCAAGCTGCCACATGTATAGTTTTTCCAATTCTCTCATCTTGAGGACTGAAATCATACTGTGAATATGGGAACTTCAAGAGTGTTGAGGTCACTATAAGAGAAACAATTTTACCTTGGGGATGAGGTAGTTTCTGAATTTAATGTCACGGGTCACCGCATGGGGCAGGTTGGTGGGGACAAGGTCAATGTATCTCTGGATCTCATGCACCACAGCATCCATGTAGGGCATGTGGCTCCTGTCCTGCATGCAGGGGCTCCGGTGTCTGCCAATCACACGGTCAATCTCTTCCTGGACTTTAGCTGATAAGACACAAGTAAGACTACTGGAAAAAAGAGGAAAACACATGCCATATTTTCATACCAAATCAGGGTGACATAAAACTCTGTAAAGGTGTTCCAACGTCGTTATAAACATCAATTATATGTCCAATACTTTGGCCACCTCATGCGAAGAGTTGACTCATTGGAAAAGACCCTGATGCTGGGAGGGATTGGGGGCAGGAGGAGAAGGGGACGACAGAGGATGAGATGGCTGGATGGCATCACCAACTCGATGGACATGAGTTTGAGTAAACTCCGGGAGTTGGTGATGGACAGGGAGGCCTGGTGTGCTGCGATTCATGGGGTCGCAAAGAGTCGGACACGACTGAGTGACTGAACTGAACTGAACTGAACTGATATGTCCAGAAGTACACCTAGACTTAGAGAGTTATCATATTACAAGTACAAATGACCCTCATACAAGCTAGACTTTGAGATAAATCTGTGCACACCTATATATTAGCATGAAAAGTGAAGAAAGTGTTAGTCACTCAGTCGTGTCTGACTCTTCCTGACCCTATGGACCAGTAGCCCACCAGGCTCCTCTGTCCGTGGGATTCTCCAGGCAAGAACACTGGAATGGGTTGCCATGCCCTCCTCCAGGGGATCTTCCTGACCCTTGTCTCCTGCATCACAGGCAGATTCTTTACCATCTGAGCCACCAGGGAAGTCTATATATTAGCACTGATGCATGCTAAGTCACTTCAGTCATGTCCAACTCTTTGCAACCCTATGAACTGTAGCCTGCCAGGTTCCTCTGTCCATGGGATTTTCCCAGCAAAAATACTGGGGGGGGTTGCTATGTCCTCTTCCAGGGGCTCTTCTGAACACAGGGATCGAACCTGCCTCTCTTACATCTCCTGTATTGGCAGGCAGGTTCTTTATCACTAGCACCATCTGGGAAGCCCATATATTAGCATAGAGGATCATTAATAAAAAATAGAAATGATGAAACACTTTAAACACAAGCAGTATATTATTAAGTCAAGAAATTTCTATCATCACATGTAGGAGACAGGAAGAATAAAAAAAAAAAGCAGACACCGGCAAGGGTCACAAAAAAAATTTATAATTATGATAAACTGGATGCTATAAGGCATGAGACTCTTGGAACAAGTCCAGAGGGAACAGTTCATAATCTTGAAAACAAGATATGATCCTGGGGTCGGAAAACCGACCCCAGACTGTTTCTCAACTGGTGTCTCAGAGTCACATGTTTTACATATCTGGTGGAAAATCTATAGATAAGAATATTAGTCTTAGTTACTGATTTGTTATTGATTACTGTTTCCTAATTACTCAATGGTTAATGATCATTTTGTTCTTTGGCCCTGAAGGCCACATGAGTTATAGTTTAACTCCCCGCATATTCTTTCATTCACGGCTGAAAGTATAATAAAGCTGGCTTGGATTCAGTTTCGGCACCTTCACCTTGGAGCGGTGTTGGTCCCTGATCCTCGCTTTTCACTGAATTCTTGTGTCTTGTTTCTCATTCTTGCCATATCGCGCTTTCGGAATCCCTGCTTGTCGAGTTGGTCTAGTCAAGTGGCGCAGGAAAAGGGACCCGAAAGTGAATCCAGCCTGCGAGGCTAGCTCTTAGCAGCAGAGAACGCAGGGAAATCCGGCCAGCTCGGCAGACGAGGAAAGTACTTGGTAAGTACACCCCTGCGGATTTGTCAATCAGGGTAACAATGGGGCAAAATCCTTCTAAGCATAGTGACTATATGCAAGTGTTAAAAACTTTGTTAAAAAGTTCGGGGGTTGAGATATCTCACTCCTCTTTTAAAGAATTGTTTTCTGCCATTGAAAAATATTGCTACTGGCTAGATCCAAATAAAGGGACTTTGAGGCATGAGGAAAGGCAAAAAGATATCCGTTGCCTGCGCCGTGCCTACCAACGCGGCGAAAAGATTCCTTTGTCTGTATGTATGGTTAGTAGGGAATCTTATAAACACAGCTTTAGGACCGCTGCAATCTGAAACCTCAGATTCAGGGGATTCCGTAGAACAAACACAAGAACAAATGGAGAAAATGAATTTATATTATAACATAGGTGATGAAAAAGAGAAACAATCAATAAAAATAAAAAATAAGAGCCAAAAAAAAATGATAGAAATCAAGAAAAGATCTTTCTCGCTCAACCAACTACACCTTCGGTCGAGCCCCCTCCTTTCAATCCTGAAACCCCTTGAGATGATGGATTTGCTTTTAAACCACAGATAACTGTGCCTAATAAAATGACGCCTTTACAAAAGGGAGTTTGTATGGCACAGTTGCAGGGGGATGAAGATGCTTTAGTTCTCCCTGTGGCTGTAACTCAAATCCCACCAGATCCTCAATTCCCACAAGGAGGAATGCATTATGATTATAATGCCATACCATTTAAAACTATAAAGGAGATAAAACAGGCATGTACCCAATATGGAACTAATTCTCCTTATACCATGGGACTAATTCAGGGACTTTCACAAGCTGAATGGTTAATTCCTTATGATTGGGAAATGATAGCCAGAACTTGCCTATCCACCTCAGAATTTTTACAATTTAGGACCTGGTGGCAAGATGAGGCAAATCAACAAGCTCGCAGAAATGCAACAGCCAACCCGCCAGTTGCTATAACACTTGATCAATTAATGGGTAATGGGGCACATTTTGACATTCAAGCTCAGTTACAACTTGATAATCAATTACTCACTCAAGTGAGAATGATATGTTTAAAAGCCTGGGAGAGAATAAATCCACCCAGACAAGGCTCGATTTCATTTACCCAAATTAAATAATCAGATAGGGAACCTTATGTAGATTTTATTGCCAGGCTACATCAAAATTTAAATAAAACAGTCTCACAACGTGGTTTGAGAGATTTGCTGATGCCAGTTCTTGCTTATGACAATGCTAACTCAGAATAGGAAAAGGTGATTCAGCCTCTCAAAGCACAGGGTGCCCCTCTAGAAGAATATTTTAAAGTTTGCCAGGATATTGGGTCAGAACCATATACAATGCAACTTCTGGCTCAAACATTGTCTAAAGCTAATAAAAGACAGATATGAGATGTCACCAACATGGAAAATTAGGACATATTAAAATAGACTGTAAAGGAAGAAGAAGATAGTCAGTTGATAAATTATACTATTGGTTCTGATGCCACTCCTGAATTTGTATTGCTTTTGGAAGTATATGTCTTAAAACAGGATATCAAAAATGGCTGTCAGTTGTCAAAGAATCAAATGATGATAAGACTTCCCTCTTTCTGTTAACTGCTCTTACTTTTTTAGAAAAAGAGGAAACTTCCAGCATGATGAATCCACCTGACCTTCCTGATTGTGTTGCTGAAATTAGCCATGGTATTGAAAATTGGTTAAGATGGAAATTATGTAAAGGATCAGAAGGTCACTTATTATTAAATGTTGCAGAAGGCTCCATTATCGATTGGGGACCCCAAGAAATCCTTAAACTTATAAAATCTAAAGTGTCTTCCCCATGGTTATATAATGATAAGACAATTAGTACTTATGGTAGTCAACCCCTCATATGACATGGGGTAGGATTAGCTCCCCCTGTGCCTCATTTAGATCATTATCCTATTCATGATAAAATATGGAAAATATCCATGATATTAAAAAAACTAATTGCTTGGAAAAGACGATATACTGAATATATTTCAAATGACCCAATTTTACAAAAAAACTCTATCCACACTATTCAGACTTGTGTAAAAATTCCTTTGGTTTTTATGATCGGACCAACAAAATATGATCCCAATTTGGATTAGTAACATCTATTAACTGTTCATTTTATACATGTATAAATAATACCATTCCTTTTAATGAAAGTTGGCAGAGTATTTACATTCTTAAAACCAGAACTGGCATATGGGTTCCAGTTGATTTACAATGACCTTGGCAAGAAAGCCCTACATTATATGTTATTGAAGAAATATTGAAAAATCTTAAACGTGTTAAATGTTTTCTGGGATTGATAATTGCTGCCATCTTAGACATTATTGCTATTACCACTACAACAGCCGTAGCTGAAATGGCTCTTCATAAATCTGTGCAAACAGTTCATTTTTTACAAGAATGACATAAAGATGCCTATGTCCTTTGGACCACTCAACAAAAAAATGATAGAAAGTTGGCCTCCCAAGTGACTGACCTTCAACAATCTGTTATTTTATTAAGAGATCAACTAGTCAGTTTACAAAAACAGGTGAGACTAAAATGTGATTGGAACTATACTTCCTTTTGTATAACAGCTTTCAAATATAATAAGACACAATTCAGATGGGATAAAGTTAAACAACACCTATTGAACCAAGGTAATATTTCTGTAGATATTCAAGATTTACAACAAGATATATTAAAAGCTTTTAATAAACATCTCGATGTAATTTCTGGATCAGATTTTCTTGATACTGTTGCTGATAATCTTTCTTCTCTTAATCCCTTAAAACAGATCAAAACATTTGGATATGGAATTGCTCTGGTTATGGGAGTGCTATTAATTATGTGTTTGTGTTTCTGTATAGTCTGGAGAAGAACAATCAAGAGACAACGAAGCCAACAACAGCAACTAGCATTTCTCACCATTTCTCATCACGTGCAAAATCAAAAAGGGGGAGATGTAGGAGACAGGAAGAATAAAAGAAAAGCAGGCCCCAGCAAGGGCCACAAAAGAAATTTATAATTATTGATAAACTGGATGCTATAAGGCATGAGACTCTTGGAACAAGTCCAGAGGGAACAGTTCATAATCTTGAAAACAAGATATGATCCTGGGGTCGGAAAACCGACCCCAGACTGTTTCTCAACTGGTGTCTCAGAGTCACATGTTTTACGTATCTGGTGGAAAATCTATAGATAAGAATATTAGTCTTAGTTACTGATTTGTTATTGATTACTGTTTCCTAATTACTCAATGGTTAATGATCATTTTGTTCTTTGGCCCTGAAGGCCACATGAGTTATAGTTTAACTCCCTGCATATTCTTTCATTCACGGCTGAAAGTATAATAAAGCTGGCTTGGATTCAGTTTCAGCACCTTCACCTTGGAGTGGTGTTGGTCCCCTGATCCTCACTTTTCTCTGAATTCTTGTGTCTCGTTTCTCATTCTCTCGCCATATCACACTTTCAAAAACCCAGCTTGTTGAGCTGGTCTTGACAATCACAGAAAGAAAAACAGGAATCAAGTAGTATTATTTTAATATAAAAATAATATGCAATGTTTTATAAATCAAATTGTATAACTGATGTATGTATGGTTTGCAATTGTATATGTATTGTGTGTGTATTTATTTGCAACTTGAAATGCTATCTTACTTAATGTTTAAAAAGGGAAAAAATTCTTTTAGGTACATCTTCGTCTAAATAGCATATATCTTTTTCTAAATATAACCTTTTAAAGTACTTTTCAGACTGTGAAAATATTCTCAGGCTTTCTCACCAAATTCCTAGAATTTCTGCTATACTTCAACAATATAGCTCCCATCTTCCCTACCCTAGCATTATGCTTCATATTTAGAACAGGGAAAGATTTCTGTAAAAACAAGTGTCTACTTCTTAAGAAAACCAATATTGCATTGTAGGCCAATTTATGCTGGTTGTGCCTGCTGCAAATCCCTTCCCATGAAGTCCAGACACTTAACCAAAATTTTTTATTGATGAAATCCATAGCTTTATTGCCTTTGCTACTCCTCATACTGTCTTCACTTTTCTCAGCAATCCTCCCTACTATACAAATTTGTCTTACTTTCACCTTTTTTAAGAAAATATTTCGGCAGCTTATAGCTGGTGGCATAGAAATTTCAAAACTAAAGCTTCTCTAAGAGAAATTATAAGACAGAAGACCCAATATCTTCCCCGAAACTTACCCTGCCCACCATGTTATCATACCTGTGACCTCTGGGTGCTTCAGCAGCAGGAGGAGCCCATATCTCAGCGTGGTGCTTGTTGTCTCTGTCCCAGCTCCAAACAAATCAGTCACAGTTGCTATCAAGTTTTCAAAAGTAAACTCCATCTCTTGATTGTGCTTTTCCTATGAGTTATTTGATGTAATTATCTGTTAGTTTGCCAGCATAAATAATTAAAATCAATCCAAAATAACACACCCTGTTAAAAAGCTAAACAAACCTAGACACTCGAGTGCAGTACTACAACTGGCAAAGTGTGTGGACTGGGCTGATGCAGTCTTGATTTCCTCCTCCTCATCCCTAGCTTGCCTGAAAACTTCATTCCAAGACTCTTTTGCAGGTACACTGGTCAAGTAACCTACTTCTTACTAAAGAGCTTGCTGATGCCAGTTTCTCTTTCTTTCTTCATAGTCAAAACACAGATACAGAGGTAGAAGCGGTGTAGTCATCATTTTGAAACATGAGTATCTGAGCATGAAAATGAAACCTAAATACTTAAATATGCTGAAGAAAAATGGAAGGCACTTGAGTTCAATGTAATTCATGACTAGTCCTGGACTTCCCAACATAAGAGTCTCTGTGAATCCATTCTTTCTCTTTGTAATCTATTCTAGGATGTACTGGATGTTAGCTTTTTCACATTTTCAACCTCTTCATGGGTCTTTAGGCAGAGTCCAGATAAAATGGTTTAAAAGAAAAAGAGAATTGCAAACTCTTGATTCTGGTTTATAACATTTTTCAAGATATGGCTCTAATTTGCTCATTTCTATCAATAAAGGTTGTGTTTGCCTACAAAAAAAAAAAAGTTAACAGTGGTTTAAAGAAATAGTGAGTTTATTTATCCCACATACAAAGACAAAATGGGGCCAGCCACTACTGTATTCCAAGATGTGAGGCAATAGGCAGCTTGGTCAAGGAAACAAGTGCAGATGCTCAGAATAAGGAATTAACTGAATAAAGTTCTCCCAAGTTGGAAGTTGGGAGAGTAAAAGCCCTTCACAAAGACAACTAAGGTGGGTTTGGAGGAGGGATATATGTGACATAAAATTGGTAATAACAATGGAACAATCTGAAATACTGACTACACAGGTCATGAACATACCAAAAAATAATCATTTTTTCCTATCCAGTCCTCTAGACTAGCATTAATTTAATAAGACTCTTATAATCCCCAAGTGACCTGTGGCATGCCCAATATTATGTAATCCAACACCATTAAGATAGACTTAACCCTATCACAGTTGTACCTGATAGACAAAAGTAGTTATCCCCATTGGTAACATCACCTTCACACAGTTTCTAAGTTTGTCAACTCAAAATTGCTCCGAGGCCAAGGAGAGTAGAATTCTTATAAATTGTTATTGCTATTTCTATCTGTTCAAGTGAATTTGAAGGACCAGTGGTTATGTATACATAGCCTATCAAAAGTAAGCTAGCCTATACAAAACCTTGCTGAAAGAAATTAAAGAAGACCTAAATAAATGGAAATATATTCCATGTTTATCTATTGAAAGATTTAGAATAGTTAAGATGGCATTACTCCCAAACTGACCTACAGATGCAACATGATCCATGTGAAAATGGATCAGATTCTACTAGGATGGCTAGAATCAAAAAGACAGATAATTAGAAGCACTGTCAAATATGTGAATAAACTGTAAACTTCATACACTGCTGATGAGTATATAAAATGGTGCAGTCAATTTTATGTGTAAGTTTTCTTCTAAGAGTTTTATAGCTTCAACTCTTACATTAAGACTTTGATCTGCCACAATTCCTTTGAAGGTTAAATACAAAGTTATCATCTATCTGTGCTGTGCTCAGTTGTGTTCAACTCTTTGTGACTCCATGGACTACAGCCCACCAGGCTCCTCTGTCCTTGGAATTTTCCAGGCAAGAATACTGGAGTGGATTGCCATTTCCTATTTCAGGGGATCTTCCTGAGCCAGGGATTGAACTCCTATCTCCTGTGTCTCTAGCACTGGCAGGCCGATTCTTTGCCACTGTGCAACCTGGGAAGCCCACCAACAACTCTATCACTAGGTATATACCCAAGAGAAATTAAAACATATGTGTATACAAAACTTGTGGGGCTTCCCCCGTGGTGCTAGTAGTAAAGAGTCCGCCTGCCATTACAGCAAGTGTAAGAGATAAGGGTTCAATTCCTGGTTTGGGAAGATCCCCTGGAGGAGGCCATGGCAACCAACTCCAGTATTCTTGCCTGGAGAATCCCATGGACAGAGGAGCTGACAGGCTACAGTCCATAGGGTCACAAAGAGTTGGACATGACTGAAGCAACTTAACAGACACATACATACATAAAACTTGTACACACACACACACACAAAAAAAAAAAAAAAAACTTGTACACAAATGTCCACAAACTCATGAAAACCAAAATAGAAGGAACCAAATTGTCCATCAACCAACAAACAGATATATAGTATATGTGCTGCCAAAGCGAGCACAACAAACAGGTATATAAAATGTAGTATATCCACACTGAAATGCCATTTAATCCTTTAAAGGAATGAAATACTGATGTGTGCTACATCATCAATGAACTCTGAAAGCATTAATTGAAAGAAGCTAGACACAAAAGACACATATTGTGTAATTTCATTAATATGAAATGTCCAGAATAACAAACATAATAATGGAAGATGGGTTAGTGAAGCCTAGAACTGGGGAGATTGGGGAGGAATAACAGTGACTCCAAAAGCATATGAGGTTTCTTTTTAAGGTGATAAAAATATTCAGAAATTGATCGTGGTGGTAGTTTTTCAACTCTGTGAAAATACTGAATTGTATACTGAATGTGTGAGGGATATAGTATATAAATAATACTGAATAAAGATGCTATAAAAAAATAAATATGATAGTGAAGTCCAGAGAAACAATAAGGGTTTTAAACATAGCACTGATGAAACAGCCACTGTTAAATGGAATACCAGACATCTTAGAGCCTCCTTAACCCAGAATTATTGGAGAGACTTCATAGCATAATGAGAATCCAATCCCTCAAATTAGGTGCAAAATATCAAGAACTCATATAGGTGCATCTTTCTAGGACAGTTTCCTTATTCCTAATCAGATTCTCAAATCACCTGGGACCCAGAGAGACAAAAATCATTGCTCAAGCAACAGAGAAAGCAGAGAGCAGATTTGCTTCTTCCTTCCTCCCATTTCTCTAAGCCACTCCATGTGCTTCCCTTTATTCTGTTCAAAACACATGATTTGAGCAGTCCAGTTCAAATCCATGAGCAATTCTTCGAATGTCATCTTCATCAGCATCTTTGACTCCTTGCCATTTTAGCCTACTAACTGATTTCTCATTTCTGCCCAGTGCTATAAAGTGGTTGAATAAAACAATGATGGCCTCAGATGAAGAAATTTCTTTCTCTAGAATTAGCTTCTACAGTGCTTTTTATAGCTTTTACTGGATTCTGCCTTTCCCTAGTTCAAGAGCGGCTTTGCACCTACACAGATTTTTTTATGGCACCTATATTGTTCTTGCCACAGTTTCCACCTTGACCCTACCACTAATCATATTCACTATTAAGATTTACTATCTGAATTTTTCCCTCCTTGGTTGAACTTCTCAGGTAAGAAATTTGATCTTTTTACTGAGATTTCCCAGACAGCCCCTAAAATTTGGCTCTCATCCTCTCTTCTAACTAAAATTAATCTTTATAGATCTCTGATAATATGACAAGATGGACAGATTGATTTTATTTCAGAATCCTCTGCATTTCTATGTTCCAGACTTTCCTCAAGCCAAAGTCCAAAGAAATTAAAAATCTCATAGCTGGTCCTTGAGCTCCATTCTTATTGTACAGGTCATTCTACAGAACTCCCAGGATAATCTTCCCCAGTAATTATTTTCATTCTACTCTTGTTCTGGTTCATACATCTACCTGAAAAAATCAAAACTTCTCATTCACGTTTACTTGAAGGACACCAACCTCCAACTCTATATCTGTCCAGAATTATTTTTGGTTACACTCAGCTAAGGCTTCTCTCTTCTATCCACCTAGTCTCTGTCCCACAAACACCTCTGAACCTCTCATGACATCATTCTACCAATCTGAAATTCCCTCCCCGATGACTTGTTGCAAATATTTGAAGATATACATCAAGCTTCAGGACATACAGGAAACCCAAGCAGGCTAAACCCTTCCTTCTCACTCTCCCACATGCTATGTGAAATGATCACACCCACCTTCCTTTTATGGCTCAGTATTTCGTATTTCTCACTTGTCTGCACTTCCATTTCACCTGAGATGTGTGTTCTCTTTCTTCTCAGCCAGCCTATTAGTACCCAACAGACAAGGTCCATGTATCCCAGTTATTTAACAGGTCAATTTTAAATCTCCCATGATGCTCAAACCAAA
The DNA here is from genome assembly GCF_023699985.2 of Odocoileus virginianus. Classification (NCBI taxonomy): domain Eukaryota; kingdom Metazoa; phylum Chordata; class Mammalia; order Artiodactyla; family Cervidae; genus Odocoileus; species Odocoileus virginianus. Next base: position 142,685 of record NW_027224332.1, read on the forward strand.
TCCATGCACAAACAGTACCCAAAGTGCTAATCAAGCATTTCTTCTCTAACCATTAAACATCCCTAATAAGTACAGAACAAGTTAATAAACAAAAAAATTCACGCAAACAGATAACCAATCTGTCATCAACATTTTACCTGTTCCATTTTGATCAGGAAACAATCAATGAAGTCCCGAGGATTGTTAATGTCCAGAGTTGCTTGATGTTCTTTTACTTTCTCCAAAACATAGCTTTTTATATAAGCAAAATTTTTAAGTACTTTGTTATGACTCCCTGGGAAATAGTCGATGAGAATAGGGAAACTGTTGCAGACCTTGAAGATTAAAAATATGTATTTATTAAATTAAAAATATATGTTGAAGACATATATTCCATATCCCAAGCCCTGGTTAGAAACTGAAGTGAATAAAAATGGTCTATATCTTCAGGAGGAGCTTTTTATATTGTACATATAAAATAATTCTTTATGCTGATAGAGGTATTTAAGGGAGAAAACTCTGACCAGGTGATAAATGTTGACAGTAATTTCCTATATTCATACAACAACTTTATGTTATTAAAGCATTTTTATGTCAATTCTCTTTCTAAATTAATTCTTCTTTATAACTTTGAAATACAGAGTAAGATGAATTACTATGAAGCACATTTTATAGATGAAGACAGAGGTCAAGGAAGTTTGGAAGTTTTATCATTCCAAGCCCAATAACCTGGTCAGCTAGGATACTAACTAAAGCATCAAACACCCCTGCCCTGGTCAGTGTTCCCGGTGGCATCACTGTTCACAAACTTTCTTCCTCTCTGAAAGAGATATTCTCTTTCTTCCTAAAGTAGGATATTTCTGCTAAGTAATGTGATGAGGATATTACTAAGTGTGATTGGAGGACAAGCCTGTGAACAATGGAAACCTTCCAGTAAGGGCCTGGACGTTCATTGAGTGCTGTGGGCATGCTTTTGGGCAGTCACCAAAGTAGTTTATGGAAACTGGGTTTGGGTGGGGTAGTGGAAAAACCACTGGCCAGGGAGTCAAGAGTCTTGAATTCCAGCTTTATATTCAGGCATTTCTTTTCTTTGTAAAATAAAGGCACAGCCACCTTTCTCAGATGTTTACTTTATGACACTAAGGCAGGACTGTTACGTTTGAACATTCATTTAGAATAATATCAGCAAAAATGATACAGTAGACAACTCAAAAGGCCTATCCCTCTTTTAAAAAGTGTCAGAAAATTAAGCAAATACTATCAGAATCAACTTGTCAGAACTCTAGAGCACCAAGGTTTATAGCAATCACATAAATGTTGAATCAAGGAACAGACAACTTAAAAACAGCAGAAAAGATCTGTTATTTTTTTTTCCCTTGTCCTACCTCCTTCCTTGGCAGTGGCCTTAACAAGGGCAGCTTGTGGTATGGGAGCCTGGTTCCTCATTCTGGTGGGACCAGAGCAGACTTCACTAACAAAGAACTGTGTATCTGTGTTCTAACCTGTCTGGGGCCACCGGAGGCACTGATTCCAGCACTTGTTTTTGTTTCATCTGACTTGAAACTTAGGGTAGAAACACAGTAGGGATTCTCAAAGACCTGGCAAGATTAATGAAAAACCCACAGTTGCCTGGAGCAAAAGATTACAATTAAGGCACACAACAGAGCACCAAACTCCAGAAAGAACAGCTGGGGAGGGAGTGCCTTTAAGAAATTAGGGCATCAAAAGCACCCACATATACTGAGGAATTTAGAAAGCTATACACATGCCCAGGGCAGGACACCTGCTAAGAAAAGACCTAAGAAGAGACTAAGCTTTCACCTCTGGCTGATCTCTAGGCTGAGTGCAAGTAACAAGCAAAGACCAAGAGAGTTGAAAATAACCTGGCTAAGGGATTCCCGGGCGGCCCAGTGATAAGAGAACCCACCTGCCAATACAAAAGTTCAGTCCGGGTCAGGAAGATCCCCTGGAGATGGAAATGGCAACCCACCACAGTATTCTTGGGATACTGGGAAATCCCTGGGACAAGCCAGGATACTGGGGAAAGCCTGGGAAATCCCATGAACAAAGGAGCCTCACAGGTATAGTCCATGGGATCACAAAGAGTCGGACATGACTGCGCAACTAAGCATGCAAGGACAAGTCTAGAGGAGTCATTTCTTTCCCTTTATTTCCTCCCTTTCTCCCTTTCTCCTTTCCTCCCTTCCTCTCTATCTCCATCTCCATCTCTTTGTCTCACCTTTCTTTTCTTAGGATCCTCACATCCAGTGACATTGCTATCCACAGACTCACAGATATGAAACCAAGCTATAGAGGGAGAGGAGAGGGGCAATACAAGGGTAGTGAGGGAAAAAGGGGTTTTTTGGGATTATATGAAATCTTGTGGGTGAAACTTCTGAAAATTATAAAGCACTACAGAACTTAAAAAATATTTTATTCAATTTTTTAAAAAGAAAAGCAAAGCAAAAAAACAAACAAACAAACAAACAAAAAAGTCTATCCAAACACTAGCTGAACATAAGCTAAAGGAACAGAAATATCAGCAACCACACTAGAAAAAAAAAAAAAAAGATTGTGCCAGAACAGTTTAGAAAACTCACTAAATAAATGAATAGCTACAGCTTTCAAAAGTCAAACAAACAAATAGAAACTATATCAAACTAAAAAACAAAGCAAAGAGGGGAAATCTGATTCCCAGTCGCCACATTTTAATATCCAAAATGTTCAGTTTTCAAACATTCTCTTCACAGCTTGGTCCATACTGAATTCTGAACTTGTCAGAGAAAAGAACACAGATGACTTCTCAGGAAAAAAGGAACCTGACCTTACCTGTATCCATGGGGAGCTCATAATCTGGAGACTTTCATTAAATTTGTCTAGCAAATTAAGAAAATTCTGATCTCTATAATCAAACCGATTTTGGAAAATAATGGAGCAGATCACGTTGCAGGGAGCACAGCCCAGGATGAAAGTGGGATCACAGGGTGACCCTAAAGAATTGAAAAGATTTATAAAACACTGTTAAAATATAAATATAAAACTGTGCTGTGGATAACAGATAATTTTAGAATCTCTGAATCAACATCTACATAGAAATTCCCTTATCGGCAAAAATTTAAGCATGCTTAAAATACATTACTATTGCTTTTAACATGAATTGACCATTCCATCCTTGTTTGTTTAACAGACCTTTTTTTTTTTAACTTTTTAGCTGGGCTGCACAGTTTGAGGGATCTCAGCTCACTACAAACTGAACCTGGGCCCATGGCAGAGAGAGCCCAGAATCCTAACCATTCAGCCAACAAGGAACTCCCCCATCCTAGCTTGTTTAATAACTGGTTTCCAAAATCTCCATTTACTTCACTGCCCTGAGCCAAATTGCTGGTTATTTTGAAGAATGTAAAAAAATTTTAAAGGTCCGGTTAAAAACAATAATTCAAGTTATCTATCAGTACAGAATCACATCTGTCTGGTAAGCTAGACAGTTAAGCACTATGTATGAAGGAAAAAATATTTAGGAACCTGGGAACCTTTTATATATAATAAATAGTTGAAGGAATGACTGGTAGGATCAGAAAAAGAAGAGATTTAAGAGAGAAAGATTATGGAAAAATTCAGGTATTTGATGGAAAAATGAGTAAAAGTAAAAGTCATCCACGCTGTATGAGAAGAAAAAGTAACACAAATAAGCTACAAGTTGTAAGATTTGTTTGCCTCAAATGAAAGTAAGAATTCTTCATTTCAAACTTCAATCACAAAACAAACAAGAAATGTTAAAATGAAATGTCCATGTGTGTGACAACTAAAATCTGACTTTTAATTTTTCCTGTCACATCACTGGAGAGGAAGACTTACAAAGCAGATAATTTGGAATCCAGACTGAAAATAAGACTCATTGTGACAAGCGCTTCATAAGTCAATACAGCTAGCAGTAGGGGTGAAAAATTACCCTAAGAGTTCTAGTCCCAAATCCAATTGTTTTAAAATGTACTTGGGGTTTTATTTTTATTCACATGATGAGGTCAACAGATCAGGAGATGATAGTCATAGAGAAGATAGTTTGTTCCCACACAGGGCCACACGGGGAAGCACCAAGATTGGTCAGGAGAGAGCATGGAGCAAAGCTTTCATGGGTTTTCATAGAAGAAATGAGCAAGGTGGGGTCAGTATGCTAACTAACCTTAGGATTGGATAGTTTGGGTAATTTCAGAGGGTTCTAGGCAGTAGGGAGAAGGCAATGGCGACCCACTCCAGTACTCTTGCCTGGAGAATCCCATGGATGGAGGAGCCTGGTAGGCTGCAGTCCATGGGGTCTCAAAGAGTCAGACACGACTGAGCAGCTTCACTTTCACTTTTCACTTTCACGCATTGGAGGAGGAAATGGCAACCCACTCCAGTGTTCTTACCTGGAGAATCCAAGGATAGAGGAGCCTGGTGGGCTGCCGTCTATGGGGTCGCACAGAGTTGGACACGACTGGAGTGACTTAGCAGCAGCAGCAGCTAGGCAGTAGGGATGGTCCCTGGTTGTCCCATAATGCCTTGGGTTGATTTAGGGCAGGGAGAATATTGGCTTGGTGTGTGAGGGTTTCATAAAGTAGGTATCCAGAGGGTATGGGCTCTGGATGGTTGGCTTGAAAATCACAGGCACACTCGTAGAAAAGATGTGATGCTCTATCTCAGGATTAACTGACCCTGGGAGAGGCAGTTGCTCCCCAGGTCTGCAAGGCCTCCCAAGATGTCAAAGTATCATACAATATAGAAAATACAAAACATGGGAAAGAGAAAGTGAAAGTCTCTCAGTTGTGTCCAACTTTTTGCAACCCCATGGACTATACAGTCCATGGAATTCCAGAATACTGGAGTGGATAGCCTTTCCCTTCTCCAGAGTATCTTCCCAACACAGGGATCAAACCCAGGTCTCCAACACTCCAGACAGATTCTTTACTAGTAAGGGAGGGGAGATAAATGTAAAGAGAAAGCTGAAGTTGGAAGCAACTAATAGGGAAGGCAGGCTGAAATCTAAATAAATCATTTTATAACCTCGTATTTGTGTACACTTTAGGATTATTCTACAGCATCTATTTTTTAGAATCATAAAACAATACTGTAACTTAGAAGCAACATTGAATAACTCAAGCTGATAATTTTAAAAGTTGTTTACAAGGCAATCACAATGGATGAGGCCTGCACTGAAGGATACCTAAGTAATTAAACCATAGAAAAGTATCATTACTGGCTAGAACTGTAGGCAATGAGTGTCTGAAGAAACCCTCAGACACCTGAGTAAGGTTGACCATACAAATACAGGCCAATTAAGTGAAAGCACACGCCTTCCAGAGGGGCATGATGAATTCATTCCCACTGTGTCCACTTGACAAATATTCCCTGATGAAATGTTCTGGAATAGATAATCCACACTGACACTATGGGGGGAAAACATTGCTCTCTAACACACACAAAAAAACGAGACTCAAAACCTCCTATCTTCATGACCTAATGATCTGAAAACAAAAATTTCAAAACAGAATAGGATCAAATGACCTTTAATCCACACTGTATGCACCCTCATGGGTGTACACACACAACAAGCATGGAGACACAAAAGCCCTCTTGGCTCTCTCCTGTCTCTCTCTCTTCTCCATGGGAGGGTTGAAGACAGTGAACCATATGAAAGATGTGGCTGCCCTTGAAATGTTTCCAAGGGCGTCCCTGGAGAAGAGAGCAGTCTGCTGAGGTCAGAATAATAGAGCATAGATTTACCCACCATTGGTTTTTCTCAACTCCTCCACAAGGCAATGGGCTTCCTCTTGAACACGGTCCTCAATGCTCCTCTTCCCCATCCCAAAATTCCTCAAGGTCATGAGGGAGAAGCGTCGGATCTCCTTCCATCTCTTCCCATTGCTAAAGAGGATTCCTACCAGAAAGAGAAACAGAAACTAGGAGGGAGGCCCTAGAGAAGGAGTGAGCTGACATTTGGCAGCCTCAGAGATGGACCAAGCTCTGCTGAGGGGGCTCTTCAAATTCCTCTTTTCCATTCTCCCCATCCCCATTAGCAATGTTGGACACGTGCACATGCACACCTACCATATCCTTTATTAACTCTTTGAGACATTGGGAGATTGCCTCTTCCAGAAAACTCTTCTCCCCGATCAATTAGGGCTTCTTTCACTGCTTCATATCCATGCAACACAACAGTGGGCCTCAAGCCAAAATATACTGTGAACACAGGGCCATAGGTGTTTGAGAGCTGAGAAATGGAAAGAAAATGTAAATATTAGCAAAAGAAGTCACAATGTGGTCTATTTTGCTCATGATTAAGACTGTTATTATCATCATATTGTTGATATTTTATTCTCCCACACATAACTACAAACATTTCTGGATCTTATATATCAGTATTAGTTTAGTCACTGTCATGTCCAGCTCTTTGCGACCCTGTGGACTGCAGCACGCCAAGCTTCCCTGTCCATCACCAACTTCCAGAGTCCACCCAAACCTATGTCCACTGAGTTGGTGATGCCATCCAACCATCTCATCCTCTGTCGTCCCCTTCACCTCTCTACTTCAATGTTTTCCCATCAGGGTCTTTTCAGATGAGTAAGTTCTTCACATCAGGTGGCCAAAGTTTTGGAGTTTCAGCATCAGTCCTTCCAACAAATATTCAGGACTGATCTCCTTTAGGATGACTGGTTGGATCTCCTTGCAGTCCAAGGGACTCTCAAGAGTCTTCTTCAACACCACAGTTCAGAAGCATCATTCTTTGGTGCTCAGCTTTCTTTATAGTCCAACACTCACATCCATACATGACCACTGGAAAAACCCATAGCTTTGACTAAACAGACCTTTGTTGGCAAAGTAATGTCTCTACTTTTTAATATGCTGTCTAGGTTGGTCATGACTTTTCTTCCAAGAAGCAAGCGTCTTTTAATTTCATGGCTGCAATCACCATCTGCAGTGATTTTGGAGCCCAAAAAAATAAAGTCTGTCACTGTTTCCACTGTTTCCCCACCTATTTCCCATGAAGTGATGGGACCAGATGCCATGATCTTAGTTTTCTGAATGTTGAGTTTTAAACCAACTTTTTCACTCTTCTCTTTCACTTTCATCAAGAGGCTCTTTAGTTCTTCTTCACTTTCTGCCATAAGGGTGGTGTCATCTGCATATCTGAGGTTATTGGTATTTCTCCCAGCAATCTTGATTCCAGCTTGTGCTTCATCCAGTCCAGTGTTTCTCATGATGTCCTCTGCATATAAGTTAAATAAGCAGGTGACAATATACAGCCTTGACGTATTCCTTTCCCGATTTGGAACCAGTCTGTTGTTCCATGTCCAGTTCTAACTGTTGCTTCTTGACCTGTGTACAGATTTCTCAAGAGGCAGGTCAAGTGGTCTAATATTCCCATCTCTTTAAGAATTTTCCACAGTTTGTTGTGATCCACACAGTCAAAGGCTTTGGCATAGTCAATAAAGCAGAAGTAGATGTTTTTCTGGAACTCTCTTGCTTTTTCAATGATCCAACGGATGTTGGCAATTTGATCTCTGGTTCCCCTGCCTTTTCTAAATCCATCTTGAACATCTGGAAGTTCACAGTTTACGTATGGCTTTAAGCCTGGCTTGGAGAATTTTTAGGATTACTTTACTAGTGTATGAGATGAGTGCAATTGTGCAGTAGTTTGAGCATTTTTTGGCATTGCCTTTCTTTGCGATTTATAAGTATAATAATTCAACATCCATTCATGATTTAAAAAAAACAAAGCACTCTCACTAAAGTGGATATAGAGGGAACATATCACAGTATAATAAAGCAGAAGACCTAAATAGATTCCTTTCTCCAAAGAAGACATACAGATGGCCAACATGCAATGAAAAGATTCTTAAAATCACTAACAATTTAAAAAAAAACACTAGCAATTAGAGAAGTGAAAATTGAAACCACAATGAGGTACCATTGTGTACCATCAAAATGTCTACAAGTACTAAATGCTGAAGAGGGTGTGGAGGAAAGGGAAGCCTCTTACACTGTTGGTGGGAATGTAAATTGGCACAGCCACTAAGGAGAACAGTGTGGAAATCCCTTTAAAAACTAAAAATAAAACTACCATATAATCCAGCAATTTCACTCTTGGGTATATAACCAGATTAAAAAAAATGAAAACTCTAATTCAAAAACATAACGCATCCAAATGTTCACAGCAGCACTACTTAAAACAGCCAAGATATAGAAGCAATCCAAGTGCCCGTTAACAGATAAATGGCGTAAGTATATGTGGTATATACATACAGTGGAATATTACTAAGCCATAAAAAAAACAATAAAATGTTGCAGGAACATGGATGGGCCTAGAGAATATGCTTAGTGAACTAAGTCAGAAAAAGAAAAATACTACATGATATCGTTTATATAGAGAATCTTAAAAAACACAAATGAATCTATAGACAAATCGTAAAGAGACTCACAGACACAGAAAACAAATTTGTGGGTAACCAAAATGGGTGAGGGACAAATTAGGGGTACGAGATGAACAGATACAAACTACTATACATGAGACAGAAAAGCAACAAGGCTTACTGTACAGGACAAGGAAATACATTCAGTAACGTGTAACATGCCACCACGAAGATGGCGGCGCCCATCACCAATTGGGCCACAAAGCGATCACACTGCCGGGAGGCGCCAGTGGGAGCCTGGGACACGGGAGCGGCGGTACCACTGAGCACGAGGCGCTGGAAGCGGATCAAGTGCAAAGCAACGTGCTTGTCCTGCGTCTGGAATCCCAGCCCGGGCGGCTGATCACCAGCAGCTCCTCACTAATGGCCCTCCAGCAGCTCTGCGGTGGCGGACAACTCGGCCCGGCCCCAGAAGCATCACCTGGTGGACTTCCTAGCGGCAGTGGGCAGCCACTTCCGGGTGGCGTGAGTTTGGCAGAGTATTTATACCAGGTGGAACCCTGGAGCAAGCGTCCTAGATACATGCTGTGTCTGTCCTTAGTTACTTCAGTCGTGTCTGACTCTTTGCAACCCCATGGGTTGCAGCCCACCAGGCTCCTCTGTCCAGGGGATTATCCCGGCAAGAATACTAGAGTGGATTGCCATGCCCTCCTCCAGGAGATCTTCCCCACACAGGGACCGAACTGGCGTCTCCTGCATCTTCTTCACTGCAGGTGGATTCTTTACCACTGAGTCACTGGGCAAGCCCCTGCATGCTGTAAAGCAAACACCTACCAAAGGGTCCCCGAGGGCCGCGGATGGTAAGGGAAGGGGGAGTCAGTTTACATCACAGACAAGTAACAAATCCTCAGATTGTTTTCGTTGTTGGACACCATATTCTTAAGAATGAACTTCCGTTACTCAAAATAGGAAAAAGGGATTTCTACATTATAAAGTGGCTTCAGCCATTAAGAAAAATCCTTTCAGTGGTTCAAACAAACGTATCCTTCATTCATTCTCAGACAGACGAACTTAGATTCTTCGATTATGTAAATCAAACCACAGAGAAGGAAGTATACTCCAGGCCTCACAGGTGAGTAATTTCATTATTTATATATTTGTTCTGTTTATGTAATAGTGGGATATTTTATTTCCTGATCCTTAAACGTTAAGGGCTACCACAGAGAAGTATGATTTCCAGGGATAATCTCTTTTAATAATTACTTTACATGAAAAACTAAATGCTATTTTTCCTGTTCTGTCCTTCTTTCTCTTTTTGAAGACAAAAACAATGAAAAAGAGGCAGTATAAGAAACTATGGGTACTTTTATATCAGGTGTATATCTCACTGGATTTTTTTGTTGTTTAGGAAGCTAATATAGTTCTCCTTAAAACAGGAGAAATGTTAAAGGAAGCCATAGTTGGCATTAGAAATTATGGTAGAAATATTAATAGTTTCTTTTCAAAGAAGAAAACAAAAATCAGTACTTGACTTTTCAGAAAGTTTCTTATTCAGTTTTCCAGTCCTTTTCTTGGGTTCCATAGAATTAAATGTATTCCTAACTTTGTTTTTTTTTTTTTTTTTTTTTTGCTTAGTAAAAAAGGTAGCAACGCTTTATAAATTTATAAACATTTAGTTCTAAGTTTCAAATTCTGTCCCCAGGCAGATTGCAATTTGAGATGAACTGAAAAGTAGCCAACAAGATAGAATAGAGGACAATTATATGCGTATATTGAAAGATAAAAAAGGATAAAAATTTTTAGGTCAGATTTAAAGTTGGAATCAAGACTTTAGTTAAATTAAGCTCTACATTCACTAGACAAGTTGATCCTCTGGAAATGTTTCTAAAATCTTAAAAATCAAGGTAAGCACCCCTTTTTCTCCTGAGGATCTAGTAAAACATAAACACAAAATGGTTTACAATCAGATTTGTTCTAGAAAATCTTACAGGCAGCAAAGCATGGCTTTAGAGTTCAAATTCTAGGTGTTTTTCTACCTGGGAATTACTTGGAGCAAGTCACTATCTTCGTATGCAGAAATGGAGATGTAATAGTACTTGAGTCAATTACAAAATTCTAACAGGAAAAAAGTCAAAACTTTCATATAGTATAAGCTGTATTGCTATATTCCAAAGCATATTTAAATGTTATATGGTTTATCCAGACTTTCCTCTGGGGTTAAAGTTAAAAAGAATTCACTTGTTAACAAACTTTAATGTTGCTTCATACCAGCCATTTTATTTACATAGTAAGAACATGCAGATATCTATTATAAATGCAGAGATCATCACTGTATTTCAGAACTCCACTCAGTTTGAGGGCCAACAAAAGAAGGTTTTTCTCTTTCCATAACTATCTTGCCTCTGTTTTTCTTTGTACAAGGTTTATAGTAGTAACACATGTGTTACCATAGTAAGTCACATTTTCAATTTGAAATTTATTCGGTATGCTAGAGAAAGGTGCATTACAAGGCTTTTCCCCCTTACAAATTCAGAAAGCTAGAATAGAATGGTAGTCATCTGAACTACCTGAACTAAGTCATTTGCTCTTTTTCAGTTGCTTAATCATGTCCGACTCTTTGTGACCGCATGGACTGCAGCACGCCAGGCTTCCCTGTCCTTCACTATCTCCTGGAGTTTGCTCAAACTCATGTCCATCGAGTTGGTGATGCCATTCAACCATCTCATCCTCTATGTCCCCTTCTCCTCCTGCTCTTAATCTTTCCCAGCATTAGGGTCTTTTCCAATGAGTTGGCTCTTTGCATCAGGTGGCCAAAGTATTGGAGCTTCAGCTTCAGCATCAGTCCTTCCAATAAGTAAGTCATGGATGGCTATAATTTCAAAATTTATGTTTGATGATGGCAGAGTAATTTCAAAGTGTGCTAACAAACATTTTGGAAGCAGGTATTCTATGAAGATGGTACTACTTACTGACAGATTCAAAGTTGTACCATATCAGACTGAATCTGGTTTTTTCTGTTTGAGATCAGTTGCTGAGCCTATTGTTTCTTAGTAAATGGGTATCTTTAGATAAACGTAGCAAACAATCATATTGTCTTGCCAGTAGTCCTTCATAAATGTCATAACTTTAAAATTTTTAATATCTACAATATACAATTTATCTTAAATTTATGATGTAAGTCATATCATGAACCACCTGGGGAATTTTAGTAAAATGTATATGTTCTAAACCTCAGTCCCAAGCCCATGAAAACCTTTAGGGATATGTGTATGTGTGTCCAGATGTTTTTCTTAAAATAATAAAGGTCCATCATTATTTTCACTTAAAAATACTGTGTAGCGAGTATACTATCAAGGGTGAAACAGACCACCAGCCCAGGTTGGATGCATGAGACAAGTGCTCAGGGCTGGTGCACTGGGAAGACCCAGAGGAATGAAGGATGGAGAGGGAGGCGGGAGGGGGGTTCAGGATGGGGAACACATGTAAATCCATGGCTGATTCATGTCAATGTATGGCAAAAACCACTACAATATTGTAAAGTAATTAGCCTCCAACTAATAAAAATAAATGAAAAGAAAATACTTCATAATAATGTATAATGGAATATAAAGTGCAAAAAAATGCAAGAATTTTCTGTATACCTGAAACTAATGCAGTATTGTAAATCAACAGTACTTTATTAAAATGTTATAAAAGACAAAATATGGTGGTGATTATTATATCATCTCTGATGTGCTAGGCTGTGGCCTGAGCAGTTGGTACTCAGATGATTACTCATTATCATATCAATACCCTGAGCTAGGTTTATTTACCTTGCTTTATAGAGAAAAAGATTAAGGCTCAAAGACTCTCCCATTTATTTCTGGTGTCTCACAGTTACTAGAAGACCCAAATATCTTTTTTTAAATTGAAGTATAGTTGTATTTTACAGTGTTGTTCCAATCTTTGCTGTACAGCAGAGTGGCTCAGTTTTACACATATATAATTTTTTAAATATTCTTTGACATTGTGGTTTATCCCAGGAGATTGGATGTGGTTCCTTGGACTACACAGTAGGACCTTGTTGTATATCCATTCTAAACATAATAGTTTGCATTTACCAATCCCAAACTCCCAGTCCGTCCTTCCCCTACCCCCTCCCTCTCCCTTGGCAACAAGTCTCCTCTCTACGTCTGTGAGTCTTGCTTCTGTTTTGAAGATAGGTTCATTTGTGCCATATTTTAGATTCCACATATAAGTGAAATCATATGGTATTTGTCTTTCTCTTTCTGACTTATTTCACTTAGTATAGTCTCTAGACCCATCCATGTTGCTGTAGCAAATGGCCTCAATTTCTTCCTTTTTATGGCTGAGTAGTGTTCCATTGTATATATGTACCATATCTTCTTTATCCATTCTTCTGTCAATGGACATTTAGGTTGCTTCCATGTTTTGGCTGTTGTGAATAGTGCTGCTATGAACATAGGGGTGCATGTATCTTTTTGAATTATAGTTTTTCTGGGTATATGTCCAGGAGTGATTTGCTGGATCATATGATAATTCTACTTTTAGTTTTCTGAGAACCCTCCATACTGTTTTCCATAGTGGCTGCACCAATTTACATTCCTACCAACAGTGTAGGAGGGTTCTCTTTTCCACATCCTCTCCAACATTTGTTATTTGTAGACTTGTTATTACTTAGGCCATTTGGACCAGTGTGAGGTGATATCTCACTGTAGCCTTGATTTGCATTTCTCTAATAGTGATGTTGAGCATCTTTTCATGTGCCTATGGCCATCTGTATGTCTTCTTTGGAGAAATTTTTACTTAAGAGAAAACCCAGATTTCAACACTGCTTAGTCGACCTCTAGTGCCTAAGACATTTATCAGTAACCCCTATGCCAACCTCAGAACCAGTATACAACTGACTGCCTCCAGATCACTTATAAAGCTCATCCCACACGTGGAGATGATCTTTGGCCTTGACCTGAAGGAAGTGGATCCCTACCGGCACATCTACATCCTTGTCGACAAAATGGAAGCAAGCTGCGATGCAAGGCTGAGAGATCGGATCGAGATTCCCAAGACAGGCCTGCTGATGGCTGTTCTGGGTGTTATCTTCATGCAGGGCAATTGTGCTAGTGAGGAGCGAATCTGGGAAGTCCTGAATGTGATGGGGTTATATAAGGGGAGGAAGCACTTCATTTTTGGGGATCCTAAGAAGGTCATTACCAAAGATTTAGTGCAGGAGAAGTACCTAGAGTACCGCCAGGTGTTCAATAGTGATCCTCCATGCTATGAGTTCCTGTGGGGCTCTAGAGCCCATGCTGAAACCACCAAGATGAAAGTGCTAGAGTTTATGGCTAAGATCCATAATATGGTCCCCACTGCCTTCCCATCCTTGTATGAGGAGGCTTTGAGAGATGAAGAAGAGAGAGCCCAAGCTAGAGCTTCAGCCAAGGCTCGTATTGCTGCCTGGGCCAAGGCCCGCTCCAGTGCCTTAGCCAGCAGTTTCTCCCACTCCAAAAGAGTTTGAGGCAGATTCCTTACTTTGTTGTTAAAAATAAGTTCACGTTCTAAGTAGTAGAAGGTTGGGGTGGGGCTGCAGACAATACTGTCTGTAACATATTTGTGTTTTTGTGTTCTATGCTATATCTTGGAAAATTTTAAAAATATTGTTCCTTTTAATAGAAGATTTAAGTAGCTTTGTAATCCACACTTCTGAGTTATATTGCTCAAACACTGATGCTATGGGTGAGATCTAAGAGTAAGAGTTTTATTGTTTGTGTAACTGGAAAAGTTCCACCTTACCTAGTAATTTGGAATAAGATAACATGGCGATGGATGAGGCATTACTTTGGAAATGTGAAAAACTCAGCATTGTAATAGTTGTGGTCAAGAAATGCATAAATAAAAGATAAAAATTCTTGGTTTCAAAAAAAAAAAATAAAATAAAGCTCATCCCATGGGAATTCTGACTCAACAGTAATAAATACTAGAAATCTACATGTTTAAAAACCACCCTCAGTGATTCAAATGCCCAGCCCAGTTTGAGATCCGCTGCTATTACTGACAGGAAGCAAGCAAGCATCACAGAGTCGGTGCCAGGACACGCAGCAGCTCATGGAAGAACAATTACTTTCATCTAGCATCATGTCTTGCAGACAGCAGCTTTGTGCAGAATCCAAAAGGATTTTGCTACCACCCAGCTGGCTCTGAATAATGACTTTTTTCTTTCATTCACTCATACTTGTCCTGATCCCAAGCTATTTCCTTAATATCAGGCATAGTTCACTTCTTCACAGACATTAAATTTTCATGGTTGTTCTGAACAAAACATGCAGTTTATATAATAGATGACTTCTTGAATGACATCTCTAATCACAAAACACTTCCCTTATCAATTACCTTCAGCCAAAAATCATAGCAAATGTGGTGAAACAAAGAAGAGAAGCAATACTCCAATCTTTTGCCACATTATCATTTTGATTCAGTTATACAGAGACCTAAATGTTTCTCTATTCAAGAAATGCTTTCCACTCTTCTTGTCAATGACAGACAAAAAGTAATATTCCACGGGAGTATTTGCTTTAAAATGATATATTTTAGTAATTTTAAGATATTGTAATGTATTTTAATATATATTTTTTAAAGTAGATGTTCACTTACCCTTTGCAAGCCACTGGAGGAACATAAAACCTACTTACATTGCTTAAGGATTTGCCAATGTCCTTAACATCTAACTGTAGGATGTTTCCAAGAATCGGGAGAGGAGTGGGGCCCGGCGGGAGCTTCCCTTTCCCAGAGCTCTGTTTCCAGAGTGAGAGGAGAAGCAGAGAGCAGAGGCAGAGCACCAGGGCCACAGCCAGATCCATTGACGCCGTCTCTTCTCACTCAGATGGCTGTGAGCCTGAAATCTAAAGCTTTTATAACAGTCCCTGCCGATTCAACCTGTGCCTCTAACTCAGAAAGTGAACAGTCAGCTAGGTCTACTTTAATCTCTCTTTTGAAGGGACTTTAGCCCTGCGATAAAGATTAAAATATGGTTCTGTTTGTTTGCTCTTGCCGTTTTTTTAATGACCCATCTGAACTTTCCAGTTTAACAAGTCAGGGGTGGAACAACCTGGTGAGTTTTCTTTAAACACACCAGGGGGTTGACAACTAGTGAACTAATAAATGATTTAATCAAAAAGTTGCTCAACATTCTGGATTCTCTGATTAGTAACCAGTTGAGAATTTATGACTTTGAGGGCAAACCTTGTATATTACAAGATGCTTATCCTTTAATGCTTTATCAAATACTAATATACTTTGTCCTTGAAAATGAAAGCCTTTTGAAATATTTTACTGTACCATACTAACATTATACCTTCTTAAACAAAAACCAGGTAATATAACTCATACATCTTGAAGGTCTAAACATGTATCAAGTTTTTAGCTAAAAGTAAATTTACACATTTTACCATTAAATTCTCCTCCTCCTCCCCTCAAAAATATCACTAAAAGAAAAAATTTTAATTTTTCTTTTTCAAATGGGGAAAGGGAAATTATTCATAGAGAACAGGAGATGTGTCCAGAGTCCCACAGCTAATAAATGACAAAGCTGTTATTTGAACCAGTTTTAATCTTTATTTTCTTGGGCTCCAAAATCACTGCAGATGGTGACTGAGCCATGAAATTAAAAGACACTTACTCCTTGGAAGAAAAGCTATGACCAACCTAGGCAGCATATTAAAAAGCAGAGACATCACTTTGCCAACAAAGGTCCATCTAGTCAAAGCTATGGTTTTTCCCATAGTCATGTATGGATGTGAGAGTTGGACTATAAAGAAAGCTGAGTGCTGAAGAATGGATGCTTTTGAACTGTGGTGTTGGAGAAGACTCTTGAGAGTCTCTTGGACTGCAAGGAGATCCAACCAGTCCATCCTAAAGGAAATCAGTCCTGAATATTCATTGGAAGGACTGATATGCTAAAGCTGAAACTCCAATACTTTGGCCACCTGATGTGAAAGAAATGCCTCCTTGGAAAAGACCCTGATGTTGGGAAAGATTGAGGGCAGGAGGAGAAGGGGATGACAGAGGATGAGATAGTTGGATGGCATCACCGACTCAATGGACATGAGTTTGAGTAAGCTCCAGGAGTTGGTGATGGACAGGGAAGCCTGGTGTGCTGCAGTCCATGGGGTCACAAAGAGTCAGACACGACTGAGTGACTGAACTGAACTGAACTGGTATTTGAACTAATAGTCCTCTAATGCCCATTGTGGTACACCATGATTTACACCACAGCTGCCTCAAGAACAGCTTTAAGAAAATGAAAAACCAAAGCCCCCTAAACATTAGTTTCTCAGAACGCATACCCCAGTGGGTGTTCACAGAATAACAAGCTCACACTAAATAGATGCTCCTTATTTGATGCAAAGATCAAAGGATCATGGTGTCTCAAGAGAAGACATAAAAGATAGGAATTTGCCCTTCTCCATCACTACCAAGGTGAAACTTGCTCAGGTACTAAGGAAAGGCAGTCTCAGAAAATCGAGGGGTCAAGCCTTGAGAAAACTTGACTTCCCCCACCTCTCAGTCACCTCCAGGTACAGGGGCTTCGGTTGCGTTCTTTGTTCTGTCATTGTCAGACATGATGGAATAAAGTACACACCGCAAGAAAGGGAGATTTTAGATAGAACAAAAGGTGTGGATTCAGTGGAAGATGGAAGACAAAGACTTCATTGAACAACTCATAGCCCAGAACCATCTCAACACGCACAACTGAACAGGAAATAACATTTAGTGGTCATGAAGTTCTATATGTGACTGGAATCTTGTGCATTACTACATCACTAACAGTAATGATTGTACAAAGACATTCATAAGATCATCATATTTGTTTCTTTATTGAAGTATAATTGATGCACAATTTAGTAATGTGCAGCTTTTCAAGTTTATACTTCATTTATAGTTATAAAAATTGGTTATATCCCCTGGGTTGTACAACACGTCCTTGTAGCTTATTTGATACATAGTAGTTTGTGCCTCTTAACCCCACGCCCTCATATTACCGCTTCCTCCCTTCCCTCTCCTCACAGGTAACCACTAGTCTGTTCTATCTGTGAGTCTGTTTCTTTTGTTATGTCCACTTGTATAGAAGCATGTACTTTCCAATAGGATTTTAAGCTGTTTTTGAGGGAAGCTTCAGCAAGAGTCCATAGTTCATTGGACATCCTCAGAGAAAAGGAAAATAGTCACTCTGTAAGCAGCTCTTATATTTTTGTATAAAGTTTTCTGGTTTTCAGAGCTCTAAAACCCATTCTGCTAAACTTCTTTACTGCTGTGCTTTCTTTGTATTTCCTTTCCAGTTTCTAACTTTTTTAAGCTATATTATTGTTTGTTTCCTTGTGACATTCTTGTACTAAGTGTTAAGTAATAAATGGTATGGATTTTCTTTTTTTGTTTATTCTGTTTGGTTTTTATTTTGGTTATGCTGGGTCTTTGTTGTGGCAGGTGGGCTTCTCTACTTGTGGTGCTCAGGTCTCCTGCATTGCAGGCAGATTCTTTACCATCTGAGCCCTTTAGTTAATTGGCTGTGCTGTGTCTTCATTGTGGCAGGCGGGCTTCTCTACTTGTGGTGCCGGCTTAGTTTCCCAGCAGCCTGTGGGATCTTAGTTCCCCAACCACAAGTGGAACCTGCGCCCCCTGCATTGGAAGGCAAATTCTTAACCACCAGTGGAACCCTTGAATTTTCTTCACTGAATAATCTCTATTCTACATATCGTTAGTGTATCCGTTGTTAGTATTTTTGAAGTAGTGTGCAATGTTGTTTAAAGATTCTAAAAGATTATTTAGGAGAGTTCACGAAATTTCCAAGCAGTTGTTTTCTTTGCTTTACACTTTGTTTTTAATTATCCTAAAATGGAATTATAGGAAATGATCTTCATTATGCTGTTTAACTTTTTTCAAGTTGAGGATCTTTTATAGTCCAACATGGTGAATTTTTATTAATGTTATATGTACTCAGTCATGTCTGACTCTTTGCAGCCCCATGGACTGTACCCATGGGGTACCAGACTCCTCCACCCATGGGATTCTCCAGACAAGAATACTGGAGTGTGGTGCCATTTCTTACTCCAGAGAATCTTCCCGAACCTTGATCAAACCCTTGCATCTTCTGCTTTGGCAGGTGGATACTTTACCACTAACACCACCTCAGATGCCCCTGTGTTACATGGTCATCTGTTATTAGCATTTGTTCGAGATTTTTTATTACATCACTCTCCATTCTATGTCGACCAGTTTTAACTGCCTGAGGAGTCAGCAGAACGTGATATGTGAATCTCCAGAGTTGGCCCAGGATGGCTTTCTCCTCCCTCCATTCATCCAAATGCTTATTCATGTATCTCTCACAAACATGCCTGGAGCTCTGGGCTCTTCGTCCTGGTCAGGCCCTGCCCTGGGCACTGAACACAGGGGCAAGTGAACACAGTTGTTAAAAGAAGGGTGTGACCCCACACTGGCAATGGAAGGAGGATCTTCCCAGGCTGAGAGTACAGCAGGCCCAGGGGGTTGGATGGACCTGCTGGGGCTGCAGAGGGAACAGTTTAAGTCAAGGAAAGGAAACGCCGAGGTGGGGTGGAAGGCGTGTGCATTTTTTTATTGCTGTGATGCTGCTCATCAGCCCTCTGCATGGTCTGAGCCAGTTACCTGTCGCAGGAGTGACACTGGACAGAAACCAGCTCAGCTATCCCCACAGTGTGGAGTGGTCCAGCAGGCCATGGGAGCTGCTGTAGGGGCCTCTGCTTCAGAAGCCACTATGGAGGAACCACATCCTGGCAGGGGGGTGTAATTGTAGCGATTGTGACAAATGCTAAAGGGTTTTCTGGCAGAACCCACCAACAGTGAGACACACAGTCTTGTTGTCCATGGATGTCACTGGGAGATGGTGGAGTGCACTGTGACAGTTCAATCACAGCTCACTTCATTTTAGGCAGAATTTTCCAGGCAGTCAAAGAATGGCTTTCTCTACGGAGAGACAAGGAATCTGCCAGTAGCCCTTCATGAGCAGTTGTAGCAAAGTATTTGATGTTTCCTTCTGTGAGGGAAGAGGATGCAAATGCAGAAGTACCTTGTGAGCTGGATACCTTTAACTCTGCGATGAGGAACGTCATATGCATTGTAGTAAAACACAGGGAGAGGGGGGAAATCCTCAATATTCAGACCGAGAACAGCTGATTCTGTTCCTGCAGCCACAAAGGATCCAGCCTCTGGGAGATGGAACCAATAACATCATACAAAGTGGAAGAGGCTAAACCACAATTAAAATTACTGTTGGCGACTGGGTCAGGGTCACCACTGTGAGTTCTTGGGCCTGAGTGTAGAGTCCAGGAGTGTCCCTGCAGGATGCTGACTCAGGATCAAAGTCCTGACCACTTCCTGGAGGAAGTGGACATAGGTGATAACCTGGAGTCAGAGAATGAAGAGGATGTTGCCCACCTGGAAGGGTCCAGGTTGACACAGCAGGATGCTCCAAAGTCACATGTATATTCAAACATTCAAAATAGCAGGAATAATTCATCCTACACCCACATGGCCGAAAAAGAGATGAAAATGCCCACCTGACAGATCATCACGAAGCTGTTCAGACTGAAATATCCTTAATCAAATGGGCTGATCAACATCCTAAGGAGGGAGGAAATGAAGTGACTGAGCCTTGTCAACAGAAACAAGAAAAGCATCTCAGAATGGCCTGTTGCAGAAGATGGTCCTTAGAGGCAACAAGTGGGAAGTTCTGAAGGAGATTACCTGATAAAGGGTGACAATGATGAGCTAAGGGCCTACAGAAGGGCTTCCCTGGTGGCTCAGTGGTAAAGAATCCACATGCCAATGCAGGAGACACTAGTTTGATCCCTGATCCAGGAAGATGCCACGTGCTGTGGAGCAACTAAGCCTGTGTGCCGCAATTGAGCCTGTTCTCTAGAGCCCAGGAGCAACGACTGCTGAGGCCAAATGCCCTGGAGCCTGTGCTCCACAACGGGAAGCCTGAGCGCTGCCACTAGAGAGTGGCCTCTGCTCACCACAACGAAAGAAAAGCCCATGCAGCAACAAAGACCCAGCACAGACAAAAGTAAATAAATAATTTTTTTTAAAGACCTACAGAAAACGAAGGTCTCAAAAAGGAAAAAAAGCTGGCAGGATCCATTTCTTCTTCACACAGAAGTCTGTCTGTGGAACCAACACCTCATGAGAGTTTGAGAGGGAACTAAATGAAACGTCATCATCTACAGAGAAGAGATTAAAGATCTGAGACAAGGAAAAGCCCTGTGATTAAACTGGAACTTCTAGAAGTGGTTCCTCAGGCGTCTGTTGAGCCCTAAGGAGATTTGGAAAGGACCATTTTCTCCCCAACTGGCGTGCAGGGTGCTGCCTCCTTCTCCTCAGACCCCTGCCTCGCCCTGTGCCAGGCTGACCCCACCCTGTACCAGGCTGACCTCGCCCTGTGCCAGGCTGACCCCGCCCTGTACCAGGCTGACCTCACCTTGTGCCAGGCTGACCCCGCCCTGTGCCAGGCTGACCTCGCCCTGTGCCAGGCTGACCCCACCCTGCAGCTCCAATCCCCAACCCATGTTTCCTGTAGCAAGAGGATGTTTATGACCAGTCCAGGAAGCCTGCATATACCCCTGTGAATCAGACCCTGTCAAGGGGGCTTTGTCCACCTTTTTGTCCATCACGTCCTGGCGTTTTTCCCTGGACAACTCCATTCTAAAATTTGAAGTGTATTACCTGTGGCTTCCACCATGACACTTGTAAAAATTCTAATGTACCAGTAAGATTTCTATGTTGCTGAGTTTCCTATCTTCCTCAAACTATTGTGGAACTATGTGTGTATTTATTTTTAAAATATATAACTCATTTGTGGCAAGTGGTTTTGCTTCCTTTCATCTTGATATTAATATTTCTGGATTGATTCAATATATTACATTGCATTATTCATTACATCATACATCTAGAAACAACAAGTAGTAGATGTTTCTTTGATGAGTCAGTTGATTTTTGTTTAAACACTACAGTTTAATCCACAAAGACATTTGAAATTTTATTTTATTTTTTTTTCTAGAAACAATTTTTGATATAAAGAGGATTAAAAACATGATTAAGAAAGTAGACATTTTGGGAGGGAGGGATAGGGAGTTCGGGATCGACATGAACACAATGTTGTATTTTATTTTATTTTTTTCAGTTTTATTTATTTATTTATTTTTACTTTAATATTGTATTGGTTTTGCCATACATGGACATGAATTCACCATGGATGTACATGTGTTCCCCATTTCTTCTCTGTTAATGTTTCTATCCACCAGTCTTACAAGAAAGAGCTAAAAATTACTTCGTGGTCTCAATAGATTATGATTGAATCTTTAAATGGCTAGTGTGTGGTAATCAGGTAGGGAAGGCAACAGGGCTCCCTGTGGAATGGGAGTCCAACAGGGCTGGACCCATCTGTGTCCAGTGCCTCTGGCTGTGTGGCACTCCGGAAGATGCTGCACTGATTGTAGATGTTCAGTGAAGAAGGAGGTAGCCTCAGGTGGTCATTCCTGGCCTCTGCCCTAATCCCCGGGAGACCTGGTGGCCACTGGGACCCTCAGGCTCTTCATGGGGAAGATGGACTTATCCCAGTATAACTCCCTCTTCAAAACACTGTCTTTAGACTTCATTTACAGCTTTCTAGATGACGCTAGTGGTAAAGAACCTGCCTGCTAATGCAGGAGACATAAGAGACATGGGTTTGATCCCTGGGCTGGGAAGATCCCCTGGAAGAGGCATGGCAACCCACTCCAGTATTCCAGCCTGGAGAATCCCATGGACAGAGGAGCCTGGCAGGCTATGGTCTATAGGGTTGCACAGAGTCAGACACGACTAAAGCGACTTAGTGCATGTGCATACACACATGCATACACTGTCTCTCTCTCACACACACACTCTCACACACACACACTCTCACAACAATGTCCTGATGTCCTCAGTGGGATATTGCCCCCAGAGCTGGTCTGGGGAACTTTGGTGCTAGAGGATGAGGTGTGGAGGCATCTCTTCCCAGCAGTGGGGCTGATGCAGGGTCAGGTGTGTTCCCAGAGCTGGCATGTGGAAGGGTGTGAAAGCAGAGAGCACAACCGCAGGCTCAAGTATTTAGGCAGAGTGTCTTGGGTCTCATGCTCAGGCTAGTCCCGCACTACAAACAACAGAACAGGCTGTACTGATCCTCAGTCTGGTCCAGAACTGCAGACACTCAGGGCAGAGTAGCTGTCGGTGTCTTCAGGGGAGCTGTGTCACAGATCCTTGGTGTCAGCCAGGTCATGGGGCTGGAGAATCGCACACTGTCCGACCACCACCGAGTCTCAAGTTCCCATCGGTACCTGAGTCCAACACTGGAAACTGCCTTTGTGATCCTGGGCAGCTTCCAACATGAGTGGAGCCTTTGAATTGGGATCAGCCTGCTGCCCAGACTTGTTTCCATTAGTCATGGGAACAACAGTGGTGGTGCTGTTGAGCAAGAGGGGCCCTTTTATGTCCATTCAGCGATGCGATGGGAGAACTGCACTCTTTTGTAAAGGTGGACTAGCTAATCCATCTCACCTTCTCATGGATAACGATTCAGGCTGGGCAGTTTTTTCATAAGAAAACAATTTCAGAATGCATTTAGAGAGACACTCAGATCAAAGAAATCCTAGAAGGGAGTGCTTGAGAAGATGGAATTCTCCATCTGAGGACAGGCCCCAGTATGCCCAGAGTATCAAACTTCACACAAATGACACGGGATCAAATAGAAAAATCAAAAAAGTCACGTTGGTCAGAAAAATTGATTTTATAATCAAAACTAACCCCATGAAGTTAGTTTTGAGTTCAGATGGCTTCTTCATGAATTCTATCAAATTGAAGATGAAGGAAGAAAATGTCCTGATGTCTTGTGGAAACCGATTATTATCCTGGCACCAAACCCAGCAAAGACATCCCTCAGAAAAATAATCACACACCAGTCACTGCTGTGCTCATGTTGTCTTAAAATGTATTGGTCCAGCAACAAGCATAATGTCATGACCAAGTGGCGTTTATCAACAGGAATGCAAGTTCACCTTAAAAAATACAAAATTTAAGTCCACTTTTGTTAACTAAGTAAAAAAGACAAAACAAAAAATTCATCTCAATAGGTTTGGGGAAATTTGGAAGAAAATAATTTCCCATTAATTATGGAAAAACCCTGCAGAAAAACTGGAATAGAGGGAAAGTTCCTCTGTTGATAAAGTACCTCATTAGAGTCTTTGAGTTAGCACTATCTCTGTGGGTGAAACATGGAAACATTTCCCCACTCTATGAACAACAAGGCAAGCTCTCATTGCTTCTATTCAACATTAAGTAGTGGTCTTAGTGAGTGAGATATGGAAGGAAAAAAAAAATAGAGAAAACAGACAAGAATACTGAAAATGAAGAGATAACAATTTCCATGTTCACCAAAAGGATGAGTTTATATGTAGAAAATCTGAATTTTTTTGTAAAAACTATTTATGTTAAAATACATCTGGGATTTGTTTTAATCAGGTATGGTAATACACACAGACACAGAACTGACTGTCATGAAGGAAGAAATTGCTGCTCACAACTGAAACAAGACAAAGGAAAGCATGGGCAGAAGCCTTTATCCTGGTTCTCATGGGAAGGAATGGGTGAGGCAGAATAGGTAGGATTAGTAAGTTTAAGATTTAACTGTTTGAATAATTTCAGCAGGCTCCAGGGCACAGGTATACTGCCCCTGGTCCCTGGTACCTGACCCTGAGATAATCAGGGCAGAGGAACGTTGCCTCCTGGTGAGTAAGAGCCTGATGCAGGGCAGGCAGAGCTCTGGTGTCATTCTTCTCCATAGCAGAAATTATGGGAACTGCTGCTGTGAAACTGGCACATTATGTTATTTCACGTATACAAATTTCAGGGAAAGGAAAAATTGTAGTTACAGAAATCAGAAAAGTACTTTCTTAGGACAATTATGGACCTTGATTGACTGGATTGGACGTAATGGGACTTAAGGGGTAATGATAATGTTCTGTATTTTGATCAGATGGTTGATACATAGGTGTTAGCACTGATCAAAACTCATCACATTGTACAGTTTTAATATATGTACAATTCCCTGTTGTTAAATTTCACCTCAGTAAAAAAAAGAAATTATGTTTCTATATTTTTAAGCATAATTGACATACAACATATTAGTTTCTTGTGTATAATATAATGATTTGATATTTGTATATATTGCAGAATGCTCACCACAATAAGTCTAGTTGACATCCATCCTTATATACAGTTAGAGAATTTCTTTCCTCATGATGAAAACTTTTAAGACTTACTCTCAGCAGCTTTCAGGTATGCAGTACAGTATTACTAAGTATAGTCAACGTGCTGTACAGTAAGTACATGTCCATGACTCATTTCTTTTTTAACTTGAAGTTTATACCTTTTGACTCCTCACATTTTGCTCTCTCTAAACCCCCACCTCTGATAACCACCAGTCTGTTCTTTGTATCTAGGATCTTAGTTTTTGGGGGTTGTTGGGTTTTTTTTTTTAATTCCACATATAAATGATATTATATAGTATTTGTCTTTCTCTGACTTATTTCACTTAGCATAATACCCTCAAGTTTCATCCGTGTTGTTGCTAATGCCAAGATTTCAATCTTTATTATGACCAAATTGTAATCCATTGCATGTGTAGACTCTATTTTCTTTATCCAATCATCCTTCAATGGACACTTAGGTTTTTTCTGTAGCTTGGCCATTATAATTCATGCTGCAGCAAACATGGTCATGCATCTATTTTTGCAAGTTAGTAAATTCATTTTCTGAAGATAAAGACCCAGAAGTGTAATTGCTGGATTGTGAGGTAGTTCTGTTTTAAAATTTTTGAGGAACCTCCACACTGTTTTCCTTAATGGCTGCACCAATTCACATTCCCACCAGTAATGCACCAGGCTTCCCTTTTCTCCACATCCTCATCAGGGCCTGTTACTGTCGACTTTCTGATCATAGCCATTCTAACAGGTGTGTAAAGTGGTATCTCATGGTTTTGATTTGCATTTCCTTGATGATTAGTGATATAGAACATCTTTTCATGTGTCTGTTGGTCATCTGTATGTCTTCTTTGGCAAAATGTTTCTTCAGATCCTCTGCCCACTTTTAATTGCATTGTTTGGGTTTTTTGCTGTCGAGTTGTATGATAGCAACACACATTGCTATTTATATATTAAATTAAGTATTAATATATATGCTTATATAATATAAATTAAATATTTTTATATTTTTAATATTAACCATTTACCAGATATATAATTTGCAGATATTTTCTCCCACTTAGTAGGCTGCTTTTTTGTTTTGTTGAGTTTGGCTTCTGCCCTCATCTTTGGGAAAATTACTTCACTCTGTGGCCCTAGTTTCCTTATCAATAAAATGAAACTGGAAGACTTCTTGTTCTCTAGGGTCCCTGAACAGAAGAACAATGTATAAGAGCTCTGGTAGCACTTTTGGTGCTCAGTATCCACATGTTTAGGGTTTAAAACTTTTTTTTTTCTATCACTTTCAGTAAGAAACACATTGACATGTCAAGAAAATGCACACACACACTACAGTATTATCACCTAGAGAACTCCATGGACAAAGGAACCTGGAGGCTACAGTCCAAGGGATTGAAAGAGTCACATGACTGAGCAACAAACACACACACACACACACACACACACACACACACTTTCTCTCTCAACCACACATGAATTAAATTAATAGATAAAAAATGAATGGATAAATGATTACATATGCACCCTACTTAATAAAAGTAGATAAGTGCTATTTTAATTTTGTGGTGGTATCAGTTCAGTTCAGTTGCTCAGTCGTGTCCGACTCTTTGCGACCCCATGAATCACAGCACGCCAGGCCTCCCTGTCCGATCACCAACTCCCGGAGTTTACTCAAACTCATGTCCATCGAGTTGGTGATGCCATCCAGCCATCTCATCCTCTGTCGTCCCCTTCTCCTCCTGCCCCCAATCCCTCCCAGCATCAGGGTCTTTTCCAATGAGTCAACTCTTCGCATGAGGTAGCCAAAGTACTGGAGTTTCAGCTTCAGCATCAGTCCTTCCAATGAACACCCAGGACTGATCTCCTTTAGGATGGACTGGTTGATCTCCTTGCAGTCCAAGGGACTCTCAATACCAAGAAGTCCAAGGAACTTCTCCAACACCACTGTTCAAAAGCATCAATTCTTCAGTGCTCAGCTTTCTTCACAGTCCAACTCTCACATCCATACATGACCACTGGAAAAACCATAGCCTTGACTGGATGGATCTTTGTTGACAAAGTAATGTCTCTGCTTTTTAATATGCTATCTAGGTTGGTCATAACTTTCCTTCCAAGGAGTAAGCGTCTTTTAATTTCATGGCTGCAATCACCATCTGCAGTGACTTTGGAACCCAAAAAAATAAATCTGACACTGTTTCCCCACCTATTTTGCATGAAGTGATGGGACCAGATGCCATGATCTTAGTTTTCTGAATGTTGAGCTTTAAGCCAACTTTCACTCTCCTCTTTCACTTTCATCAAGAGGCTTTTTAGTTCCTCTTCACTTTCTGCCATAAGGGTGGTGTCATTTGCATATCTGAGGCTATTGATATTTCTCCCGGCAATCTTGATTCCAGCTTGTGCTTCTTCCAGCCCAGCATTTCTCATGATGTACTCTGCATATAGGTTAAATAAGCAAAGTGACAATGTACAGCCTTGATGTACTCCTTTTCCTATTTGGAACCAATCTGTTGTTCCATGTCCAGTTCTAACTGTTGCTTCCTGACCTGCATATAGGTTTCTCAAGAGGCAGGTCAGGTGGTCTGGTATTCCCATCTCTTTCAGAATTTTCCAGTTTACTGTGATCCACACAGTCAAAGGCTTTGGCACTTAGTCAATAAAGCAGAAATAGATGTTTTTCTGGAACTCTCTTGCTTTTTCGATGATCCAGCGGATGTTGGCAATTTGATCTCTGGTTCCTCTGCCTTTTCTAAAACCAGCTTGAACATCTGGAAGTTCACAGTTCACATATTGCTGAAGCCTGGCTTGGAGAATTTTGAGCATTACTTTACTAGCGTGTGAGATGAGTGCAATTGTGCGGTAGTTTGAGCATTCTTTGGGATTGCCTTTCTTTGGGATTGGAATGAAAACTGACCTTTTCCAGTCCTGTGGCCACTGCTGAGTTTTCCAAATTTGCTGGCATATTGAGTGCAGCACTTTCACAGCATCATCTTTCAGGATTTGAAATAGCTCAACTGGAATTCCATCACCTCCACTAGCTTTGTTCGTAGTGATGCTTTCTTTTTTTTTTTTTTCATTTATTTTTATTAGTTGGAGGCTAATTACTTTACAGTATTGTAGTGGGTTTTGTCATACATTGACATGAATCAGCCATGGAGTTACATGTATTCCCCATCCCAATCCCCTCTCCCACCTCCCTCTCCACCCGATTCCTCCATAGTGATGCTTTCTAAGGCCCATTTGACTTCACATTCCAGGATGTCTGGCTCTAGGTGAGTGATCACACCATCGTGATTATGTGGGTCATGAAGATCTTTTTTGTACAGTTCTTCTGTGTATTCTTGCCACTTTTTCTTAATATCTTCTGTGGTGGTATAGATATCGATATATAGATGTATATACAAATCATTCCTAGACTATATGCATTAAAAGACAAATATTTACAACTGCAGATTTAACAAAATTAATTGAATAAATACACGTGCACGCACACACACACACGCACACATGCACACACACACGGTGCTAGATAATGGATTGCTGTTTAATTAAGTCCTGTCTGACTCTTTTGCAGCCCTCAGGACTAAGGACTGTAGCCTGCCAGGCTCCTCTCTGTCCATGGGATTTTCCAGGCAAGAATACTGGAGTGTGGATTGCCATTTCCTTCTCTAGGGGATCTTCCCAGCTCAGATATCAAACCCACATCTCTGGCATCTTTTGCATTGGTAGGCAGATTCTTTACCACTGCATATTGGAAAAGACCAGGTATATGGGTAAAAACAAGCAAATCATTCCTAGACAATACTTAGCAAAAGCCTAGAAAATGTTCACACTTTCAGACTTATAGAAATGTATCCTAAGAAGCAAATCAGAGATTTACAAACACCTATACAGGAAACATCCTTATATATCCAACATTTATCCAATAAGAAACAATTTTTTTGGAATAATAATGATCCATGGATACTGTAAACTAATTGAGTATGTACTCAATAATATTCTTGGGAAATATTTACAGATATAAATTGTGTATCATATTCTTACCTGAAAAAGCAGTTTACTAGGTTTTATATACAATATTATCCTGAGACATAAATATGTGTGCTTCTATATTTTCCAATTTTTCTGAAATTGTTAGTTTATAATTAGGAAAAGAGTAGATTTTGCTTTTTTTTTTTTTTCATTTATTTTCATTAGTTGCTTTAAAATATGATGAAATAACTTGGAAATTTCCCTTGCTGTTACAGATACAGGAGTTACTGAATTGTTGCTCTTTCCTTTTAACCAGCAAAATAAAATAAATAAAACTGAAATCTCACCCAGTAAAGTAAAAAATTGAAGTATTTAGAACCGGGAAGGTCAGTTTTAATCTGGGAAATGATGCCACCTTGTGGTCTTTTTGTATACTGCAATGTATAATCATTTTTAGTATTAATGCAAATTTCAGGGTTAAATTCTGAGATTGTCCTCCACCTTGCACTTTGAGGGGTTCTCTTTCTATTTCATGGTACCTACTTGCAGCAAAGAAGAGTTTTATTTTATAACCATCTTATTTCCTAAACAAAAACAAGTTTGTATTAGCACTACTATAATAACAGGAAATCCTTGAGTTAGCTGACTCCTAATTGAAGTTCCTTCTCAATTGAAACATAATACTAAGTCTGCGGCAGAATGTTTATATTCTTTGGAGAGAAAGGAGTCACTAAGTAAAAATTTTCCCGTTCATTGCCAAGTGAAAAACAAAAGGGCTGAGAGACCCTTTAGAAGCCACACTGACCAGTGGAGCTATTCAGGGGTCCTTGTCCACCAGGGAAGTCTTGTCCAAGCCCAGCCCAGGCCAAATGAGATTCTTGCAGGCACAGTAACCCCAGGCAGGCTTATAGGGCTGGGAGGGGACAGTGGGTGCAGAGAGTCACCTGAGCTGGAGGTCTGAACAGAGTTAACAGGTTATGGAAGTTTCAAGGCAGCTTATTTTTATTTTTTATTGGAAAACAATTGCTTTACAGTGTTGTGTTAATTTTTGCTGTACAACAATATGAATCACCTTATATACATGTATCCCCTTCCTCTTACGCCTCCCTCCCTTTCAACCTCCCTCCCGCAACCCCACCCCTTTAGGTCATCATAGAGCACTGAACTTAGCTCCCTGTGCTGCATAGCAGCTTACCACCAGCTATCTGTTTTAACAATGGTAGTGTATATATGTCAGTGTTCTTCTTCCGATTCGTCCCACCCTCTCCTTCTCCCTATATAGGCAATCTATTTTAAAGCAAAAAGCAAAAAACAGAGAACAAAGTAGGAAAAAAAACAGGAAATAGTTGATAACAATAGACATCTGGCAGAAGATGGCACCAACCTATATTATCTTTCCCTAAAATACATAAGAATAAAAGCAGCTTTTAGAGAATAGTTCTACTGTTATTTGATAAGCTTTCTTTCTTCTTTATTTTATTTTATTTTTTTTTTTTTGATAAGGTTTCATTTTTAAAGGAAAAAAGATATACTGGATTGACAGGGAGTTATCCCTAACAGATGGCCTTGAACAATTTATACTGAAAGATTTAGTGTAGGTAAAGTTCTTGAAACAGTGCCTGGTACACGGTAGCCCTATAGACACATGGTCGCTAACATTATCATTGCATTGCAGGTGGATGCTTTACCATCTGAGCCACCAGGGAAGCCCAGCATTACCACTAGATGTCACTATAGCATTTTTTTTGGTCTACAAGCTGGCTTGTGACAAAAATTTTTTCTGAAGTAGGATAGCAATTTGCTGATGAAAACAAACAAACATCAGCCTTCAGGTGACCATAACAGCACGTGACTCATATCTCCCTGACAAAGGGTGTAAGTATTTCAGAGCTGGTTACAAACTCACTGTGGGCAAGTGGATCCTCCCCTACACATGTGCTCCTTTTTGCTTCCTGTGGTCAGTGTAGCCAGGATTCCATGAAAGAAAGTCCACGTTTTCCTCCTCTGACAGTCAGAACCATGGGTGCCCATCTCTGGAGGCACAGACCCCTCTGCAGAGGCAGACGTGACAAGGGGAGGCAGAGTGATGGAGAGATGCCTAAGGGCCAGTCCTGTGTCCTTGTCCCTTCCTGGCAGTCCTCAGTCTGGCTTCACTCCTTTTCCTACTCTGTAGCTCAGTCGGGAAGCATCTTGGCTGCAAAATGTTCAGTATGTATAAAAGTCATGTTGAAAAAAAAACATGCAGAGAACTCCCATTTTAAAGAAAACATGCAAACATGTATATGTTCACAAAGAAAAATGTGGGAATGAATTGTCTCCCCCAATTTTTAACCAGGTGGTGAAATTATAAGTGATTTTTCTTTTCCTTTTCTTTCTTTTTTAAAAGGATCTGATATTTTGACCCTGTCAACACAGAGCATGTATTAGTTTAGAAAGAAGCAGGAGAAAAGAATTTGGAAAGAATGGTTTGATTTTTTAAAGACTGAAGAGTTTCTGCACATGTACTTACCAGTCTTAAATATCTCATTATTTGTCATAGAAATGATCTTTATCAAGATTAAATATTGTAGTCATAATGCAAAGCAGAAAGCCCATCTATGTGTTGAAAGGGCATGTATAAAGACATGGCTGGCATAAATCAGAGTGGGTCTAAGAAAAGGTTGATTTTCAGGTTCTTGAAATGCCTATCCTTTTGAAAATGGTCCCTTTAACATCTTGCTTATTTGGGGACACTGGGGCCCTTCTGATAAAGAGCTAAGTGTAGTCAGTTTTGATAAACACCAGCACCTGAGCAACCACACACTATCAAGATACAGGATAATTCCATTCCCCTGAAAATTTCCCTCACCCCCTTTCCAGGTAATGCCTATCCTTGGAAGAAATCACTGCTCTGGTTTTTAGCTCTATCCATTAGTTTTAGCTCTTCTAGAACTTCATAGAAGTAGACATTCTTGAATGATGAAGTTGACTTTTTGCAAACAACAGACTTTAAAAGACTTTAAGATTATCTTTACAGACAGTTGAAAATCCTTCATTTTCAGAAATCTACCTAGTGTACTGTGAAATTAGTTTCATAATTCAAATATCATATATGTTTATATACAATATGATATTATACCTCTTTAGGAGAAATAAATGGTCACTTGGAAGTCTGGGTGTGGCTTGCATCTGTTTCTCTTTAAGGAAACACTTCAAATAAGATCAAGTTTAAATTAATATTATAGGAAATTGAGCATTTTCCTTGTAAGAATAAAAAACAATAATAAATAGAACATACAAGGATGTCTTACAGGATTTAAGGGATTTTCTTAGGTACAAAAACCCTCTCTGAAGGTTTATTTAAACTTTCTTTCATTTGTTCATCCTTGTGTTTTATTCAGTAAATATTTATTGGACAATTACTGCATACACCAGGGTCTGAACTAGGAATTAAGGAAAATTTTCAGGAAAAAAAAAAGGTCATCAGGACATTATTCTCTAGTCAAGAATAAAATGCATATTCTCAGAGAGTTGTATGATACTGAATAATGAGTATCCTAAAAATGGTAGAAAGATCTGTAGAAATCTGAAAGGGATAAAAAATACCCTGTTATGAGAATCAAGAAAAATTAATGGAAAAGTTGATATTTGAACTAAGCTTTGAAGACTGGGCAGAGCCAACTAAATATCACAAGGCTTCCAAAAACAATTTCAACTATCTCCAACTGGTCTTGAATTTGAGAGTAAGAAATAATTCTCAATGGCAGTTTTCTTAAATGCCTCAGCTGTCCTTGTTCCCACTCCTTTGCTATGTAACTTTACAGTGCCCTCCCCCGCACCCTGTGATTTTGGGCTTGCCCCAGTGGTTTTCTTTGGCTGATGAGAAATTATATGTGATGCAAGTAGAATGGGGGTAGTTAGGCAGAATTTATAGGGCACAGTCAACCTCCTCATTAAAGAATGGAACAGCAAATCCAAACTTGAAAGCATTTGATGTAGTTGACCTCGCATCAGCTCCAGGAGAAAGCTGAGAGTAGAACTCTCAAAAATTAACCACTTACTAGGCCACAAAGAATATGTTAATTGACCACCAAAAGCAAAATTGTTATTCAGGCAACATCCACTGATCACGATGCAATGAAGTCAGAATTCATTTTTTTAAATTTAACCAAAAAAAATTTTTAAATCTACCCACCAGTTGATAGTACTGTTCAAAAAACACCTTCTAAATAATTATGTGTGATAAGATTCTAAAATTAAAATCCCAACTATTTGCAAATGAATCTCAATAAATGCCCGATATTTATCAGTATATAAATTGTTGTTTTGCATGTAATCACTGAATTATAAGCAAGAAAAGAAATAAACTCACTAACCAACTTCAGGTCTTCCCTGGTAGCTCAGATGGTAAAGAATCTGCCTGCATTGTAGGAGACCAGGTTCGATCCCTGGGTTGGGAAGATCCCCTGGAGAAGGAATGGCAACTCACTCCAGTATTCTTGCCTGGAGAATTCCATGAACAGAGGAGCCTGGCAGGCTATAGTCCATGGGGTTGCAGAGTTGGACACAACTGAGTGACTAACAACCAACTTCAACAATCAGAAAATAAGAATGCCAAGATAAACCCAAAGAAATATGGTAGACAGAACTGATGTGAATAGTTACCCATCAACTGTAATATAAACACATATACATGCTGCATAAAATATTACAAAAATACTTTTATACAAACTCTAAGGGAAGATAGACAAATATGCAGCTTCCAGGATCCAAGAGATAAAGAGTGGAATACAGAATTGGCCTGTAAGCCGAAGGACTGCTGCTGCTGCTGCTGCTGAGTCGCTTCAGTCGTGTCCAACTCTGCGCGACCCCATAGATGGGAGCCCACCAGGCTCCCCCATCCCTGGGATTCTCCAAGCAAGAACACTAGAGTGGGTTGCCATTTCCTTCTCCAGTGCATGAAAGTGAAAAGTGAAAGTGAAGTTGCTCAGTCGTGTCTGACTCAGCGACCCCATGGACTGCAGCCCACCAGGCCCGTCCATCCACTGGATTTTCCAGGCAAGAGTACTGGAGTGGGGTGCCATTGCCTTCTCCGAAGCCCAAGGACAGGACAGAATTATAGCCTCAAAATGGGGCATTAAGTTTTGAAACAACTACATAAAACCTAGGTGTCTACAAGACTACTTCATTTTATTAATAAAGGATTAAAAGAGCTCCATCCACCAATGTAGGGAAGTGCAGAAGTTCACTGTCAGTCCTTGGGCAAAGTCAAGTCCTTGGTTCAGTCACTGCCTTGGGCAGGGAGAAAAACGTCACCTGGGAGAAATCAGGGCCACAGATCTACATCATACAAGGGGTGAGGGCTATGTTTTCTTTTCCTTGTTGGTTATTTATTTTAAATAAAGCAGTGTGTACAGCTATTTTTAAATTTTTTATTGAAATATAGTTGATTTACAGTGTTGTGTTAATTTCTGCTATACAGCAAAGTGATTCAGTTATATATATGTGTGTACATATATACATATATATATATATACATAATGCTCTTTTTATATACTTTTCCATTATGGTTTAATCATAGGATATTGAATATAGTTCTCTGTACTATACAGTAGGACCTTGCTGTTTTATCCATTCCATGTATATTAACTTACATCTGCTAACCCCAACCTCTCAGTCTGTCCCTCTTCCAATCCCTTCCCCCTTGGCAATCACAAGTCTGTCCTCTATGTCCTTGAGTCTGTTTCTGATTCATAAATAGATTCATTTGTCTTTTTTTTTTCCAGCTGCACCACACAGCTTGCAGGATCTTTGTTCCCCAACCAGGAATTGAACCCATGTCCCCTGCAGTGGGAGTGCAGAGTTCTCACCACTGGACTGCCAGCGAATTCCCTGTCATATTTTAGATTCTACATAAAAGTGATATTATATTTCTCTTTCTGATTTACTTCACTTAATATGATAATCTGTAGGTTCATCCACGTTGCTACAAATGGCATTATTTTGTTTTTTTATGGCTGAGTAGTAGTCCGTGTGTGTGTATATACCACATCTTCTTTATCCATTCATCTGTTGATGGACATTTAGGTTGTTCCCATGTCTTGGCTATTGTGAATAGTGCTGCTATGAACAGAGGTGTATGTATCTTTTTGGAGAATGAGTTTTGTCTGGGTAATGCTGGTAATGCTGAGTTTTGTCCAGCATTACTGGATCATATGGTAATTCTATTTTTAGTTTTCTGAGGAAACTCCATACTGTTTTCCAAAGTGGCTGCACCAACTTACATTCCCACCAACAGTGTAGGAGGGTTCCCTTTTCTCCATATCCTCTCCAGCATTTGTTATTTATTTGTAGACTTTCTAATGACGGTCATTCTGACTGGTGTGAGGAGGTACCTCATTGTACTTTTGATTTGCACTTTTCCAATAATTGGCATCTTTTCATTTGAAAATTCTGAGAAAAAGTAAAAATTTGTTTTATAATTCACTTTAAAAATTTATCTTTTGATCAAATCCATTTAGAATTAAAATCATTACCTAAATATTTATAGGGATGTAAAATGTAACAGACAAGTTTCCCTAATTTGTTACCTCTTCTCTGAATGTAGCAATTATAAACCAGTGATAACAGTGATTCCAAAGAAATAAAGCCAAAAAGATATCTTTAATTTTACTCATAAATAGGATTCCTTGGGCTTGATTTTTATAGCCACAATTGACAGTAAAGTATTAATACATAGTATGTTATTTGTGAAGATGTACTAATACGGCAAACAGAATCATAAAAACTTAAGTAGCATTAAGTTAAAAAGCTCAAAACCAAAACTAAGTTTTGAAATAAAGAGTATAGAATTTAAAACTAGAAGCACTTATTTAATGTTTTGAATATAAATATTGCATTTCAGGCTTTTCATAATGTATTACTTCAAAGTTCTAAGACTAAACAAATCAAATTGCTAAGACATTACTGAAAAATTCCATCAAACATGTTTGCCTGGAAATGTTCAAGTGACCACTTTCACTATACCTCCCAATACATTCAGGATCTGTCTCATAATACAGAATGACTCACTGAATAATAAAGCTAATGAACTATTTTTCATGGCAATTTGACCAAGTGACGGAAGACAAGTCCTGGTTTGAGAATACCTTTTCATACAGATGAAGCAGGGAACATGTTTCAATATCACAGAATGAATACATCTGTTACCCTTGCCCCATAAACTAAAATCTGGAAACTAAAGTAACAGTAAAATGATTAAAGTCATTAAAATCTCAAAATAGAGAACACAGGAAATAACACACGGTTTCAGTAGCTGAAAAATAACCACATGAATGGTAATATTCTTAAGAGGGTGGATAACAAGTTCATGAAATTCAGATTGGGATAGTTTATCAGGCAACCAAGTAAAAATGTGAAGTAGGCAGCTGGAAGCGAGTTCAGGATAAAGATTCTGGCTGGAGATATAAATCTGAGTCACCACTACAAAGTTGGTATTTAATACATGTGCTGTGCTTAGTCACTTAGTTGTGTTCAACTCTTTATGATCTCATGGACTATAGCCTGCTTCTGTATATGGTGATGCTCCAGGGAAGAATACTGGAGTGGGTTGCCATGTCCCCCTCCAGGAGATATTCTCAACCCAGGGATTGAAACCAGGTCTCCCACATTGCAGGCCCACCAGGGAAACCCTATTTAATACATAGCTGGGATTTAAAGCAACAAGGCATCAAGGGAGTCCCAAGTTCTCTCGGGAGATTCTAATGAGTCAAATAAATAGCAAAGAAGACTGAGAAAGAGCCAGAGAAGTAGGAAGAACCAGACAAATGTGTCTGCTAAAAACTTGGAAACCACAGAAACTGGTTAGTGGAAATTAAACATCTATATGAAATGTTTCTGAAAGATCAAGTAAATGATCTTTGAGGTCAGACTCAAAATGACTCAGAGGTCACTGGAGACAAAAAATCTGAACTAAATGGATTCAGGAAAAAAAATGGAAGTGAAACAAGTCAACAGTGAATATAGACTTTTCAAGCAGTTTGCTGTAAAACAAGAAATGGGGCATTTCTGTTGGCTCTAGCTAGGACACACTACACCCATGAAGGGAAAGGATACATGGGCACAGGTGCTGGTAGGTTTACAGATGCAATGGTGCCAACTTTTAGTTCTTTTCCGATTGTTTTTTTCTGTGAGAACAAGGGAGCAAGACCAGAGGGAGGAAGTATCAGAAATATGAGGACAGAGACAAACTCAAATGAAATAATCATTTGAGATGAATGTTAAGAGAATGGAGTAAGAAGCAACCAACCAATGCTATGATGATAATTTGTCAGAGCCTGGTGAACATTTCCACTTTAAAGAAAATCCACTGTTGTCTGTTCTTTACTTTGGCTGAATAGTCTCTCAAAACAGTTTTTCTTCTGAGTCCTACCTAGCTTCCATTGCCCTAAAGCAAAGAGCATCTGATCTACATTGGAATATACATGGCACCAAAAGTAACAACCTACACAGAAATGTGTGCTTCAGGCAGCATTAAGTATTTCTCTTCTTCAGTTTCATTTAGGGCCTAAATGATTCCCAGCTTGCCCTCTATGCTCCTCTGTTATGGATCCTGTGTTACTTATATTCCTAAGTCTTATTTTAACCCCTCCCTGTTATAATTTCAGGGTCTCTTCTCTCTTTTTCTGTCCCTGTTTTGCATGGTACCCTGCCACTTCCAATTTCTAGAACCAATTTCTTTTGTCAAGAACCTGTAATTTCTTCCAAAGCCGTCTCTGCATTGACC
Organism: Odocoileus virginianus; assembly: GCF_023699985.2. Lineage (NCBI taxonomy): Eukaryota > Metazoa > Chordata > Mammalia > Artiodactyla > Cervidae > Odocoileus > Odocoileus virginianus. Next base: position 180,088 of record NW_027224332.1, read on the forward strand.
CAGTGCCCAGTGGAAATCTTTATATATATGACATATGTGTAAAGTACTGATAAATCAAAATGGCAGTCAAGACTTTTGACGTTATTTCACCTGAGCCCTTATTTATCTGAAAAAATAATCTGATGAGATCATCTTGTAACAAATATTTATTTGGCAAACCATTTTATAGAAATAGACCCTAACAATCAAACCGTTTCTTATTTAAACAATGGACAGTATCATCCCAGTCTTTCCCCCATCCAAAATCTACTCCATAACTGAAGTACCAAAACCCCATAAACTGTACTGCTAAAAAGGAGGGTGGGGGAAAAACATTAAACTTCCACAGGAAGACTGTATAAATCTGGCAGTGGTTAGTACACATCAGCCTGTACCCAAGAGTACTACCGAACCTGAAAAATTAACTGAAAATCTAAATTTACTCTTAATATATGTATTTGCTCTTAATAAGGTTCAAAAATTATGCAATGGTACAGTTATATTATGTAAACCGATATAATCAAAGTAGAGTGAAAAATGTGGATTTTAACACCAATACAGATCACTAGATGTGAACAAGAATTTTTTGAAGACATTCTATTAAAACAAACATTCAGAACTAGAATCTTCAGAATTTTCTAGTATCTTGAAAATCCCCATCTTCTCTTTAACTGGTCCTGAGGCATTCATTTGATCTAAGAGAAAAATATATAAACAGGTATTTTTAAAAAAAAAGTGTAAGAACTTACAAAGAAATCTCCTCTTATTAAAACGAGAACTGGCCTCCAGGGAACAAACTAAAACACGTTTGCTAATCAAAATCACTTCTGCTGAATTTAAGATATACCTAGCAATAAACACCGCCAATGTGAATTATATTCTCAGATATATATATACGTGTAATTTTTTTAAAGCCCAATTATGGTTAGTTTAAAAGCAGGAACGCAAAACACCATGAAAATATATCTTTATACTCCACAGCTAATTTGAAATCTTTTATATTTTTGTCAATATGATAGCTATTGAAATGAAATTACTTCTGGTTTTAATCTGCATGCTTGGATTTCTAGAGAGACTGAAGCATCTTTTTATGTTCAATGGTTGTTTCTTTCACTCCTGGTAATTATTCAGTTTTCTTGTTGATATTTATTTATATATGATAATCATTTCCTGTGTGCTATGTACTACAGATATTTGTGGTTTGTCATTTACCTGTATATGGTATTGTTTTTACAGAAGTCTTTAATAAAATCTATTAATCTGTTCATTTAGTTTGAGAGTTCTGTATCCTATTTAAGAATTCTTTTCCTATCCTAAAACCCTATAGATATTTCCCTATTTTTTAAGTTAAATGTTTTGCTTTTAAAGTTTTGATGACTTAATTTATCTAGAATTTATTCTTGAATATGAAGAGATTTACCACTGTTGATACAAACTGGCAAACCATGCTTTACTGTGCTTTGCACATGTTACATTTTTTACAAATTGAAGGTTTGTTGCAACCCTGTGTTGAGCAAATATATCGGAATCATTTTTTGCTCACTTCATGTCTGTCTTGAATTTTGGTTAATTCTCACAATATTTTAAACCCTCCACCAAAAAGATTATGACTTGCTGAAGGCTCAGATAATGGTTAGCATTTTTTAGCAATAAAGTATTTTTAAAGTACGTATATATTTTTTTTAGACAATGTTATTTCACATTTATTTCACACAGACTACTTTATAGTGTAAACATAACTTTTATAAGCACTGAAAAAAAATTTTTTTTAACGTGTGATTTGCTTATTTCAGTGCTCTGGAATCCAGCCTGCAGTATCTGCAAGGAATAATAGGAATTTCCCCTCTCTGGTTTGAAATGACATTTATCATCTATTGATCTTTCCATAGAAGTCTGGATGACTTTCTGGATTTGCCATATCAGCAGTCAATTTATCTTATATGTTAAATCAACAGTCTTAATTATTATGATTTTTAAATTGAATCTTAGTACCTGATATAAAGTATTTTGTTGTTCTTCAAAATTGTCTTGGCTCTTGGTCCTTTACCATTCCATACTAATTTTAAAAACAGCCTGTCAAAGCTCTTAAAAGAACCATAATATTGTGGATTTTAACTAGAAGATTAATGTAAGGAATACAAGTTAATTGTAGCCATGAATACAGTTAAATTTGTCATGTATTCAGTCCTTCTCTTATTGTCCTTGGATGTTTCATAGCTTCTCTATAAAGGTCTTAAAGAAATTATTATATTTAATTCTAGGTATGTTACAGTTTAGTAGCTGTTGTAAACATCCAATTTTCTAAATAATTACTGCTAATACACATACTATTAATTTATAGCAAACTATATGAATTCTAACTTTTAGATTCCCTAGATTTTCTATGGAGATAATTATACCACCTGCAAAAGCAGTATAATGAAACTAATTATTCCTATTTTTATTATCTTATAGCATTAGTTAAGGATTTCCTGTATATTGCATTATGTTTTATAATGTATAGTGGGAATGACAGCTGTTACACTCAACTGTTCTTGATTTTCATAGTAATTTACTAAATGAATGCATTTTTTCAGATTAAGAACATTTTCTTTGTCATATTTAAGAATTACGAGGTTGATTATGATGGTATGTCAAGTGGGTTTTCAGAATCTAGTTCTTTTTTATTCAGTTAATGTCAATTAATATTTTCAGATGTTACCTTATCCTTTTATGCTTTCTATGCTGCTGCTGTTTATTTGATAATATATTTAAGATTTGGCCATAATGGTGTATCTTTATCTCATTTTTTTCCTGTACTATATGAAAATTAAAATTCACATAAACATGCAAAGAACTCAGAACAGCTAAAACCAACTTGAAAAAGAAGAACAAAATTGGAGGATTCACTCTTCACAATTTCAAAACTCACCATAAAACAATAATCAAGACAGTGTAGTACTGGCACAGGATTAACAAACAGATTAACAAGAATAGGAGAGAACTGAGAGTACAGAAAAAGCCCTCATATATATGACCAACAGATCTCCAACAAGGGTGCCAAGGCAATTCAAAAGGGAAAGAATAATCTTCAGTAAATTGTAATGAGACAATTGAACAACAAGCAAAAAACTGAATCAAGACCCTTACCTTATACCCTACACAAAAATTAACTCAAATATGAGCCTATAAAACTCTTAAAACATCAAATTTCCCTAGTGGTCCAGTGGTTAAGATTCCACGCTACCAGTTCAAGGGGTGTGGTTTAGTTGCCAGTCAGGAAACTAAGATCCCACATGCCATGTGGTGTGGCCAAAAAATTTTTTTTAGTTAAAAAGAAGAGAAAAAAAAAAAGATCACAACTTTGCTAGGCAAAGATTAGATACAACACCAAAATTGTGAGTAATAATAACAAAAGGATAAATGTAGCTTCATCAAAATTTTTCCTTCTGCTCTTTAAGAGACATGAAGTACAAAGATAAACCACAGACTGGGAGAAAATATTTGCAAAACATGTATCTGATAAAGGATTTGTGTCCAGAATATATAAAGAATTCTCTCCACTCAATAAGATGAGAAATTTTAGAAGAGCTATTTGAAACTAAGTTGAAGATATCATGACGCTATACCCAGTGATGTGCTGGTGTTTAACAACAGACTCCCTATTCCCCAAAAAGGGCTGTAGTTTATCTTTTTCCCATTTCTATGCCTGCCATCACCAAGCTACTAATGTAACACTGCTGAACACAATTAGGAAAAGATACCATTATTTATTTCCACTCTGGAGATACAATATACATAAATAATCAAGAGCATAGATATCCATGTTACAGAATGAGTAGGAAAGGATGAGTTTTAAATATTTATTTGTATTCAAAATAACTTATAATCACCATTTGTAGGCATCAACTCATTATTCTTACAATTTATACATAAAAGCAGCGATTTATCTTGCAGACCCATGGACTATAGTCCACCAGGCTCCTCCACAGGATTTTCCAGGCAAGATACTAGAGTGGGCTGCTATTTCCTTCTCCAGGGGACCTTCCTGACCCAGGGATCAAACCTTGGTCTCCTGTACTACAGGCAGATTCTTTATCAACTGACTTACTAGGGAAGCCCTATCTTGCTTACAAATTGTATCTCAAAGTAACCAAATAATTTATACAGGAAAGTTATAATAGACAAATTCCAGCTAATAAAGGAATTACAGAATAAGAAAATCAGCATTTTGTAATGCTCAAAAAAATAATGGTTCTAAACCACAACAAATAAGTGCTAAGAAAAAGTCAGGTTAAATAGAAGAACAGAATAGTAAATGAAGATCAGCCTGAATCAGCTGATTAATCTTAAACTTAGCTAACTAAAAATAAGAAACTCAGACATGATACATCTCTTTATATGATTTAAAATGAGAACAAAGCACTGGTATTCCTAGAATACGGAACTTGGATCTTATTAAGCCAGTAGAGCTATTTTCACAGCTATTTACCACTTCACAGAAAATAAGTAGATTGAGGAACAAGTCAAAGAACAATGGTAGGGAGAAGTTGGCCAATTCTGGAATGCAGGTCATTTCACTGGACAAATAACCCAGTTTCTCCAACAAATCGACAGCATGGAATGACAAAAGTGAGGAGGAAAGTGATAGAGAAGAAAAAAGATAGCAAGAACAATGGAATTTGGATCCTGATTCAAACTGTAAAAAGACTGGGCCAAGTGGAAAAATTTGGATATGAACTGGGTATTAGCTGCTATTAAAGCTTTAGGGCCAACTCTCTCAAATGTAATAATGACATAGTGATGATATTTAAAAACACGTTTTTCTCAATAAATGATGCCTAAAAGTGGGTATGGCATGAATTTAACATTCTGATTGAAGAAAATGGCAATGAAACAAAATTGGCTAAATGTTGTAAATTATTAGGGCGGAATGAGTTGTACACAGGGGTGTATTATACTTCTCTCTACTTATGCATATGTTTCAAAGTTTCCATAAAAATAGTAAGTAAAACTGTAAGAGATACTTACCAAGAAGATCACTTCGATCTAACAGCAACTCCAGATCTTTATCACTAATGACTTTCTCTCTTGATCCTTTTACTTCCCTATAAGAAAACAAAATACTCAGATCTATAGGATAAATCAAAACTATGAATTATATTTTTCTAAAGTAAAAACAATCTTAACAATCTTACCTTTCATAATCTCTTGATTTTAATAATTCCATTAATTCCTTAGGGTCTAAAAAGTTCTTAGATTGATTTAATCCAGATCGACCACCTTTGAAATGATCTGGAAAAAATTTACAAAAAATAAAAACATTCAAAATTGCTTTTAAAACCAAAATATAACACATTACAAACCAATCAGAATACCCTACATTAAATAAAAAGGACAGACAAACCCAGTGTTGGTAAAAAAGAAAAGCAACTGCAGTTCTCATACTTTGCAGGTGGGAGTAAAATGGTATGTCCACTTGGGAAAAGTTTGGTAGTGTTCTATAGGTAAACATATACCCACCCTAAGACAAGGACAAATAAATACATATGTTCATTAATACTTGTAACAAGAGGACCTTATTCGTAAGAACCAAAATCTGTAAACCAAACATCAATCAATGAAAGAATGGATGAATTATTTCACAATTTAAAAAAAAAATCACAAACTCCTAACATAACAACAGAAATGAATCTCAAAATACGTCAAATATAAGTAGCTAGGCTAAAGAAGAATATGTATGTACAAATGAATCCAAGTGTGAAGTTAAAGGAAAAACTAACCCATGTGACACAAACTGGAATAGTGATTGCCTTCTAGTAAGAAGCAAGAGAGTCTGGGAAATACTGGAAAGGGAAACTTTCTTGGAAAACAGAAATGTTACCTTGATATGGATGACAATTATTTGAGTATAACTTGTTAGAGGCATCAAGCCATACACTTAGCTTAGCTTGGAATTTTACTGTATGTGTATTACACCTCAATAAAATATTGCCGGCATTTAAAAAATTATTTTCAACTTGTTCTCTGAAATTAATCTCTAAAATAACTAAAAATAAAACTTGGGAAAATAAAACTATAAAGACTGTACCTAATTTAAAATCCCCTGGTAGCTCAGCTGGTAAAGAATCCACCTGCAATGCAGGAGACCCCGGTTTGATTCCTGGGTTGGGAAGTTCCCCTGGAGAAGGGATAGGCTACCCACTCCAGTACTCTTGGGCTTCCCTGGTGGCTCAGTTGGTAAAGAATCCACCTGCAATGAGGGAGACCTGGGTTCGATCCCTGGGTTGGGAAGGTCCCCTGGAGGAGGGTGTGGGAACCCACTCCAGTTTTCTTGCCTGAAGAATCCCCATGGACAGAGGAACCTAGCGGGCTACAGTCCATGGGGTCACAAAAAATTGGACACAACTGAGCAACTAAGCACACAGCACACACAATTTAAACCAAATTCAATAAACAAAATATAATGTATTTCATCATTCAAATCCCTAAAAGCAGCACAGGTGAAAAAACTTTAATCTGCACAAAATCTTACTTGGACCAAGCACCTTTTTCCTTCAACGGAAATTCTAACTACAATCTGAATGCTGCATCAAGTCAAATTAAAGATGTCTAAAACCTAATCCATTATTTCTCTCAAAATCAAATACACTGGAGAAAGTTTTTGTGAGTAGAAAAGCAGCATAAATTGTTAGTGATATTCAACATTATTATGATTTCTCTACGCTTCAAAATGTACAGAAGATGATTTTCAGTTTTTTTGTAAGGCAGCCATCAAGTCATTTCCCCAACAGAATTTTATATCGAATAAACAAAAGCAGAACTCCAAGGATTCTCAGGGAACAGAATATAAAATGCCAATGCCTCACCCACATCACTTTCCCTATTTCTCAGAATCTTTTCTAGATAAAAAAACGCTGTATTTTTAATATTGTATTACTGAAACTATAAAAAGGGTATACTGGAACCAAGTATATTTTAAATAGTGGGGGCTCAGCAAAGTAAGTACTTTTATTGTAGCACTACTTCAATATACCTTTAATCTTCTTTTTTTAAACTGTAGTTGCTTTACAATGTTGTGTTAGTTTCTGCTGTACAGTGAAGTGAATCAGCTGTATGTATACATATATCCCCTCTTTTTTGGATTTCCTTCCCATTTAGGTCACCACAGAGCACTAAGTAGAGTTTCCCGAGTTAGACGGTCAGTTCTCATTAGTTACCTATATATATATACATAATAGTGTATATATGTCCGTCCCAATCTCTTAATCCATCCCACCCTGTAAGATAGTTACAGAAAAACCAGAATGAACTCTTTGGCCAACCCAATACCATATGATCCAGCAATTCTATTCTTGGGTATATATCTGAAGAAAACAAAAACACTAATTTGAAAAGATGCATGCATCCCAATGTTCATAGAAGCATTATTTATGATAGCCAAGATATGGAAGCAACCTAAGTGTTCAACTGATGAATGGATAAGGAAGAGTACAAAATGGAGTATTAGTCATCATAAAAAAAAAGAAATTCTGCCATTCGAAACATGGATGAACCTACAAGGTATTATGATTAGTGAAAAAGGACAGAAAGACAAATACTGTATGCTAAAACTTATATGTGGAATCCAAAAAAATCAAACAAGAAAACAGACTCACAGATATAGAGAACCAGTGGTTAGTGGGGAGGAGGGAAGGGGCATTAAAGTCATTATTTTTCAATTGCTTTAAATGGAGTAAAGTATATAAAAGTTGTGAATTACTATGCTGTATACCTGAAACTAGCATATTAGAAATCAACTATACTTCAATAAAACTTTTTTTAATGAAAATAGAGAATAATCAATTACATCATGTCAAAGCACCATGACAGACTTCAGACTTTAAGATACTTTAAAAGTACACAAAAACCACTACAATATTGTAAAGTAATTAGCCTCCAACTAATAAGAATAAATGGAAAAAAAAATGTACACATAGCTTCAAATTCCCCACTGCCTATTTAAATCTTGCACTGATTTCTTTTATAAAGAAAGTAACAACAATAACAAAACTCACAACACACAACAGACAACTGAAGCAACAAAGTACTACAAAATATTATTTACTTTTGTGGATGATCAACTTTTCCAGTTTTCTTTTAGCAGCTGCTCTTTCCACAATTTTCTGATCAATAGTATTTGCTGTAACAAGACGATATACGACAACTGGCCTTGTCTGACCAATTCTATGACATCTATCCTGGGCCTGAAGATCAGACTGGGGGTTCTTAAAAGTTAAAAAGAAAAACATTTCACAGTTGAAGGTTAAAATTAGTTAAACTCATACTATGTGGGTAGTGTCAAATAGGATGATCCAACCAGAATCTTTTAAACAGTGCCTTAACTCAATTTAGGCTTCTAAGCATTACTTCAGAGATAAAAATACATTTTTAAGTCTTTACACACAAAACACTTGACAAAGAAATGATTCTCATCTTATAGTGGATATGTTTTCAAAACAGGTAAATGAAATTGCAAAATATACAATGAAAGATTAGAATGGAAATATAATCTGTGTATTGCTATACTTCCTACTTACCCAATCACTATCATAAATGATAACAGTATCTGCTGCAGTCAAATTAATGCCCAGGCCACCAGCTCGGGTACTCACTAAAAAGATAAACACATCTGGATCTGTGTTGAAGTTGTGTATCTAAAAGCAAAAGGGATGTAAACATAAGGAATTAAGAAACTGTTCCTTCCTGGAATGTGGATAAAAAACTGACTAGTAAGTAGCAGTAGCTATCTTATCACCATCTGTTTATCAGCAAAGGAGGGGGAAGGCAGTGGTGTGCCATGGGACACATAAGCCAGCATTCTTCAAGCTGGGTATAGTTCTCAAGCATCTATAGAACTTCTGATGTGGGATAAATAAATACTGACAGCCCCAGAAGCCGTAAAGTAGAAAAGACCAATTTGGTGGAAAAGAGATAAAACTATCAGATTCATCTCCCATGAAACAAAATAATCATGCCTATTGCCCAGGTTGTGGCAATAAACCAGAGGCCCTAGGATGTAAGTCTTTTTATTTTTTGGTTGTGCCACAGGGCGTGTGGGATCCCAGTTGCTCAGCCAGAGACCCAACTTTGTACCCTCTGTAGTGGAAACACAGAGTCTTAACCACTGGACCACCAGGGAGTCCCTACGTCTATTGAACATTACTTAAGAAATCAAGAAAAGAGTTACAAAGAATTAAGTATGTATGACATAAGCAGTCTTACATTTTTTTCTCTCTCTGAATATGACATGGATCCATCAAGCCTGCTAAAGCTGAAATTTCTAAAGTGACAGTAATCCATCAAAATGTCCAACATTCCTGTCATTTGTGAAAAAAGCAGCACCTGAAATTTAAATATACCTTAGTATCTATACTTACTAACAAAAAATAATTATATAGCCAAAAGACCAATCAAAAGTACCAAACCTTGTGACCTCTGGTTTTTAGTTCTGGCAGCATTCGATCCAAAATTAAGAATTTCCCAGAATTTGTTACTAACTCTTCATCAACCTTGAGCAGAGAAAGGAAAAATTAAAAAAAAAAAAAGAAAAAATAGAACAAATAATAATCTGTTTTTGTCAAAATAAAAACCATGTTTACAGGTTTAAGTTTTCAATGACAAATAAGTCCCACCTTTTAAACTAACTTTGTTATTTGACCTTTTTTATCAGGAGATAGTTCTCAAGGAAAGATATACTATAGAATTTAAAATCAATGATCTCACAAAATATAAACTATAGTTTAAGTGTATACTTAATCTATCCTCCCCACCCCTCACCCCAAAACTATATAATAAAACATTAAGTTCAACTTAATGTTGAGGTTTATTCTTTATAACTGAGTACACTTTCAACCAAATGTGTATGAAAATTACTGCCAAAATTCTTAGTAGAAATGAAAGAAAGTGTAAGAGCTTATAAGTAACCTAAATATCAAAGATGAAATTAATCTTCTGATGAATTATCAATCACTGCCAGAGATTATCTTCTTCCTTGTTCAATGAAAAGCTTTAAAGCAGTCTTCTTAATTGGGGCAAATTTGTCCTCCACCCCCAGGGTATACTGGGCAGTGCCTGAGATATACTTTAGGTTGACACAGCTGGGGGGAGGGGAATTACTGTGGCATCTGGTGGCTAGAGGCTACGGATGCTGGACAACTGGGCTATAGCCCAAAAGCCTGTATCTCCTTAACCAAGAATTATCTGGTCCTAAATGTCAATATGCCAAGGATGAGGAACCTACTCTAAAATTTAATCTGGGAGCCTGCAACTCAACATCAACTTTTTGTTCTGTTCTGTGGCTATTCATTGAAATTTAAGCAATGAGCAGTCATATTGCCTTTGACAAGCTGAATACTAACTAAAGGAATACTGAAAAGGTGACAACAATCTCTAAAACAGACACTAAGTAAAACATGGAGTGGAAGCCAACTGGTTACTAAAAAAACTTACATTTCTAATGTCACTCTAAATTTAGGAGGATTCTTAGCTATTTATACAAAACATATAAATAAAATATTAGTTAGCTTACATATAGAAAACAACCTTTATCTGGGGGGAGAAGACTATCATCTCTACTTACTAAAAAGATTACAATCTTCATGACAAACAGCAAAGTATTTACTGCAAATAATAACAAAATGACACTTTCAAATGACATAAAAAAGTCACAGAAATCAAAATAGTATATTATTAAATAGTATTTACCTTAAACTCTTGTGTAACTGGATCTATAGGGTACTCAATCAAATATGGATGGTTACAGCATTTTCGAAGTAGCATCATTATATTCTGCAACTTCAGATTAACTTCAGATTCTATAGGGACATTTGTTTCCACAACAGTTCTGCCCAAAAATGTATAATCCATGAATACAAGAAATAAAAAAAAAAATACAGTTTAAAGAATACTTTTAAAATATCTATTTTTAAACTCACACCTTTCTCGGTCTGCCTCTGGCTGTATTTGGCTGATCAATTTTTCTAATTCATTAGGGAAATCATCTATTTTGCTGTAATCTACTGACTTTCTAGTTCGGCGTTTTGGTCGTCCAGTGGGACTCAGCTCAACTGTTTCTTTCTGTAACAGAACAAATTAAAGGAATATCTGTTTAAAAAGCATACCCTTAAATTCTATACATACATATATATAAAGTAGGGCATAATATTTTTATGTACAAAGTGTTTTAAGATATTAAAAAACTTTTGTCTTTCATCACTGAATTTCATAATTTTCAAAGGTGCAAAACAAGGATCCATAAACTATAGCCAAATGCAAACGTTTTCCTGTGAAATTTCATTATTTTAACACTGATGCCCATATCTAGTTTCAGAGTTAATGCATTCATATCACAGTGGAAAAAAATGATAAATATAACTTCTGAATTTATATAAAGGAATTTAATAGCTTTGGGCTAAAATAAGACCCTGTGTATCATTACAGAGGGTATTTCTTTGGATTGGTATAATACAGCAATGAAATTCCTCCCAAAAGACAACTTTTAATTTTCTAACAGCTAAAAAGTCAGAGATTCCTTTAATTAAAATAAAAATGGTCTAATGATTGTACAAAACAAAGATGCATAACCATGAGTACTTTGAAAAGAAACACAAAGGTACATGGCAAACAGTCAAAAATCTGGACATCTCAACAAAATTTAAGGGTCTCCTGATCTCCAGTTGTAAGATAATCACATTCCAATTCAATTTCTTATAATATGATGGGAGACTAAAAGAGATGCTTCTTTCAGAGAGAGGATTTTATTTAAGTTTTTGGCTACCAACACCCTCCTGTAAAGGGATTATATATTTGAGGTGACTGGTCTAGTTGGCAAGCCTTAGTATACTGTGTGCTTGCTCAAATTTATTTTTAAGTTGACCCCCACACAGTATTTCAGATGACTATAAAGCAGTTATTGCAGAGACCATCACTTGAACTTTAGACAGTTTTTGCTATTGGCCTGATGCCTTATACTCCAATTAGAAATTCAACCTCAACAAGTCATGAAAACAGGTAATGAGCCTTATTATAAAAATTCATGAAAACAGGCGATGAGCCTTTTAAGACTGAAATGAACCATGAAAATTTTCTATGCCAACTGTCATTTACAGGTTATTTCAAGTCCACACTCTACCTCACTGGATCCAAACATGTTTGCAATTGTACGGTTCACAATGGCTGTGTAAAAGATCTCTTGTTTCTTTGAAAGTGGTGCATAAACAACTACTTCTCGTTTAGGAGGAACTTCAAGGGCAACATCAGATTTTAGTCTTCTCAGTAAGAAAGGTGTTAAAATCTAAAATTTAAACATGAATAAATACATGTAAACATTAAACATTTCTGTATTTTCAAGGAATATTCTCCCAAATACCATTTTATCCCTTCTTCTTTTCTTCCTATATGAACCTATCACATCTCAAAAAGTGATATAAAATATCTCCATGAAATTTTCTGGACCAGACCACATGATAAACTCACAGTGTTTAACTGTGTTCACAACTTATTAATTTTACAAAAATTCTAGTATAACTTGAATATTTTAAAAAGCAAAAATAAGAAGATGGTATATATACTTCTTAGGGATAAAGTTGTAGCCCATATTTTTTAAAAGTGAGGTTTTGAATTAGTAAAAAAACCAAAAACAACTGACCCAGAAAAGTAGACATGAAAAGTCTCCTTCAGTAAGTTTTAAAACTTCAGACTTAAAAATTATTCTTTCATCAGCTGTGATGACAAGATATTTCCACATTTTAAAAACAACAGAGAAGCAATAATTATACCATTATCAAACTGTTCTGGGGTTTAAAAGACACCTTTACAGCCTTATCTTAAAATTTACATATAGAAAGTTCATTTTTAGGGCTCTGTACTTAAGTATTTCACAGGTATAGAGCGAAGCACAGTAAGACTTTAATTTAGCCAGAAACAGAACATTACCAGCAGGTTAAGAAAAAAGTATCTGTAGGCAGCAGTCCAGAAACAAATACACCTAGATGCAATTATCAGAAAAAAACATTCATATGATTTGAGATATTATTTTTACCTTGATTTCTGTACTGTCTCACTTCAAAGTCAAAAAACTTGAAAAGCCAAAAAAACTTTTTCAGAAAGATTTTGAATAAAATTGTCAAAGCACAATTGAGAAGAAATTCAGGCCCACATAAGAAACTTTTGAAAAACTGTATTTGTTTAAAGACAGATAGGATAGATAGAATCTGTATAAAATGGCAGAATGGATCACACAGTTTATAAGTAAATTATGCAACTATTATTGGCAAACACTGCATAAAAATCACTTATTTTTATTTTTGGCTGACAAACATGTATATAACCATTACAGATAAAATGAGTATATGTGGAAAGGACAAAAGTTTGAAAAATCACTTTAGTTCTGCTATCATACCATGAGACCTCTGGAGGAGGGGAAAGGACAGGAGAATAAGTTAAACAGGGGTGCAGGAAGCTCATTTTTCAAAATCTACAACAGGCTGTATAGGTAATTTCTAAGGTGTCTTTTTTATTCTGTGAGTCTATAGTAAGCAGAATAAGAAAATCAAAAAACCTGATGCAGCATATGTAATACATTCTGTTCTCTCTCTTTAGCAATAATATCTTCAGCAGTTTCAGAAAGACTAGTGATATCAAACCAAGATTCAAAGCTGTAAAAGAAAAAATTATAAGTTAACCTATCAATATAAATCAATTACATTAATACATTTTTACATTTTAAACTTTATATTAATCTGTATATTATGAAGCAGCATTTTTCCAAAGGGAACATTTTTTCTGATTTATAAATATATTATCTTACGATAGTATAAACACCAAATAAACATTAAGGTACATTTTTTCCCCTCTTTCTTTAAAGGCAGACTTCATTTGGATATGTCTAGAGTTCTGGAAGCTTGCCTACCCCATGTTCTCCTACAAATGGATCTTGAGACAGGTCCACCTCTATTGGGAAACACCCTCTTCCACCAAATATGCACTTCAGGAAGAATGCACATAGCTCATTCATGGGAGGAAAGGGACACTGGCCTCGATAGTCAAAGCCACCTTAGCTATCAGTGGGATAACAGATGTCACAGCCACATCACCCTCACATCCTAAGATACACATTTTATGAAACATTTTAATAAAGTTATAGAAATAAAAACTGTCTCTGAAAATCAAGGGCATATGACTCTCTTTCTTTTGGTAAAAATGTGACCCACTACAATGTTTTAGTATTCAACATACATGAAGGCCGATAATGATTTCTATTAATATCCTTAAGGTCTTCACAATGTAAAACAAAACAAAACAAAGCCATATTAACATGAACTATTAAATATAAGCATGTCTGCACTAATATTGTCAGTACATACAATTAGGGAAAATGGTAATAACAGTAGATAGACCAGATATTCCCAAAATTTCATCACCTGAGGCACGTTTTATGAATTCAGATTCCCAGCTCCTACTTCCTAACTCAGTAGAAATGCACAGGACCTGGAAATCTCTTTCAATAAATGTTCCCTAAGACAGCCTGGCCTTGGGCTAACATCCTGTTACTCGAGAAGGAACACATTCTCAAAAACATTAAAAGTTACTTTCCCATATAAAATTAACTTTCTTACTTCGCCGATGCCAAAGTATAAACCAATTATTTTTACTATTTTTAATGTCTGGTAGACATTACTTTTCCATTCTGAGCACATTGATTTTCTAAAAACTATGTTTATATTTTGTTCTTTATGATATATGCTTCAAATACAGCTTCTAGAATAAAAAACTTGAGGGTGAAACTGAGAGACCTTGGTTATATTTTTGAGTCTGGCATTATCTAGTTATATTTTTAATAATTTGACACTTGAGTTTTCTTATGTGAGATAGCAGACGGAGTCAACCTCTATCCCTTGTTTTTAAGAATATAATGAGAAAAATCCATATGAAAGTGAAAGTTAAGACAATAAGGAACTTTATAAAATTATTTTAAGGTAGAGAATTCCCAGGGTCCAGTGGTTAAGATATTGGGAGCGTTCACTGCCATGGTTGCAGGTTCAATCCCTGGATGGGGTATTAAGATCTCACAAATCATGTGCCATAGTCAAAAAAAATAAAAATAAAAGCTAAGCAGTATAAAAGTTTTCCTTTAATAAATACAATAAAAACTTAAAAATCACTTTTATCTCTTCTCATAATTTGTGTCAAAAGTAGAACTTACTAGGGGAGGGGGATTTGGAGGAAGGTGGTTAAAAAGTACAAACTTCCAGTTATAAAACAAACACTAGGGATATGATGTACAACATGACAACCATAGCTAACACGGCTTAATGATACATAGTAAAGTCGTTAAGAGAACAAATCTCATCACAAGGAGGAAAACTTTTTCTTTTTATTGTATCCATTTGAGATGATGGATGTTAACTAAACCTACTGTGGTAATCATTTCACAATATATGTAAATCAAACCATCATACTGTACATCTTAAACTTACACAGTAATGCATATCAATTATTTTTCAATAAAACTAGAAAAAAATAGAGAACATATATACTACAAAGAACTAGCCAAAAGCTATGATTGAAGTCCAGCTACCTAGTAGAAATTAATCTATGAGCACAGATTTTGAGACATTTAGAAAAACATAGGTAATCATTAAATAACTGGCTTACCTACCTTTTCAAGTCATCAAATACATCTGGCAGCAAAAAGTTTAGCAATGACCAAAGCTCTGATAAATTGTTCTGCAAAGGAGTACCAGTCAAAAGAAGTTTGTTATCCGCATTGAATCGTTTTAACTCCCTAATTAGGCGGCACTTCATGTTCTTAATTCTGTGTCCTTCATCTACTATTAAGTATTTCCAATAGCAATTCTAGAAAAGGAATTCAGGGGAGACATTTTATATGATGGTTTCACAATTTCTCCTAAAAGCAATTCTAAAAACAAAACCACTTTATTAGGGATGAATGTCCAATTTTATTGAATGGTATCTGTCTATCTATTGAGATAATCATGTTTTCCTCTGATCTACTAAGAGAGTAAGTTAGATTTTCTGAAACTGATATATACTTGTACTCCTAAAACAGTCCTCACTTGGTCTTAAACTAATAAAGTGCACCTGCTGTTATATATTTAAGAATCTCCATTCACATTCTTTAGGCAAAGTAGTCAGTCCTAAAAAAGGAACTGACTTTGTTAGTTCTATATGCTCTGAGACATTAAATAGCATTAGAATTTTCATCATAGCCAGAAAAATAAAATTAAAAAAGAAAAAAAAACCAGGAAAAGAGAAAAAAATTATT
Source organism: Odocoileus virginianus (assembly GCF_023699985.2). Taxonomy (NCBI): domain Eukaryota; kingdom Metazoa; phylum Chordata; class Mammalia; order Artiodactyla; family Cervidae; genus Odocoileus; species Odocoileus virginianus. Next base: position 196,373 of record NW_027224332.1, read on the forward strand.
TAAATGGTGTTGTGGCTACCAAGATTTAAGTGCCAAAGGCTTTAATTTTCTTGTTACAGACTACAATCTTCATCTCAATCTTTTGGTTAATATAAACCTCCAGGTTCTAAAGGAATATACCCAATGCAATCTATTCCATCAAAAAAAAAAAAATAAACAAATGCTACTGGAAGGTGATATAAATTTTCAGAAATGTGATTTATGGATTACAAAGACTCCTATAATACCATTCGTACCTGTAATGTACTTCGGTCTCTCATGGCTATCTCAAATGAAGTGATCACCACAGGATGAATCTGGAGTGTCCCTTTCCGTTCATGAATGTGCTTCACCAAAATTCGACGCTCTTGCTGGGCCCCATGATATAACATAGTAGGAATCTAAAAGATTTTATTAGATTGATTGGTAACAAACTTTAGAACAAAATATAAATAACAACAATTTGGAAAATATGAAGTTAAACATTTCTGAGAAAAAAAATATAATTTAACTTAACTTTACTTCTATCTTTCCATAATAAAATGAGTCAATCAATTTTAATTGCTGGGCTACAGTGGGAGGATAGAAAGATCCACAAAAACAAATCAAGTGTAAGGTGAGAGAGATGGCAAAGTTATTTCTGGAATGTGTACCTCTCATAAGGCAAGGATGTGGCTAAAACACATATGGAAGGAAAACATCATAATAAGGATGAATAGAATTAAAAAATAAATTCTACTGAGGTCTGTCTCAGGTGGGTCAAAGTATTCAATACACTAAAAGTCACCCAGGGATGTTACAGGCAAGATTTCTGAGATGACTAATACGTAGTCTACATAAACTTACAGAAGGTATTGCTGATATTGAAAGATAAGTTAAATAAGATGCAATGCTACATAGAAATCAACAGAATTATAATAAGACATCTATAACTTAATTCAGGCAACAAAACAATAAAATATGTGTAATGTTAATATATTTAACAGAAGGAAGCATGTCTTACTTCTGGTGTAAATCTTTTGAATTCAGCCATCCAGTTAGGAAGTGTTGACAGAGGGCCACAGACGAGAAAAGGTCCAGGTACACCTCTCTGAATCATCAATGCAATTGTGGCAATGCACTGAACTGTCTTCCCCAATCCCATTTCATCTGCTAAAATACCGTTAATTCCATTTTCCCAAAGCATCTGGACAAAAAATATACACTCTATTTGAATGCTGATATAAACATCTATTGAATCAGCAGTTTATTTCTTCCTTTAATCCAAAGAGGATAATTATGCTAAGACTGACATATTCACATTAAGTTATAAAAACACTGTGTGAACTCAGTTTCCAAAGCCATAAAAATGTTGGTAGCCTTGAATAAGATAAATTTTCACTTTCAAAAACTTACTCTGGGTAAATAAATTAGAAAATAAGTATTTACACAGAAATATATGTCTTATATATAATAGTGACACACAGAAGGAACAGCTCAAGTTGTGTTATATCATAATAATAGGTTATTGTATAGAAATGAAACAGTATCTTGTATCAAAATTGAGGACGTATTACCCTAAGCCATTCCATGCCTTCCACTTGGTACCACCGCATCACTCCTCCTGTGAAGTGTTTTGGTTGCTGAAAGGGTACTGGCTGTCCATTACATTTCCGAACTGGGTCAAAAAAGAATTTCGTATTTTGCCTAACCGTTTGAGATAATCTATCTTTAATTTTACTATTTGAATCTTTATTTTTCTGAAGATCTTCTACACACATATTAGAAGAGGAGCTCTCATCCTGTAAAGAAAAAAGTTCAGATAAAAGTTTAATACATAATTATGCTGCTACCCTCTTAATCAGAAAATGTAACTACTAATCAAAATTTGCAGTCACATAATCACAGTAAAGATCACTTCACATGTTGAATAAAAATCTATAGTTAGTTCTGTTCTAGAATATAAAAATTATTTACTTTCTATAAGTAATTACCTTCACTACAGGAAAAGGGACAAAGTACACATAGTTTAAAACTCTATCAAACTTAAAGAGTGTCAATTTATCTGTGACACAGCACCAACTTTTGACCAAAGGTAGACTTCATTGGTTAGCTATGCCCAAATTCAATTTTAAGAATATGAAAACAAGGATTAAGTCAATTCAAATGAAGTCCTATAATTGATGCCAACAACTGAATATTCAACTGGAAATATAGGGAACATGAGTTTCACCACTCCATACATTAAAATCTGTGATTAAATGATATACCTAAACATCAAACCAAGGACCATAAAGCTTTCAGAAGAAAACAGAGAATAACTTTGTGATAAATTTTCACAAGGTTATCACAAACCTTGATAACCGTGTGATAGACAAATACTTCTTATATAAGATAAAAAGAGCACTAACCACCAAAAGAAAAAAAGTAATGATTTGGACTATTACAAAATTTAAAATTTTCTGCTTATTGAAAGATATCACTAAAAAAAGATATCATTAAGAAACTAAGTAGGCAAGCCAGGAACAGAAAGAAAATACAGTATATATATCTGACAACGATCAGAACTCATGTATCAACAAAAATACAAATAACACAATAACTGGGCAAAAGATATAAACAGAAACTTTACAAAAGAAAACACATTAACAGTCATTACAAACACAAAAATTAACTCTACATTAGTAATTAACAAAATAAAACTACATACGATTCATTTCACAGCTAAGGTTAAAAAGACTAATGACATGAAATGCTGGCAATGATATGAATTCAAACTTTTATACACTACTAGTGGAGAGTCAGGAAGCAACAGTTAGAACTGGACATGGAACAACAGACTGGTTCCAAATAGGAAAAGGAGTATGTCAAGGCTGTATATTGTCACCTTGCTTATTTAACTTACATGCAGAGTACATCATGAGAAATGCTGGGCTGGAAGAAGCACAAGCTGGAATCAAGATTGCCGGGAGAAATACCAATAATCTCAGATATGCAGATGACACCACCCTTATGGCAGAAAGTAAAGAAGAACTAAAGAGCCTCTTGATGAAAGTGAAAGAGGAGAGTGAAAAAGTTGGCTTAAAGCTCAACATTCAGAAAACTAAGATCACGGCATCTGGTTCCATCACTTCATGCAAAATAGATGGGGAAACAGTGGAAACAGTGTCAGACTTTATTTTTTTGGTCTCCAAAATCACTGCAGATGGTGATTGCAGCCATGAAATTAAAAGATGCTTACTCCTTGGAAGGAAAGTTATGACCAACCTAGACAGCATATTAAAAAGCAGAGACATTACTTTGTCAACAAAGGTTCATCTAGTCAAGGCTATGGTTTTTCCAGTGGTCATGTATGGATGTGAGAGCTAGACTATAAAGAAAGCTGAGTGCCAAAGTATTGATGCTTTTGAACTGTGGTGTTGGAGAAGACTCTTGAGAGTCCCTTGGACTGCAAGGAGATCCAACCAGTCCATCCTAAAGGAGATCAGTCCTGAATATTTGTTGGAAGGACTGATGTTGAAGCTGAAACTCCAATACTTTGGCCACCTGATGTGAAGAGCTGACTCATTTGAAAAGACCCTGATGCTGGGAAAGATTGAGGGCAGGAGGAGAAGGGGATGACAGAGGATGAGATGGTTGGATGGCATCACTGACTCGATGGACATGGAGTTTGGGTAGACTCCGGGAGTTGGTGATGGACAGGGAGGCCTGGCGTGCTGCAGTTCATGGGGTCACAAAGACTCGAACACGACTGTGCGACTGAAATGAGTGAGAGTAAAACGGTGGGTTCACTTTCAGAAAATAGCTCTACTTTCTTATGAAGCTGAACCTCATTTACCATATGATCCAGCAATTCCATTCCTAGGTATATATCAAAAAAATATGAAAACAGGTCCACACAGATCTTTACAGAAATTATCATAGCAGCCTCATTCAGAATAGTTACAAAGTGGAAACAACCCAAATGCTCATGAAGAGAATGAATAAAGACATTATAATATGTAATAGAATACTACTCAGCAATAAAAGAACCTACTAGTAACAAAATAACATCAATGATTATCAGCCACAGTGAATGAAAAGGAACAGAAAATAGGGGTGGGCAAATGACTGGCAAGGACACCAGAGATCCTTATACCATAATGAAAAGGTGCTAAAATCTTGATTTGGATGATGGTTACACAGATATATACACTTAACAAAACTTATCAGAATGAACACAAGATCAGTATGTTACTTATTATATATTACAAAGTGCGGTCAATTTCACAGTAAATTGTGATAGAAGATTAGATTGGACTTTATCTTTTAAAATACATCTAAGATTTATAAAAAAAATATGCTTAATCTTATTTACATTTAACATAGTTGGGCTGTAACTGCATCATAAACCAAACCTTATACTGAAGAAAGAAAAAAATCCTGTAATTATAGAGCCTTGGATAGTAAATATCCAGGTCACAAGGCATCTCTCTACATAAAATGAAGGGTTGAGGGTGGGGACAGAAACAAGCCTTCTCAAACAAAAGCAAAGAAAATTTTGGAAGGCCAGAAACAAGACAGAAGTATCCCAAGGGACTTCCACAAGCTGTGGAATATATACATGTGGAATGTACATATGCATATAGTTACAGTTACCTGCATGTTTGCCAGACTCTCAAAGACTCAAAAATTAATATTTACACATTAAGGAACATATAATAGATTATACTTAAAGTTGATAGATAAGAAAGAAGAATGCTATAGGATAACTAGTGAGAAAAAATGTACACTGGTGATTAAGAGAAAAAAGAACTAATGATCAGGAACACAAATATGACTCCTAAATTTATTATCTCTTATAAATCTCTTACCTCATTCTCCTTTTTATTTTTCTTGGCCACAGACAAAATTTCCTAAAACATTGAGAAAACAGAAACAAAATAACAAAGATTGTGGTCCATTCATTTATTTATTCAACAAACATTTATTCTTGTTCTGATTTTCTGCCAGGAAATGGGGATAAGGCTCGCAAAGTAACTAACATACAGAGGAATCAAACATGAGACAAAATTAGGCCCATGGCATCTTATAAAATCCTGAATTCATAAGCAGCACTTAAAACTGGAATATTTACTCCCAAATTTTCCAGTTTGTTTTTTTTCTTAGTTGAAGTTTATCTTAAGTCCAAATTCACAGTCCTCTAGTAAAAAGGCAAACTACTACCCATGGACCAACTCTAGCCAGCAACTTGTTTTTATAAATGTCTAAAGTTAAAGATGGAGAAGTTCTATACAGTCAGCAAAAACAAGACCTGGAGCTGACTGTGGCTCAGATCATGAACTCCTTATTGCCAAATTCAGACTTAAACTGAAGAGAGTAAGGATAACCACTAGACCTTTCAGGTATGTCCTAAATCAAATCCCTTATGAATATACAGTGGAAGTGAAAAATAGATTTAAGGGACTAGATCTGATAAACAGAGAGCCTGATGAACTATGGACGGAGGTTTGTAACACTGTACAGGAGACAGGGATCAAGACCATCCCCATGGAAAAGAAATGCAAAAGGGCAAAATGGTTGTCTGAGGAGGCCTTACAAATAGCTGTGAAAAGAAGAGAAGCAAAAATCAAAGGAGAAAAGGAAAGAATGCATAGTTCCAAATAATAGCCAGAAGAGATAAGAAAGCTTTCCTCAGCGATCAATGCAAAGAAATAGAGGAAAACAACAGAATGGGAAAGACTAGAGATGTCTTCAAGAAAATTAGAGATACCAAGGGAACATTTCATGCAAAAATGGGCTCAATAAAGGACAGAAATGGTATGGACCTAACAGAAGCAGAAGATATTAAGAAGAGGTGGCAAGAATACACAGAAGAACTGTACAAAAAAGATCTTCATGACCCAGATAATCACAATGGTGTGATCACTCACCTAGAGCCAGACATCCTGGAATGTGAAGTCAAGTGGGCCTTAGAAAGCATCACTATGAACAAAGCTAGTGGAGGTGATGGAATTCCAGTTGAGCTATTTCAAACCCTGAAAGATGATGCTGTGAAAGTGCTGCACTCAATATGTCAGCAATTTGGAAAACTCAGCAGTGGCCACAGGACGGGAAAAGGTCAGTTTTCATTTCAATCCCTAAGAAAGGCAATCCCAAAGAATGCTCAAACTATTGCACAATTGCACTCATCTCACACGCTAGTAAAACAATGCTCAAAATTCTCCAAGCCAGGCTTCAGCAATACGTGAACCAAGAACTTCCAGATGTTCAAGCTGGTTTTAGAAAAGGCAGAAGAAGCAGAGATCAAATTGCCAATATCCGCTGGATCATCAAAAAAGCAAGAGAGTTCCAGAAAAACATCTATTTCTGCTTTATTGACTATGCCAAAGCCTTGGACTGTGTGGATCACAATAAACTGTGGAAAATTCTGAAGAAGGGAATACCAGACCACCCGACCTGCCTCTTGAGAAACCTGTATGCAGGTCAGGAAGCAATGGTTAGAACTGGACATGGAACAAAAGACTGGTTCCAAATAGGAAAAGGAGTACGTCAAGGCTGTATATTGTCGCCCTGCTTTTTTAACCTATATGCAGAGTACATCATGAGAAATGCTGGGCTGGATGAAACACAAGCTGAAATCAAGATTGCTGGGAAAAATATCAATAACCTTAGATATGCAGATGACACCAGCCTTATGGCAGAAAGTGAAGAAGAACTAAAAAGCTTCTTGATGAAAGTGAAAGAGGAGAGTGAAAAAGTTGGCTTAAAGCTCAACATTCAGAAAACTAAGATCATGGCATCTGGTCCCATCACTTCATGGCAAAGAGATGGGTAGACAGTGGAAACAGTGTCAGACTTTATTTTGGGGGGCTCTAAAATCACCCCAGATGGTGACTGCAGCCATGAAATTAAAAGACGCTTACTCCTTGGAAGGAAAGTGATGACCAACCTAGATAGCATATTAGAAAGCAGAGACATTACTTTGTCAACAAAGGTCTGTCTGGTCAAGGCTATGGTTTTTCCAGTGGTCATGTATGGATGTGAGAGTTGGACTGTGAAGAAAGCTGAGCACCGAAAGATTGATGCTTTTGAACTGTGGTGTTGGAGAAGACTCTTGAGAGTCCCTTGGACTGCAAGGAAATCCAACCAGTCCATCTGAAGTAGATAAGTCCTGGGTGTTCATTGGAAGGGACTGATGCTGAAACTGAAACTCCAATACTTTGGCCACCTCATGAGAAGAGTTGACTCATTGGAAAAGACCCCGATGTTTGGAGGGGTTGGGGGCAGGAGGAGATGGGAACGACAGAGAATGAGATGGCTGGATGGCATCACCGACTCGATGGGCATGAGTCTGAGTAAACTCCGGGAGTTTGTGATGGACAGGGAGGCCTGGCGTGCTGCGATTCATGGGGTCGCAGAGAGTCAGACACGACTGAGTGACTGAACTGAACTGAACTGAAAGTTTAATTAGAAAAAAAAGTCAGGCTCATTGGTTTACAATTTGTCTGTGACTATTTTCTGGATACAACGGCAAAGTTCAGGGCGAGTTACCCACAAAACTATTCAGTCATAAAATGTTTATTATCTAGCCCTTGACAGAAAAAGTTTTCAAAACCCTGCTCTAGAGTCAAGCTGTGGTTACCACCATTATTCAAGGATTCACTTCCAAATGTATTAAAATCCCAACTCCAGGCCACTTTAGGCCTCTCTCAGGATTAGAGACCTGAATATGCAATCCTGAGCAAGAGGCAAAGACAAATACATCAAAAATAAAGCATAAAAGTGTTCTGATTTTGAATTACCTACTAGATGCTAAGGGAATGGAGACAATGACCCTAGTGACTTAGGAGAACATTATATCAAATTTTCTGAAAAAATTGTCATCAGGGCACAATAATTAAAGACAGAATTAAATTTTAGGATAGCATGTACAGAGGCTAAAGTGGATAAAACAGTAAAATACATTCAAGAAATTTTAAGCATATCTCAAATTTGAGATACGCAGGAGAATAAAAGGACATGTAAGTGGCTGACAGCACACACATACATACATGTGTGTATGTAAAGTATCATATAAATACAGATATTCATATTCTAAGGCTAAAGAGATTTTATATAGAGAATAGGTAGAAGAGTTGTCTTTTTAAATGCCTAGCTGAGATTAATCTTTTTGCAGAACAATTTGTGAATGAATCAAAACAATAGCAACTATTAAGTATTCTTGTTAGAAATTAAACTTCCTAAACTGATGCCGCTTACCTCTACAGCTTCATCCTATACCTCTCTTCTGTTTATAAACTGGAGCCAAATATAATTTCTTTTTAAATTTTTTAAATTTTCCAGGAACTCTTCTGCCTCTGGACATTTGTCAAAGATTATCATTCCTGTAACACAAACCCAGCATCTTCCCTATATCTTATTATTTCTATTAACCTGCACCCACCACCCTTATATGATTTAATTTTTATCCCTCAAGTCTCAACTTCCTAGATGAAACATTTATGAAACTCAGGCTTGAGTTATGTACCCCTCTATATGCTCAATAGCATTTTCCAATTATATTTGAGTCAGTTCAGTTCAGTCGCTCAGTCGTGTCCGACTCTTTGCGACCCCATGAATCACAGCATGCCAGGCCTCCCTGTCCATCACCAACTCCCGGAGTCTACCCAAACCCATGTCCATCGAGTCAGTGATGCCATCCAGCCATCTCATCCTCTGTCGTCCCCTTCTCCTCCTGCCCCCAATCCTTCCCAGCATCAGGGTCTTTTCCAATGAGTCAACTCTTCGCATGAGGTGGCCAAAGTATTGGAGTTTCAGCTTCAACATCAGTCCTTCCAATGAACACCCAGGACTGATCTCCTTTAGGATGAACTGGTTGGATCTCCTTGCAGTCCAAGGGACTCTCAAGAGTATATTTGACTACTTCCTTCCAAATATTTCTCACTGTATAAATGCTGAGGCAAAAAGAGTGATGATGTTACTGAGTCTAAGTTCATACTGCTTGCTGCACAACAGGTCAATAATTGAGAGAAGAGCTGTTGGGGCAAGGAATAACAACTTTATTCATAAAGCCAGCAAACCAGGACGATGGTGGGCTCCTGCCCCAAAAGAACCATCTTGCCTGAGTTAGAATTCAGGCTCCTTTTATACTAAAAGTGGAGGGAGTAAAGTCAAACATTTCCTGGTTCACATCAATGCTATTGTTTAGTAACTAAGTTGTGTCTGACTCTTTGGCAACCCTGTGGACTGTAGCCCGCCAGGCTCCTCTGTCCATGGGATTTTTCCAGACAAGAATACTGGAATGGGTTGCCATTTCCTTTCCCACGGGGATCTTCCCGACCCAGAGATCGAACTCGCAGCTTCTGCACTTGCAGGTGGATTCCTCACCGCTGAACCACAAGGGAAGCCCAGTTCACATCAGGAGATGTGTTAATTTCTTCCTCCCTGCAGTCATTCACAGGTGGGCCTGGTCAGGATGTTTCCTGTGAGCTAAACAAAGATATTTAGCTTAATGCTCATTACCTGGGAAGCAGAGTTCCCAGAGATGGGCCATTATATATAATTTAAACTTATAGGCAACATCCCTTTAATGATTAACCTATAATAGAATCCTCCCTATTACAATAACCTTTCTTTACTAATTGACCTTATCCACTTAGCACAAAGCTTGCTCATAGCAAATATGCCACCAACATTTGATGAATTAAAATAACAGCTGTGTGACTAGCTAAACTTGAATAAACCTCATTAATAGTGTTTTCACTATTATTAATTAATAAGTGTTTTTCACTGCAGTCTCAGTGTGTTCCACAACAAATCAAGAGGGTCCTGAATATTATTTTTTTTTTGAATATTATTTTTAAATGGGGAAAGAAGGGAAAATAGAGAGTATATCCAGAGAGTAAAGACAAGTACTAAGGGGCTTCCCTGTGGCTCAGTGGTAAAGAATCTGCCTGCCAATGCAGGAGACACAGGTTCAATCCCTGGTCCAGGAAGATGCCACATGCTGCAGAGCAATCATCACAACTACTGAGCCTGCGCTCTAGAGCCTGGGAACTGCAATTACTGAAGCCCACACACCTAGAGCCGGTGTCCCACAAGAGAAGCCACTGCAATGAGAAGCCCACACACAGAAACTATAGAAAAACCTGCACAACAACAAACACCCAACACAGCCAAAATAAATAAATTAACTTTTTAAAAAAGAAGTATTATGTTAAACTTTATACTTTATGAAGATGTGAAGAGTTATAATTTCAGATAAAAGAAAAGTAGAGCAGATAATAAACTTAGAATTTTTGTTAATATTAAGAATGTGATATATTATGCTTAAGGAGTATTTAGGGTTTGTTGTAATTAAAGCTACTCTTTAATTAATTTTTATTTAATGAGGTACTAAGTGAGAAGGTAAAAACAGAAATGGCTTTAGAAATTAGTTTATGGTTTTAGCTCTCTAACAATTTTCTTAAGATACAATTTTGAGGTTATAAGAAGTTATAATAATTTCTCACTAGGTCAAGCTCATGATCTTTTAACAGACAGGAAGACAGTACCATCTTCTTCCCTAAAACACTTAACTGGCTGAAAAGACAGGTAATTATCAGTAATCAGTACACCTTTAAGTAATAGTTATCAATATCACATAGGTTATACACAACATAAAACCTTATGTGCCCTTCCCCCTTTATTTTTACCTCTTTTGACATAATCTCTGAAATATTATATGATTCATCTTCTCTTCCTCTCTTCTTTTTCATGACTATAAAAACAACACCATTTTAGTTTTTAAAGTAATTTAAGCAAAAAATATAAACACATATTCTTCAAAACTATAACAAAGAAATTTACCTGCATTCTCCTCACTTGCATCAATGGAATTTTTATCCTACAAAACAAGGATTTATACTATTACTTTCCCAAAACTTCCACGGTATTACAAGTTTTAAGGCACTGATTAAGCTTTCCTTGCAGTTGAACCAAATTCAGAATTCTTCACTATTATGCTTATTAAAAGGTAACCTTTTCCTATATTTCCTTACTATAACTTGTTTGTAACTCTCTACTTTTTCCCATAGACTCTACTTTCCTCCATTTTCTTCCATGTAAGACAAATTTCAAAATTAAACAGAGGCATTTTTATTTTGTAACTATCATGTACATCTCTTCTCTAACTATGTTTATGCTGAAGATACTCAATGGTTATGGTATGGAAGGAGTACTCATTTCAGTATAATTTGTAAGTTAAATACAACTGAGAGTAGATTATCAAAGAGAAAACCAATGGAAAAAATACTAGTGAAGGAGATGAAAGAAAGGAAGAGACATTCAAAAACAGTCCCAAAATGAGAGCTGGAAAAGAATAGGAAGACAACATGCATGAAAAATAAAAATGACAAAGAAGGTAAATATAAAAATGAAGTAAAAAATTTAAAGGACTAAAAAAGAAAATACCAAGAGAACAGTGAAATGGAATAGACAGAATATGATGGCTGACACCTTTAGAAAAGGAAAAAAACCCCAAAACCTGGTATAAAAAGTTAGCTTGGTGAAAGTAAAGACCGTTTTATTTTTTTATTTCCATTTATTTTTATTAGTTGGAGGCTAATTACTTTACATCATTACAGTAGTTTTTGTCATACATTGAAATGAATTAGCCATGGATTTACATGTATTCCCCATCCCGGTCCCCCCTCCCCTCCCACCTCCCTCTCCACCCGATCCCTCTGGGTCTTCCCAGTGCACCAGGCCCGAGCACTTGTCTCATGCACCCAACCTGGGCTGGTGATCTGTTTCACCCTAGATAATATACATGTTTCAATGCTGTTCTCTTGAAACATTCCACCCTCACCTTCTCCCAGAGTCCACAAGTCTGTTCTATACATCTGAGTCTCTTTTTCTGTTTTGCATATAGGGTTATCGTTACCATCTTTCTAAATTCCATATATATGTGTTAGTATACTGTAATGGTCTTTATCTTTCTGGCTTACTTCGCTCTGTATAATGGGCTCCAGTTAAGCAACAGGTTGAAGAGTACAGAGTAAATGGTTGGTTAAGCCAGTAAAATTATAAGTACATTCTTCAAAAACCCAAAGTCCCTGGAATTAGCAATTGAGTCAAGTATCAGTTTTCCACAATTGCTTTTGTTGTACAGTTACCTGTTATGTACTTTAACATCACCACTAACTACACTAAAAATCAAGTAACTGGATTTAGATACACTCCCTATTTTTCTTATTGGCATTTTGATATTTTCTAACAAAGGCAGTTTGGGGTAGAAATTAAGTGTGGAGTCTGAAATTAATCCTAGTATCAAATTCTAGCTTACAATTTATTAGCTATGTGACCTTCAAACTTAATCAATTCTCATTCACAATAGCTAAGTTCTATAAAGTCATCATGAATACTGAATTAGTGAACACTGAATCAGTGCATCTAGAAGAAACACAAGTTTAGGTTCCTGCAAGCACATCTTCATTAACTGATCAATACATAACCCTGTTTATGTACATAAACATACAGTACTGCTTCAAGACAGCTCATTTAAAACATATGCTGATTAACACTGAACTCAAAGCCAAGAGCAATTTACTCACACATGAAGGAAGCTTATCTAACAGATATATTTTCTCCATAAGGCACATCACAGTCTTCTTGCATAAGAAACATTAGAATTAGCACTGCAGCACGATGTGACTGACAGTCTTTTAAACAGCAAACAAAATCACCAAAACCACAAAAATACAAAAATCATGGCATTACATAGACACAAAAAGGACACTTTTGTGTCAACAAAAGTTGACACTGTGACAGCTTAAATAAGGCAGATAGCTTTGACCTCAGCTGGGAATGTTACTTATGGAGAGACTCAAATTTTTTGCCATTCCACACATGCACATGTCTGTGAATGGCCACAAAAACAAGGGTATTGATTTTGGGGTAACAGATTATTACAAGTAGGCTAATTGGAAAATATGGAATCTATGAATAATGAGGATGGACTGTACTCTATCTCTTTGCATCAGCTTCTTTATACATAAAATGTGGGTAACAGTATCTCTACCTAAAAGAGCTACTTTGAGAATTAAGTAAAGACATGTAAAGTTTAGAACAACACCTGGCACACAGTAAGCACTCAATAATTGTTACCCATATTATTTCTCTTTTCACTAGCACAAGTGTTATCTGTACAATTCCTATCAATATGGCACACAAAGCCTCATGTTAAAAAAAATGAAAACATATTCCTCCAAAAGATCATATCTAAAATTCAGGCTATCCCTAAATGGATGCTCTATCTGAAATGCTATTACCACACATGCTATCTACTCCAGTTTTGGTTCCACTGCTACAGCTATGTACAAGATACAAATTTAGATTATTGGTATAGTTAGAGGCATGAAGAAAAGCAATCATTACAGGCTCCAAAAGAGTTGGTCACTTATAAAATGCCTTGAGGAATAAAATATTTGTAGATTTTTCCTGAGATTATAAAGTGAAATTTTGCTACTATGAAATACAGTCCACAGGATAAGAAACTAAAGGTCACAGTTTAGCTCTCCTTCCATATCTAAGATGCTGAGAAACAGATTTTACATGTTTCTATGCAACCAACAAAGAAAGGTTATCAGATAAAGAAGGTTAAAATTAAAAAGATGATCAAGAGTCAAAAGAATACAAGAGAATGTCTTCAATATCTAAGGTAATGTATATAAAATATTCTAGCTTACTATTTATTACCTTTGTAACTTTCAAAGATTCCTTTTTTCTCTCCAATTTCTCTTTCTTCTTCTGCTCCTACAAGATAATTTTTTCTTAGTGTCAAAATTGGAAAATGCAAAGTATGAAACACATATCTCAAATAACTTAAGATCACAACGAAGAAACTGTATACAAAAATTAAAAAAAAAAAACAAACTTGAGCTTCAAGCCTTTATGAAGTAAATGGGAACAGATTTACCCTCCTGCCTTAAGCAACTAAAATCCAGATAAAACATACCAACGGTTTTCAGCAACTTTTCATCACGCAGCAAAGGACACTGAACACTGACAAAAGGGAAACAAACAAGGTGAATCTTCCGCCTACTAAGCTTCCTGCCTAGAGGCAACATCCAAGTGCAAATAATGGAGGGAAACCCAAGTAGAGCTCTGCAGTCTGAGTTGAGAAGACAAAGTGCAAAACTCAGAGGAGCTGGCAAACCACGGTCAAAGTACCAAAGGGGAGAAAGCAACATACAAAAGAAGCTCTGAAGATCTGCAGGGGCACTCTCAGGCTGAATATTGATCAGTGTGTGAGTATAGAAAATGAGGGCCAGGAAAAGAGCAACTAGAAAGCAGGCAGAACAATCTCTGTACTGACAAGGGATCAGGAAGAGTTCATATTCCTGTCAGCCAAACCCGAAAGGCCTCTTAACACACAGGGCATCAAGAAAGACTTTCAGAAGAGGGACCAAGTTATTCTTAGACTAGAAGCTGTTCCAAAGCCCCCTAACAAAGTTTTAAAAGCAGGACATAAAACGATTCAAATTATTTCCAAGAGGTGGTTAAGGGTATTTGCCTTAGGAGTCATTAAACTTGGTATCTGTTTTTCTATTTCATTTTATCATAGTGTTTTGAAAAGGGCTCCAACAAAGAAAAAAGAAAATTTAGCAAATGTAGCAAAATCTTCATTGATAACCATTAACGGTCAATGATGGGGACAAAAGGATTTATTGTAGTGTTAACATTAGCCCAAGTTTTAAAATCTTCATCTATTATAGTAGACTTAGAAATAAACAATACAGTGTCTTAGATGATAAATGCAATGGGAAGAACAAAACAAGGTAAACAAGATGAAGGAAGAGGTGCTAGGTAACTTTATTTAAGGTTGTCAGGGCAGGTCTCATTGGAAAAATATTTAAGCCAAAGCTTGACGATGATAATGAAGTAAGCCAGGCAGGAATCTATTGAGAAGAGGGTTCCAAGCAGGAAACACACCTGGAACAAGGTTTGAAAGGTAATGGGGTTGAGAGAGGCAACCAGACTGCTTATGGTCTTCTGGCCATCATAAGGACTTGGGCTTTCTTAGAAACAGTGAAAGCTAGAAAGCAGTGAAATATAATTAAAATACTGCATGAGGGGGGGTGGGGGAAGCACTAAAGAAAAACACATTCTTCATCCTGTAGATAATCTTTTAAAAATGAAGGTAAATGAAGACTTTTTCAAACATAAAAGCTAAAAGAAACTGTCACCAACAGAAAATGAAGACAAACCTATAATTACAGAAAGCAGATCAGAAGACAGGAAATGAGGAAAGCCAGGAAGTGAGGGATGGCAGGGAATTAAAAAGGGGGCAGAATTCAGCCATAAAAAAAGAATCTAATTTTGCTATCTGTGACAATATGGATGGATCTGAGGGCCTTATACTAAGTAAAATTAAAGAGAAAGATAAATATTATATAATCTCACATGTGGAATCTTAAAAAAAAAAAAAAGCTCAGATACAGAGAACAAATTAGTGTTGGAGGGTCGGGAGGGTCAAAAGGTAGAAATTTCCAGTTATAAAATAAACAAGTCAAGGGGATGTACTATACAGCATGGTGACCACAGTGAATAATGTGTGTGCTGCATGCTCGATAGTGTCCGACTCTCTGTGACTCCATGGAATATAGCCCACCAGACTCCTCTGTTCATGGAATTTTCCAGGCAATAATACTGGAGTGGGTTGCCATTTCCTACCAGGGGATCTTTGCAACCCAGAGGTAAACCTGCATCTCCTGCATCTCTGCACTGGCAGGCAGATTCTTTACCAGTGTGCCACCATACTTACTGCATATTTGAAAGCTGCTGAGAGTAAATCTTAAAAATGTGCATTGTAAGGAAAAAAAATTTTTTTAAATAGGTATGGTGACATTCACTAGACTTACTGGGGTGATCATTTTGAAATATACAGCAATACTGTATCATTACACCTGAAACTAATATAACGCTCTATGTCATATCTCATTAAAAAGGAGACAGAAAGAATTTTGGGGAATTAATGGTTATGTTCATTATCACGGTTGGGGTGGCTTCATGGGTATACATTTTAAATATGTACAGTTTTGTGTGTATCAATTACATTTCAATAAAGCATTAAAAAAAAAAAAGGACTGAGCAAAATAAAATACAAAATTTCTAGCATCCAAAAAAAAAAAAAAAATCACTGGACAGAATACAATATCAGTCAAAAGGTGAATTTAAAAAATGTTAGTATATTCATACAATGGAATGCTTCTTAGGAATAAAAATGATCTATTAAATAAATACACACAAGTGAATCTTAAAAATATGCTGAGCTAAAGAAGCGAAACACCAAAAGAATGTTTTTCCTATGATTCCATCCATATAATATTCTAGAAAAATCAATACCAATTTATAATTATAGCAAACAGAGATCAGTGTTTGCCCAGAGCCAGAAGCAGAGATCACTGAGAGAAGAGAACTTCTGTGGGTAATGGAAATGTTCTTTATCTTGACTGTAGTGATGGTTACACAGGTCAAAACTCACCTAACTCTAAATTTTAAAATGTGTGCATTATATTTCATATAATTTTTATCTCAATAAAGCTTTTTTTAAAAAAATTAAGCTGTTAACTATAATCAATCACACATACATACCTCTAACTGCTGCTGTTCCATTTTAGTCAATAAAAATTTGGAGTAAATATTGCTTTTTTCAAGCAAATGTTGAAGTCTACGATATCGAATGTCCATGGACTCTCTATCCCAAGACATGCGAGCCTATCCAAAGAGAAAGTTTCCATAAGTATTAAGTTTGCCGACATACATTGATCTTTCTGCACAATGTGTAACAAAGATGACTAAAGAACTGCACTTTAGGTTTAATATATTTCCTATAATAAAATATTTTTATAATATTAAATTCACTTACTAAAAATGCCTATCTTCAAACAAAAAACTAGAATAGCTTAAAAAAATATGATTCTGGGGTTCAACAGGCAATCTGGTAAAATATGTTAATAGCTTGACTACCAAAATATTGAAATTTCAGACACTGAAAACATGGTTTTTGGCATCTACAAAACTGAAGGCCCGTTTTCAAAATATCTGAAATTACAATTAGAAAGTAAATATTTAATTCAAGTTGAAATTAAGTTTTTAAAAAACTAAATGATTTCAGAAAAAGAAAAATTTTATACACCAGTTTTATGTGAAAGAGCACTTGAAGTAGAAGATAACCTCATTGGCTAAGGACTAGAACATCTGGTTTTAGAATTTAAATGCAATATTGTTAAAATATTTCAACAAGCTAAATCTACTGTTAATTTCTTTTAAGCTTCTTTTCTCCTCAGTATTGTGTTACCCAAGATCTGCCCTTACCTTTTAGGTTCCTTTTACTCTCATACTCTTAGCTTTATCTTTGACCTCTGTACAACTTCTATCTACAAACCTCTGCTTTTCATATTGCTGTCACACACTATTTTTCATTTATAAAAGTATGCAACATTCTAGTGGCTAAGGAGGATCTCTCAAGTCACAATAAAAGTAAACAGAAGGCACAAGAGAGAAAACAAAAGCAACAAACAAACAGCATAGTTCAATGGTCCACAAATTTTTTTTGGTAAAAGGGCAAATATTTAAATATTTCAGCATGATATGGTTTGTACTGCGAATACTTAAATCTGCCTTTGAACAGTTACAGACAATAAATATATAAACCAAAGTTGTGTTCCAATAAAACCTTATTTACATAAACAGGCAGAGGCCAAAGCCAGTTTATAAGTGGCCAACTAAATACTGTAATCTGAACTCAAAAGAAAAGCACTAAGTGGGCTAAAATCAAGAAAGAGTTGAATATGTGCAAATCTTACTAAACAGCAATCCCACTCCTGCATGTGTGTGTGTGTGTGTGTGTGTGTGAAGTAAATTTAATTCAGTGGTTAAGGCTTGACCTTATAAACCAGACACCATTATACACTGGCTTGTATTTCTCAGATGTTACGTCATCTAACTTTTCTTTCAAAACAAATTATTTATTTTCTATTACAAAAGCAGTGACAATAAGACATCAAAGAATAAATCTAATGAAAGTAATATATGTGGATTACAAGAAAATTAAAATTCTTTAAAAATCATCCATTTGCTTCTCCAAGCAAATAATCTGTTAGTATCTCATAAAATTATTTTCAGTTATTTTAGGATGGCCTTTCTTTTACTATTACCAATATGCTACTATGATTCCAACAGTCAGTCACTGAATGCAATGGACATTATAAATGAAATGAAATTACTTGACTTTTATAAAAATAACTATATTTAACTTTATTTTTATATTTTAGTTAAAATCCTTTGGGCTTAATTTATCTGCTGCTTTAAGTCTTGTTCAGAATAAATTAGCATACATTTTAAAAATAATTAAACCTTTAACATGCCATCATGGAACAATAATTTATAACAGACTATGTCAATGGTTAACCTTTAAACCCAGTCTTCCATATTTCAAAATAATTTTGTAGTAGATCTTCTCATCTATCATTCCTCTTTCTTAATTTTGTTATTTGTTATACTAAAGCAAATCATAACTTCATCTGTGGAAAGTACTGAATGCCTGGTGGTAAGTTTCTCTTCATGGGTAAAAGAGTATGCCAATGGATACCATGAGTATAAATTCTTTATTGTCTATCCCATCACCTCTCCCAAGCCCAGAATTTTTTTTTTTTTTTTCTTTTCTTTTTGCAGAGGGAGTTCTACTTCAGTGTACACAATATGAGCTGTTTTCCTTTTACCTTTCCAAGAACCCTCACAACTCTTACCTTTCCCTTCCCCCCACTACACAGACATTAAGGCTACTCTAAAGACTTCTAGACTAACAATGACTTCTTTCAAAAGGAAATGCAGGTGAAAAGTCAAAGAAAATAACTGTAGCAAATGAATGTAAAAATCATTCTCCAGGCTCTCCACAAACCTTACAATCTCCTAAACCAAAGCAAATGCTTCTCATTAAGAACTTAAGCTAGCTCTTCCTCTCTTAAGTACTTCTAAATATATGCCCATAAATACTGTATTCTCCTAAAAGGGATCATTACTTTTGTATGATGAATTTTTTTTAGCTCCAAAGACCTACAAGAGACTTACTGGAATTTTCTCGACAGTAACTGAGGTAAGAGTAATTTATGTCAAGGACAAAAAGTAACAAAATTCTTTCAATACCTGTTCATAAAAAGACAGGTAATAACAATGAACCACAGTCTTTCACCCTTGTACCAATGGGATTGAAAAGAGCTTTATTCATGGAAAATCTGAAAAATCAATTAAAAATTGCTATTTTAAGTTCTATGATACATAACTGCTGAAGAAAAGCTAGTTGTACCATACCTATCCCTCAAGTGTTAACAATTCCAAAAAAATCTTCGAATGACAAAGTGTTTGTTCAAAAGTTTAAAAATTTCACTAAAAGGAGAAATGAACTCCCAGTTTAATCAGCAGATACTTATGGTTCTACAAATTTTGACAAATCTTTTTAAAATTGTTTTTTATTTAAAAAAAAATTTTGGCCGCACTGCAGGGCCTGTGGAAATTTAGTTCCCAATTTAGGATTGAACCCACGCCCCCTACATTGAAAGTGTGAGTCTTAATCACTGGACCACCAGGGAAGTCCCTATTAAAGCATTTTTGAAATGTATTCTTATTATACCT
This sequence comes from Odocoileus virginianus, assembly GCF_023699985.2. Classification (NCBI taxonomy): domain Eukaryota; kingdom Metazoa; phylum Chordata; class Mammalia; order Artiodactyla; family Cervidae; genus Odocoileus; species Odocoileus virginianus. Next base: position 215,987 of record NW_027224332.1, read on the forward strand.
GTCTTTCTTCGAATAGCATTTCCTTATCCAACAATCTTCATGGGTTATAAAACTGAACTACACTACTCAAAATTAAGGGTTTATAGTTCTTACAATCTCTGAAGTTGATTCTACTCTGGACTGTGCTCCAGGATCCATCCTTTACAATTCACCTTGCTACAAATAGCCACAAAGTTTATTTTAGTTATATAGTCATATATGTTATGTAATATATTATAAAATATTCTTTTACTTTAGTTAGAAATTTAACATTTATTATCCTATTATCTGCCTACTATTTGCCAAGTGCACAGTCTACAAAAAAAATGTGATGTGCCCTCAAGAAACAAAGTGAGAAAGTAAGTAATGATAATACTGTGTAACAGAGTACTATGGGAATTCACAGAATGAGTAAAAGTGGTTTACGGTTGACCTCCCAATTCTATTAAAATTTATTAACGTATTACCTTAACCAATACAGCTACAGATGATGAGTAACAACAGAACTAGAATTTACTGGAGTGAAAGTATAGCAACCTGGTTAAAAAGTGTGAATTCTGAAACCACAGGGCCTACATTACCATCTTTGCTCTGCCATTTACTAGCTGTGGGACCCCAGGCAACCTCTAGGTGCCTCAGTTTCCTCATCTGTAACACAGAGTGAAAATAGAACCTACTTTATAGAATAATAAAATAATTTATACTAATAATTAAACTATTAAGTTTAATAATAGTAATAATGAGTTAGCAGTAGTATCTACATGATAGAATAGTTGAGAATTCAATGAGTAAAATACATGTACAGCATTTAGAACAGTGACTGACAGTAAATGATCACGAGGTGTTAACAAGGCTAACAAAAGAATCATTACTGATAAAAAATAGGAGGGAACCAACTAATGTATTACTTGCCTTTGGAGTACATTACTCCCCAATTTAAGTAGTTTTATAATTACAGAATGTTAATTCAGTATTAATGTCCTTAGAGAGGTATAATGTTAAAAAAACTCTGGAAGTAGTCAAATTTGAGTTCATTAGTGTGTGACACGAGCCCCAGTTGCCTCAGCTTCACTATATGTAACTGGGAATATCAAAAGTATCGATATAATCATAATACTGGGAGGGCTAAATAAATTACTACAAGAAATTACTTAGTAGGGAGCACATTAAGAGTTGGCAGGTAAGCAACGGGGTGGGACAGTACTGGAGTTAAATATATTTAAAAACTGAAGCTTTTCAAGAGGTTAAAAACTGCTTTTAGTAGTCTTCAAAATAAGAAAACCTCAAGGACAATGTCACTGAAAAAGTACAATGAAAAAACAAAAAGCAAGTTGATTACTTAGGTGGAAAAAGAACACTGAAAAAATTAACTACCGACTTTGGAAGAATTATTATAATGGCTGAACAAGCAATTTGAAATGTTAACTTAAGAGAGATGAGGTCACTTTCCAGACCAAGACTATAACTGATAGAAGCATCATTCCAAGCTCGTGCAAAGCTTTCCCAAAAGTAGCATCGGTAAAGATAGATAAATAAGGCAGTCCGTTTAAAAGTTGATTAAAAAAAAAAAAAAACAGACTAGTAAACTTAAGCACACAAACCACACCCCCAAGGACGCATCAGGTTACTACTTAACGACGATGAACTTGATGCCTAAATTACCTTTTCTAGCATCTTCCGCTCTCTCTCTAGCCCAGCAGCCTCAAGCTGTTCTTCCTCCTCTAGCATGACTGGGGTAATCACGGCAGTCTCCGGCTGTTCAACCACATCTGGAGCTAGGGGCCCTAGCGGGGGAGGCGGGGGGGACAGAGCTTTTAAATTGCAGTTTTAAAAAATGACCAATTACTCGATGTCCGAATTAAACAACCCTTGTCGCCTTCCGAGATGCATTTGACGCAAAAGTTGAAGACCCAGGGGGGACGCCAGCATCACCTCTCAGAGACCTCCTAGGTCTTCACTATGTCAACTAGTAGTAGCCCGGACCCCAGTGTACAACTGGGGATGTTCAGGAAAACGCAGGTATCCTGTGTAAAATCTCCTGTACTATGCAAATACACGCAATTTCGCGTGTCCCCTACCCCTCCCCACAGAAAGGGGAAACCTCTTTTCCTCCTCAATCTCTGACCGGGGTCGGCTCTCCCCGCAAAAGTTCGGCTGCAGTCTCCATGCTGCTCCCCCACCCCCGCCCCGGACGCCACAGCCCGCGCTAGGAGGCAGGTTCTCCTCACTTACCGCCGCTGTTCGCGGGGCGTTGCGCCGGCATGGCTGGACACACACTCCGGAAACCGGTGTCCTCCTCAGAGTGCCTGCAATGCCGCACGCTAAATCCTCACTCGCCGCTCGGCGGTCCCAGTCTCTCGGTCAAGCGTCCAACCAAAGAAAAACGCGCGCTTCTCCTTCGCGGGAAAACGCCGTCATCTCGCGATGCTTCGTGCTCCCCACTCCGCCCCCGAGTCCCAGAGGCGCGAGATTTGGCGGAGTTCGGTTTTCCTCAGAATCCACTTCGGCGACGGTAAGCGTTTTATGGGGACCTCGGGCTTGGGGTAGGTGGATTCTGCTGCAGAAGTTAGCTTTTAGCTCTGTGATGCTGGGCGAGTTTGCCTAGCGAACGGCCCTGTTCCATTACGTAACTAATAATAATGCCTCACTATGCAGACTTAAGCAACACTCTGAACAGTTTGAAAGGCACCTTCACACACACTGGCTGACGTGATTTAAACCCCGCCCACGGATGATCTTTTAGGTAGAAAGAGTATCCAGGTGAAGATGTGAGAAATACACATTGCCAACTTTGGCTACCATCCGCAGTTAACATTTTGAGTGAAAATTCCCCGAAGTGACCCAAAAGAGGGCTCTTTTGTGGCTGGAATAGGAGAGATAGTATTATGGTAGAGTTCTTTTTAAAACGTTGTTTCAGGATAAGGGAGAATTTAATCCAGTGATAAACCTAGCGGAGTGGCCAGTAGAAAAGACAGAAGGTTCAGGAATTCAATAGAGGTTCAGTAATTAGAGAAAGTGCCTGAAGGGAGGAGCTGGGCTCTTCTGGCCCCTGGTTTTCACTTCAGTCTAAAGTCCCACAGTTTCTTGCCTGCAGTCCGTTCTAACAAGTTCTTGTACCACCCCCGCCCCAGCCTCAGAATTTACGGTATACCTGCCATGTAACCATCTGTTTCCTTCATTTCTGACTCCCAACTGCTTTACTAATTGTAATACAAAACTTAAGGGTTTACAATGCACCACAACCATCTTCAGCAACCTTTGTAACACTGAGATTAGCAGAGAAGATTGTTTTCATTCCTACATTATAGGTGAGAAAACTGATGCTCACAGAGAATAAATTTACTTAGCCAGAAGCCTACAGTCATTTTGTGATTAAAATAGTAGCCAAACCCAGGTCTTTTGAAAGCCAGTTCAGATTGCATTAAGATAAATTATAACCTCCATTAATAATTACTCTTAAATCCTACCTCTTTCTAATCAAGGACAATAGCTATCAGTGTCATGTTACTAAGATTTTTAACCTAAAATCGATTCCAAAATTTCTTTTCCTGACTTTTGAAACACTACTTTTTACAAGGCTTTCCCCTAATCTACTGAGAATCTTTTCTTGTTCTCTCTTTTGAACTCAATTGTGGCCAGCCTACCCAAAACTTTCCTCCATCTGTTGCTCTTCTCTACTTTGTTCCTTGTAGTCTCTGCTCTGCAAGCTTCAATGATCAACTCAAGACCAATAACTTCCCTTCTAATTCCTCAGAGATCAAATGGGGAAGATTTATCCAAACACAAATAGGATGGAATTCAAACAATTTCATCTGATTCTCGAAAAACAGAAATTTCATCTAGTATCTGGCCCCACACCTGACAGCGTTTGAACTGGTATATCTCCTGACACGTTTGCCACTGTGCTGCAAACTTCCAGATGTACAAGCTGGGTTTAGAAAAGGCAGAGGAACCAGAGATCAAATTGCCAACATTCATTGGATCATAGAGAAAGCAAGGGAATTCCAGAAAAACACTTCTGCTTCATTGACTATGCTAAAGCCTTTGACTGTGTGGATCACAAAAAACTGTGGAAAATTCTTAAAGAGATGGAAATACCAGACCACCTTACCTGTCTCCTGAGAAACCTGTATGCAGGTCAAGAAGCAACAGTTAGAACCTTACATGGAACAATGGACTGGTTCAAAATTGGGAAAGGAATACAACAAGGCTGTATATTGTCACCCTGCTTATTTAACTTCTATGCAGAGTACATTGTGTGAAATGCCCAGCTGGATGAATCACAAGCTGGAATCAAGATTGTCGGGAGAAATATCAACAACCATTAGACCACTCTAATGGCAGAAAGTGAAGAGGAACTAAAGAGCCTCTTGATGAGGGTGAAAAAGGAGAGTGAAAAAGCTGGCTTAAAACTCAACATTCAAAAAACTAAGATCATGGCATCCAGTCCCATCACTTCATGGCAAATAGATGGGGAAAAAGTGGAAGCAGCAACAGATTTTATTTTCTTGGGCTCCAAAATCACTACAGATGGTGACCACAGCCATGAAATTGTGTGGGTTTTCTATTTTATATATAGTAGTGTTTATCTGTTAATCTCAAACTCCTCTTCCCCCTTTGGTAACTTTAAGTTTGCTTTCTATGTCTGATTCTATTTGTTTTGTAAGTAACTTCATTTGCATCATTTTTTAGATTCCACAAATAAGTGGTATCATGTATTTGTCTTCTGACCTCCTTCACTGAGTATGATAATCTCTAGGTCCATGCATCTTGATGCTGTCAACTACAAATTGGCACTTTCCATGGTTGCTTGCCATCTGCCTCTACAAAGGATGAAATCATGTGCTGCTGTAGCTGCTTTCAACACCCATTGAAGGAGCTCAGAGTGGAGAACAGAAATGCACTCTGTACTCAGGAAAAAACTGGCAGGACAGTCTTCAGATAGATATTCTAAGAGCTGAGTTTATGAGCCCAATTCTCCTCATATCCAGAAAAACATTAAAATCCTTCATGGTGATGACTGTTCCTTTTGACTAGGAAAGGCTTCATGAGATTGTAGAAACCTTCTGGAAAAATATGTGCTTGATTGCATATATACTCTCTTCATCAAATATATGTATACTGACCTCCCCCCCCCACTCCCCGCCTTTATGAAGCAGTTTCTCAGAGCTATCTGCTAAGGTGCTGTCTCGCAGGCTCCAGTCCTCATTTTGCCCCAAATAGAACTTAACTCACAATTCTCAGGTGGTGCAGTTTAAGTCAACACTGCTAATGGCATTCATTCTTTTTCATAGGTGATGTGTGTGTGTGTGTGTGTGTGTGTGTGTGTGTGTGTGCATGCATAACACATCCTCTTTATCCATTCATCTGTCAACAGACACAGATTGCTTCCATGTCTCGCCTGGTGTAAACAGTGTTGCTATGAACACTGGGGTGCATATATCTTCTCAAATTTGACTTTGCATCTTTTCTGAATATATGCCCAGGAGTGGGGTTACTGGATCACATGGTAACTCTATTTTTAGTTTTTCACTTCAGTTCAGTCACTCAGTCATGTCCAACTCTTTGCGACCCCATGAATCGCAGCACGCCAGGCCTCCCTGTCCATCACCAACTCCCGGAGTCTACCCAAACCCATGTCCATCAAGTCAGTGATGCCATCCAACCATCTCATCCTCTGTCGTCCCCTTCTCCTCCTGCCCCCAATCCTTCCCAGCATTAGGGTCTTTTCCAATGAGTCAACTCTTCATAAGGCCAAAGTATTGGAGTTTCAGCTTCAGTATCAGTCCTTCCAATGAACACCCAGGACTGAACTCCTTTAGGATGGACTGGTTGGATCTCCTTGTAGTCCAAGGGACTTCTCAAGAGTCTTCTCCAACATCACAGTTCAAAGCATCAATTTTTCAGTGCTCAGCTTTCTTCACAGTCCAACTCTCACATCCATACATGACTACTGGAAAAACCATAGCCTTGACTAGATGGACCTTTGTTGGAAAAGTAATGTCTCTGCTTTTTAATATGCTATCTAGGATTGGTCATAACTTTCCTTCCAAGGAGTAAGCGTCTTTTAATTTCATGGCTGCAATCACCATCTGCAGTGATTTCAGAGCCCCCCAAAATAAAGTCTGATGCTGTTTCTACTGTTTCCCCGTCTATTTGCCATGAAGTGATGGGACCAGATGCCATGATCTTAGTTTTCTGAATGTTGAGCTTTAAGCCAACTTTTTCACTCTCTTCTTTCACTTTCATCAAGAGGCTCTTTAGTTCTTCTTCACTTTCTGCCACAAGGGTGGTGTCATCTGCATATCTGAGGTTATTGATATTTCTTCCGGCAATCTTGATTCCAGCTTGTGCTTCTTCCAGCCCAGCATTTCTCATGATGTACTCTGCATATAAGTTAAATAAGCAGGGTGACAGTATACAGCCTTGACGTACTCCTTTCCCTATTTGGAACCAGTCTGTTGTTCCATGTCCAGTTCTAACTGTTGCTTCCTGACCTGCATACAGGTTTCTCAAGAGGCAGGTCAGGTGGTCTAGTATTCCCATCTCTTTCAGAATTTTCCACAGTTTATTGTGATCCACACAAAGGCTTTGGCATAGTCAATAAAGCAGAAATAGATGTTTTTCTGGAACTCTCTTGCTTTTTCGATGATCCAGCAGATATTGGCAATTTGATCTCTGGTTCCTCTGCCTTTTCTAAAACCAGCTTGAACATCTGGAAGTTCTCGGTTCACGTATTGCTGAAGCCTGGCTTGGAGAATTTTGAGCATTACTTTACTAGCGTGTGAGATGAGTGCAATTGTGCAGTAGTTTGAGCATTCTTTGGGATTGCCTTTCTTTGGGATTGGAATGAAAACTGACCTTTTCCAGTCCTGTGGCCACTGTTGAGTTTTCCAAATTTGCTGGCATATTGAGTGCAGCACTTTCACAGCATCATCTTTCAGGATTTGAAATAGCTCAACTGGAATTCCATCACCTCCACTAGCTTTGTTCATAGTGATGCTTTCTAAGGCCCACTTGACTTCACATTCCCAGGATGTCTGGCTCTAGGTGAGTGATCACACCATCGTGATTATCTGGGTCGTGAAGATCTTTTTTGTACAGTTCTTCTGTGTATTCTTGCCACCTCTTCTTAATATCTTCTGCTTCTGTTAGGTCCATACCATTTCTGTCCTTTATCAAGCCCATCTTTGCATGAAATGTTCCCTTGGTATCTCTAATTTTCTTGAAGAGATCTCTAGTCTTTCCCATTCTGTTGTTTCCCTCTATTTCTTTGCACTGATCGCTGAGGAAGGCTCTTACCTCTCCTTGCTGTTCTTTGGAATTCTGATTCAGATGGGAATATCTTTCCTTTTCTCTTTTGCTTTTCACTTCTCTTCACAGCTATTTTTAAGGCCTCCTCTGACAGCCATTTTGCTTTTTTGCATTTCTTTTCCATGGGGATGGTCTTGATCCCTGTCTCCTGTACAGTGTCACGAACCTCTGTCCATAGTTCATCAGGCACTCTGTCTATCAGATCTAGTCCCTTAAATCTATTTCTCACTTCCACTGTATATAATCATAAGGGATTTGATTTAGGTCATACCTGAATGGTCTAGTGGTTTTCCCTACTTTCTTCAATTTAAGTCTGAATTTGGCAATAAGGAATTCATGATCTGAGCCACAGTCAGCTCCCTGTCTTGTTTTTGCTGACTGTATAGAGCTTCTCCATCTTTGGCTGAAAAGAATATAATCAATCTGATTTGAGTGTTAACCATCTGGTGATGTCCATGTGTAGAGTCTTAGTTTTTCAAGGGACCTCTATACTCTTCTCTGTAATGGCTATACCAGTTTACTTTCTCATCAACAGTGTAAGAGGGTACCCTTTACCCATATCCTCTCCAGATTTATTATTTGTAGACTTTGTGATAATGGCCATTCACACCTCATTGCAGTTTTGATTTGCATTTCTAGCAAACAGTTTTTTTAAAGGGCAAGGCTTTCTTCTCTCTCTGAAGGGGCTAATTTCCCTGAAATTAAAAAAAGAAAGTCTTTAATCATTTAAAAACATGATATAATTTTCATCTTTACATATTGTGATAGCTCAGTTGGTAAAGAATCCACCTGCATTGCAGGAGACCCCAGTTCAATTCCTGGGTTAAGAAGATCCACTGGAGAAGGGATAGGCTCCCCACTCCTGTTCTTGGGCTTCCCTGGTGGCTCAGCTGGTAAAGAATCTGCCTGCAGTGTGGGAGACCTGGGTTTGATCCCTGGGTTGGGAAGATCCCCTGGAGAAGGGAAAGGCTACCCACTCCAGTATTCTGACCTGGAGAATTCCATGGACTCTATAGTCCATGGGATCGCAAAGAGTCGTACATGACCGGGCAACTTTCACTTTCACATGTTGTGAAACAGTGAAGTCCAAATAAATGGTTTTACCACTGTGCGTGCATGCATGTTCAGTTGGTTGTGTCCAACTTTGCTACCCTATGCACTGTAGCCTGCCAGGCTTTTGTAAGGAGGAATGTTGGAGTGGGTTGCCATGCCCTCCTCCAGGGAATCTTCCTGACCCAAGGATCAAACCCATGTCTCCTGCAGCCCCTGTACCACAGGTGAATTCTTTACAGCTGAGCCACCAGCATTGTAGGAAAGCAAAATTTGTCACCCCAAAATGTGTCTTTTTGGTGTGAAGGTTAAATTAAGGTAATTATTTTTAAGAAACAGAAGACTCAGTAAGTTTTTCTTGTTACTGTCCCCTTATCTGCCAAAAAGAATTTTGATAGAGGGTCTATTCTGTAATAGAACTAAGAATATAGACTAGGTGAGGTGGGGAAAACTCTGCAGGGGTGAAAGATCAGAGTCCACTCACTGTCCTGCAAGGCCCAGCAAACATCTGTTTATCAAACATTTGCTTTTCATCTCCATGTGAATTGCTTCCCCTTTGAAGTCTCAAACCACACCCCTAACATCTTTGGTTTTCAGCTGAAGACAGTATTTAAGGTGAGGGTTTCAGTCATTTTGGTGAGTTAGTTTTCCTGGGTAGTGTCAGAGGGGAAGAAATTTCCCTCAATCCTTCTTAGTTCTTCAACAGAAAGCAAGAATATATATATAATTGAATTGAATCACTTTGTTGTATGCTAGAAACTAACACAACACTGTATATCAACTATACCTCAATTAAAGTATACATATATACATATACATACTCTGCTTATATATATGTGTGTGTGTATACTCAAATCAGTAACATTCTATGAAGGTCGTCACTGCAAAAGAAATCAGCAAAAACTATGTGTTCTGACTTTAGAAAGCTATGCTAGTTACTGGAGTCTTCCAGTAGCATTTAAAAATATAATTCAGACCAGGGCTAAAAGGACAATGAGTGAGAAATATTGATTAGACAGACAAAACATCATATTCAATTTAACATTATCTTGAGGTTTTTAGGAAAGTTATTTTTTTAATTTTATTTTTAATTGGAAGATAATTACTTTACAATATTGTGATGGTTTCTGCCATACATCAACATGAATCAGCCACAGGTATACATATGTCCCCTCCCTTTAAAACCTCCCTTCCACCTCTCTCCCAGGCAAGTTATTTTTTTATTGAAAATATACTTTACCCAAAAAACTGCCATACACTGACCATGTGAATAATGAGTAACTCTATAATGCCTGTATAAGAGGTTTAAGGAAGATACAACTTTCTCACTACCAGTACTGTCAGTCTCAAAAGCCAAAAGGCCCAGTCATCCTCAGGAAGAGAAATCTGGCAGAAAAGTTTATTCCCTTTTTATCTCCACATGTAGTTAAATATCCCCCATGAAGTTAAATAATGAAGACTCATTTCAAGTAATTACTCTGCTTATAAGTTTTATTTACACAGTAATTGTTAATAGTGGGTTTTAGTAAATTCCTTGTATTTACATTTTATATACACATTTATACTTGAAAGGTAAAGAAACTGTACAATAATAAAAATGAGAAAAAGAAATACAGTAACTTAGGCCCAACTTAGGAAACAAATACACAAAAGTAAGATTAAATTTTGGCAGGTAGTACAACCTCAATGAGATTACTGCCAGGGGTTTCGTTCCCTCTATCAGGGCCACCAATACCAAGGAAGTAGTTACCAGAGTTAATATGTCATTCTAAAACCTATTAAGACCCTGAGTACTCCCTCAATATTTTATTACACTACTAGTTTCCACTAAGAAAGCTCCTATGACAGGAGTTAACTTCTGAGGGCTCCATTAGTGGTCCCTAGGCTAGAATGACCCATGGGGTAAAAATACATGGATACCATCTGGTCCCATATTCCTAAAGAGGCAGTCACTATACTAACAAGGTTCTCAGACTTGTTAGTTTGAAGACTATATACCGCTAACAGAAATAGTGTGCTTAAGTGTTGTTTCAAACCAAAGTGCAACATAAAAGCACACTATAAGTCTAATTATTAACCAAATACCATGTTATATAGATATCAATAATAATAAAGTGATTTATTTTAAGCTCAAGAATCAAACATAATAAATTTAATGTCAGGTTACCAATAATTAATCATTCCTTTATCCACTATATCATCAAAGTTAAACTCATTAGAAAAAAATTAAATTTTAACTTTCTTTTACTCTCATTTCCATTGATTAGAAAATTATACACAGGGTTTTACAAGTCATGGACTTTGCTACATGTTTCAAAATTCAAACTGGAATTACCAAATTTTGTTTCTACAGACAGTGAAAGAATTTTAACTAACAAACTTAAAGTCTTGCCAAGTAGCATGCTATTTAAGAACTCTCAGAATTCATTACTTTTTATTCTTACCAGTGAAAAACCTCATTTATATTTATGGACTTACTCCCTCCAAAAAGTCTTCAGTCCATTAAAGTGCAAAGAAATTTTCTTCTACCAGTTAGTTTTCTTAAATTACTAGATGAACAATTCTTAGACTAGAAACAGAAAAGCTAAATTCCTCTGAGTGACAGGAATTCCTTGAGAAAAAGAAACAATTTCCTTTCAAAAACAGACATGATACTGTGGAAAACACTTACATAAGTGCTAAACAATCTCCTACCAATATTTCCAGTTCCCAAATAACCCAAATTTGCCCCAACCTGGGAGTGAATATAAACATCAGTGACATAAACACTTTACAATCAAAGTTGCCTATTATTGGTCTATAATATCTTCAGATGTTTGGAACTGGGGATAATATCTGTACTAAGGTGTTTATTTCAAATAGTATTTTAGGAGTTAAAGTAGTATTTAAATAGCCTGTTCTGATGTCCAAAGTGCCTTTATGCTAATAGTTAAAAAAAGAAAAGATGTAAAAATTTTGAACTATATCCAAAGCTATTAAAAAATTTATTGCATTAAACTATTCACTCCATATTATGAAGTATGAACTAGCCATTTAAATTTTCTCCTTTGTAAAATGGCTCTCCCTATAAAATACTTTTTAAATTAATACTGTCAATGGGTTACTCATTTACTTCAGCCATGGAATTCAAAATCAGTAGTTTTCCATGTCTTGATTCTTTTAGCTTTCTTCAGCATTTTCTACCATGCTTTTTACATAGGAAACAAAAACTTTTATCAAAAAACATTTGTTATATTGCAATTATTTTGTTAATTTTGAAGGTTAGCTTTTCAGAGCTGGACTATTATTCTTGTCTCCTTCTTTAATATCCTTCATCATAGATGCAAAGACCTGGAAATTATATAAAGTAAACATTAATGCTAAAAACAACAACCATGCAGATTAAAGAGATTTTAAAATCTATAGTTTATTAACATGAAAAAGCTTTAGCATACATAACTTTGCTCTCTGAAAGAGTGTCATTCTCAAATCCTTGTTTGTTTGAACCCAATTTTATGATATACAGTTAGATTCCAGTTTTCATCACTTGCCAATATTATAAAATTACTATTAGGTAACAAAACATTTCCTGGACCAATATTCATTCGTTTGTTTTTTTCTGCATTTTCCCAATGTTTATTTTTTAAATTAATTTACTTATTTTAATTGGAAGCTAATTACTTTACAATATTGTAGTGGTTTTTGCCATACACTGACTGGACCAATATTCTTATATTTTTATTTTCATAAGCAATAAAACTGTGAACTTATGCCTACTGTCCATCATTCATGAAGCAAGTGTTAGCACTATTTTTTATGTCATATAACTTTAGACTGTCAATATATTTGCTTCCCTAACAACATTAAGCATCTAAAAAGTCAGAATCATACATTACATTCTTTTTATTGCAAACCCTTAGTACACATTCAGGTATTTAATACAATTGTTGTCTATTTGAAATACCAAGGTGCTTATATAATTACCCTGGCAAATTCATGCCTATTGTAGGCTGTACTTCACTAAACTCAAAATATTACTGGACTTACATAAAAATAAAGCCATAGGTCTGGAGAGGTGAAAGAGAAGCAATATTTTTTTGAAAGTCAAAAATTATTTTTAAAGCTTTTTTTTTTAAACTTAAGCACTAACATTTGTGAAATACTTAACTTTTTTTTTACATTAAAAAAAAAAACTTTTAATACATCTGTTAGAAGTAGGAAAATGGCACTCTACCTGAGTCCATTTTTTGGTACTATTCTGCATCTGAATGGCTGCAATACAGCTGAACAGTTTTTCTGATGTGATATCTTCCGGCAATTTAGTCAGAAACTGTGCTATGTGAATAAAGTCCATCTGTAGAAGAATATCTTCATATAATCGGAGGATTCCTAATCCAGTCCTAAATAAAAATTCCTCCCCATCTCTGCAAAATACATCCCATACTCGACAGGCCAGATCAAGTGGTAGTGATTTGCTATATAGTGTGAAGATCCTAAAATTAGGGGGGGAAAAAGTCATTGAAATTTTTCATTCATTTATTCATTCACTCATTAAGCATCTCTATATAAAAAGAAGTGCTTAAATTAGGGCTGAAAAGGCAAATAAGATATGGCTCCTTCCCTCAACTTGAGTAGTGGAAAATTAAGTAATAAATGACAGAAGTATGTGAATTTATAATCTTATGCAGCAGTACAGCCTAATACAAACTACAGTGGCAGAATAACCTCATGGTTAAGGGTATGGACTCTGAAACCAGCGTACCTGAGTTTGAACCTTAGATTTGCAATTTATTGATTATGTTCCCTGAGTAAGATACTTAAACTTGCTGTGCCTCAGTTTGCTCATTAGTAAACAAAGATAATAAAATTACCTAAATGTAAAGTGTTTGAAATAGTGAATGGCACATAAGAAATAAAAGTTACTTCTTATTATTGTATGAGGACAAGTACCTTATATTAACCTAAATATAAAACCATAAAGCCTGACTTCTCTCCTTTTTTTTCTTCTTCACAAACACCTACTGTTTTGTTTTCCGGTCACCAAACTTTACTTACTACTTCTTTTGGAGCATGTATACCCTCCAATAGAATCACCAAAGGTTTTTCCCATCTTTTCTGATAATGTTTGATGGTGTCTTTATTCAGTAGTACTTTGGAGTAGCACTGCAGTTGAGGAAGTAGGGAGAGTAGATGCTAGAGAACTTCTCTTGATGTTACCTTGGCAGAGAAGGTACACATTTTTTACACAGACTTTAGCTGAGATACTGTTGATGAAATGTGAGCAAGTCAACTAAAGGCTCTCCCACCAAAAAATGAAATAAATCCTCATTAGCACTGCCACTTCTTTTTTCTTGCACCATTGGTTCTGGGCTTTGTATGTTACAAGCTCAATGGAGTGAAACAAAAATCCATGTCTACTTCTTAAATTATAAACACATATTTAATTGCATAACAAAAAGCAGAGGGAATTCCCTGGCAGTCCAGTGGTTAGGAGTCTGGTTTCCACTGCAGAGGGCTTGGGTTCTATCCCTAGTCAGGGAACTAATATCCCAAAAGCTGTAAGGCCCAGCCAAAAAAAAAAAAAAAAAACCTCCAGAAAACCTAAAGCATACTCTTGGTAGTACAGAGAATACCAACTCACTGTTCAAAATGTGAAAGGGTATTAGTAGTGCTGAGGCAGTTTCTAGTATACAGTACTCACTCGGTATTAATTTCATCCTGCTCCCTTTATCAGTTGTGATCCTGTTTTGCCTCATGTTCACAGTTCTTAAGATGGACAGTTGAGCAGTTTTACCCCCATTCTTTACAGATTTAGTACTTGATCTTGGTCCTTCAGGTCCCATAATATAAAACCCTTCTCCCCATGATCTTAGCTCCTACCCAAAGGAACTCTAATGTTCCTAATGGGAACAGGAGAATACGTTGAAAAATAACTTAGTTTTTTTTTTTAAGTCTAAATAGAAGAAACCTCAAACCACCATAAAGATAGCTGATCAATGCCATTGTCTATATTAAAACTTATTATCACTTATATGAAAGCCACTGATTTTTAATGATTAGGATTTAAGATTTAAATATTTCATATGTACTCTTAACAATCTATCTTAAGATCAATTGCTCTATCTCTTGGGCAAAATTCACACCCCTCTAAATATCTACTGCTACTGCTCAGCAGAGTCCTAGGCAAACCTTCCAAGTTAGAATAGAAGAGCTAGAATTATAAAGTTAAAAAAAGGCAGTAGCACCTAAATAAGGCATCAATACTTGGTCAGAAAACTGGATAAGGCCTTGGAAAAAACAAAGCTCTCAGTAAAGAAAACCTATCATAACTATCATAAGCCCTTGTATGTTAAGAATATTAAAGGAATAGCAACTAATTCTTTCTCAGAGCTTAGTATGTATCTGGCATTGAGTGAGATAATCCATGCAAAACACTCTCACTACAACTAAAGATAAGAGATATTATTACTTGCATTTTATAGTTTGGAAATTGATATACAAACAGGGATTCTGATTTCAACCCAGAGTTCATGCTCTTAATCAAATCCCTCCCAACAAAAATGTGAGGGTTTCTTTATACCTAAGAGAAGAGTTTTTCTTATATGTATGATCCTGTGCATCAGATTTACTTTAGGCAAAAAGTTTTACTGTTTCCTTTTAATTACTATATTCTACGTATGTTATGACTTACCAGTCTATCAAGTATATATCTGGTGTAAGACTATAAGATTTGAAATGAAGAAATAGTTTGGAGAGATTTTCTTCAAAAAATACTTCAAACGTTGCAAAATATTTCAACATCTAAAGATAGAAATTTCAACAAAATTATTTAAGAGTATACTCAAGAAATTGAGAAATTAAATCCTTACTCATAAGTTAATAGAAAATCTTGCTGAGCACCTCTTTCTGAGTCTTTTCATCAAGCATTCATAAAACTGTAATTCAATGAAAGGCTTATTTTAGATCACCTTGGTCTTCTAATTACTGTATTTTACTCTGTAAGGGCAATCAGCCTATAGAAACTGACAGTCAAAGAAAAACACAATTCATTCTAAATGTCCATACCATGCTGTGATCCACACGAAAAAAGGCTAACTGGCATGGCTTATTCAGGAGATTTGCAAATGCAATGAAGGCATCTGCTTCTTCCAAGTTGAGAATGAGAACTGCTGCTATGAAGGACATCCCTTGGACCTTCAAAGGGAAGAGAAATTAATGCAGGAGACGCAAGAGACACAGGTTCAATCTCTGAGTCGGGAAGATCACCTGGAGTAGGAAATGGCAACTTACTCCAGAATGCCTGTCTGAAAAGTTCCAGGGACAGAGGAGCCTGGCGGGCTACAATCCATGGGGTTCCAAAGAGTCAGACACAACTGAGCAACTGAGCACATACAGTTTTAAAATAAAAGTTTTATTTTAAAATATCAATATTTAATAAGTGCTAAAAGTTAAATCCTTTATGATGAAACTTATAATGAAAAAATTTAAATGAATGTCAACTTAAAAATGTGAAGGGGTTATGTAATGTTTTTACGACTCTACTATAGAACACATGAGCAAAAGAGATTCTCTGTTAAATTTACTTTCTTCATAAGGACATCTTTAATACTACAACCTGCCCCATGCCCAAACTTCACTTTCCCCCCAACCCATGCCATGCTTTTTCTATAACACATCACCTTTTAATAAACGTGTGATTTACTTGTTGTTGTTTATTGTCTGTCTCCTTCTAAATTATAAAAGACAAAAGGGAGGAATCATTCTTTTGTTCACAGAGCCAAATAAAATGCCTAGAACAAAGCCTGGCATATAGCCATAAGCACACAAGAACTATTTGTTGAGTGAATGGATGAATAAACAAATGTACAAATGAACATGCAACAAAATAGGGTAAGTTGTATCAGACAGCCACCCTATTGTGAAATCTCTAAAATTTTTCCATTTTAAGACAAAGGCAAGAAAATGAAAGTTTTATGATTTCCAGTAAAACATGAGAAGTTGAACACATTTTTCTTTGTCCCCTTCCCTCCTAAATCCAACTAAGATAACAGTAAATAAAAAGATAAGAGTTAACCTAGAAGAACAAAAAAGAAAATGGAAAATAATATAGACAGTAGATAAAAGATGTCAATAGCATTTTAGAAATTTTAATTTAACTGTACAGGGAATATTGAGACTAAAATATGTGCTGAGGAGAAAGCCAGTCAGCAGCAAGCCAATTCAGCCACAAATTCTGGAAGGCTCAAGAACTGAAGTTATCAGGCACCTCTAAAATTGAGAGGAAGGACTAAAACTTGGATTGGTTAAAAATTTGTGAAAGGAGCAAGTCCCCTCCTCTACTCTGTATGTACAGGTACCTACCTTTTCCTCAACCCAGATGAACATAAGAGGTTTATCTCTAAACAGACAATCAGGAAAAGGAGAGTTAGGGAGAAGGGGAGAAGGCAACACAGGAGGGATAATAAATAAAAGTTTACAAACTGAATGGTCAAATCCCTAGCTGCTCTCCAAGAAAGCTGGCAATCAGTTTCACAAGCCTCTGTCAGGAAAGGGAAAATTCCTCTCAGAGTAAGCTGACAGAAGCAAGAAGAAAACTATAGAAATACAGACATTTGAGAGCTAATACAACATAAGCTACTATGAGATAAGAGAGAATGTTTATATTCAAAAGACAGATTGAAACAAATACTTACATAACCAACATCCGGTCGGTAACATGTATATGCCCCTAATATACTATGTAAGACATCATGATATGGGCCACCCTTAGAGAAGAGAAAAATGAAATGTCAAACTATACAAATAATTGTTTCTAAGTTAATTCTCAAAAAACATGTTAATTAACTTTATATTTCCTAAATGACTAGTTTTGGTCACTATACTTAATCACTCTGCAAAGATATGTTCTAAAGTATGGATAAAAAATATGTAATTGTGGAAAACCAAAAAAGTCAAATAAACTTACTTGATGGATGGATACAAACTAGAGTTGTATGCAATTTTAAAGACATCTAAATGCTCAACATCATTCATTATCAGAGAAATGTGAATCAAAACCACAATGAGGTACCACACTTCACGCCAGTCAGAATGGCTGCTATCCAAAAGTCTACAAGCAATAAATGCTGGAGAGGGTGTGGAGAAAAGGGAACCCTCTTACACTGTTGGTGGGAATGCAAACTAGTACAGCCACTATGGAGAACAGTGTGGAGATTCCTTAAAAAAACTGGAAATAGAACTGCCATATGACCCAGCAATACCACTTCTGGGCATACACACCGAGGAAACCAGATCTGAAAGAGACACATGCACCCCAATGTTCATTGCAGCACTGTTTATAATAGCCAGGACATTGAAGCAACCTAGATGTCCATCAGCAGATGAATGGATAAGAAAGCTGTGGTACATATACACAATGGAATATTATTCAGCCATTAAAAAGAATACATTTGAATCAGTTCTAATGAGGTGGATGAAACTAGAGCCTATTATACAGAGTGAAGTAAGTCAGAAAGAAAAACACCAATACAGTATACTAACGCATATATATGGAATTTAGAAAAATGGTAACGATAACCCTGTATGCGAGACAGCAAAAGAGACACAGATGTATTGAACAGTCTTTTGGACTCTGGGAGAGGGCGAGGGCGGGATGATATGGGAGAATGGCATTGAAACATGTAAATTATCATATGTGAAATGAATCGCCAGTCCAGGTTCGATGCATGAGACAGGGTGCTCAGGGCTGGTGCACTGGGATGACCCAGAGGGATGGGATGGGGAGGGAGGTGGGAGGGGGGTTCAGGATGGGGAACACATGTACACCCATGGCTGATTCAAGTCAATGTATGGCAAAACCAATACAATATTGTAAAGTAAAATAATTAATTAATTAAAAAGGAAAAAAATTAAAATATCATCAAAGTTAAAAAAATTAAAACAAAGACATCTAAAGTTGGCACAATAAATTTACAATGAAAACAGATTCTTTCATTTGATATAATACAATTTCAGCAAAAGAAAACCAAGAAGACACAAAATTAAGTTTATTAATAATTACAAATTTTAATCTTAATGGTGAAACTTTCTATCTCACTTTATCAACATAGAGAAGAATTCAATGAATAAAGACTTGTCATATATATGTATAAAATATAATCATTACTCTCCTCATAAAACATAAGCAATTTCATAATCTCTGCACAAAAAACAAACCTTCCAATTACAATAATAATTCTGAAAAAAAATTAAGTTTTGGAGCAAACTTCCTTATAGTTTACCAAATTACTAGGCAAAAATGTTAAAATTCAGATATTTTACAGAAGAGAAACTAGACAAAGAAATTCACTTCAGGGAAAACTCATCAGGTACCTTTCCGTGTTATCTAACTGCAATGCATTCAGTCAGTGGAATAAAATAACAGAAGTGCCTTTACTATTTTCCTACTAGTTTTGCCTTTTTTATATAAAGGCCTTCAATTTTTATAGTTATGCTTTTAAAAAATAATAGCTATGCATTTAGAGAATTTATTCCTTTGGATTAAAAAAAAAAATAGTTGCTACAAGTTAGTTGAGATACCCTTACCTTCTGAAAGATGTAGAGAGACGGAAATGTACGGGATATGTCCAATTTAATTAATTCTAGACTGGCCTCTCGATCAGCAACAGATACACCTGCATTTGTCAGGTAGATAAAACTGAAATGATTACTCGTTATACCAAGTTCAGTCTTGTAAACACAGAATGATGACACAGCATGTATGTTACTTAAGGAAAGTTAAAAGCTGAATAATCAGTAACTTGAAAGAAACATCACAGCTTTTCCTGGAACTTATAGCCTTAAACCTGTATGCAGGTCAGGAAGCAACAGTTAGAACTGGGCATGAAACAACAGACTGGTTCCAAATAGGTAAAGGAGTACGTCAAGGCTGTATATTGTCACCCTGCTTATTTAAGATGCAGAGTACATCATGAGAAACGCTGGGCTGGAGGAAGCACAAGATGGAATCAAGATTGCCAGGAGAGAAATATCATTAACCTCATATGCAGATAACACCACCCTTACGGCAGAAAGTAAAGAACTAAAGAGCCTCTTGAGAGGGAGGAGCCAAGATGGCGGAGGAATAGGACGGGGAGACCACTTTCTCCCCTACAAATTCATCAAAAGAACATTTGAACGCTGAGCAAATTTCACCAAAACAACTTCTGATCGCTAGCAGAGGACATCAGGCGCCCAGAAAAGCAGCCCATTGTCTTTGAAGGGAGGTAGGACAAAATATAAAAGATAAAAAGGAGACAAAAGAGCTGCGGACGGAGACCCGTCCCGGGAAGGGAGTCATAATAGAGGAAGTTTCCAATCACCAGGAAACCCTCGCGCTGGTGGGACTGGGGGAAGTTTTTGGCAATCTAACTGGAAGGAAAAATTAAATAAGGCCCACAGATTACGTGCCTAAAAGCAACTCCCAGCAGAAAAGTACCCCAGACGCCCACACCCGCCAGCAACAAGCGGGGGCGGAACGGAGAGGAGCGGGCGGCATTGCTTAGGGTAAGGACCGGCCCAAAGACCCTGAGAGCAATCGGAGGGAGCTTTTTTAAACTGTGGGATAGCAAGGGACAAAATTAACCGGCCGGAACACACTGCCGGCGGTTCGCAAAACAAAGGGACTGAGAAACTCCAGAGAAGAGCCGGCCCATCCCCGCTGGAGGTAGGAGGCAGGGGGGAGGGGAAAAGGGCAAACTCAGCCCCTGAGAAGCCACCCCCTCCCACACTGCAAACAGGCCCCCGGTTCCTATCTAAAGACTTCCTGAGACCCGACCGGCGGCGCGCGCTGGGGCCGCGGAGGGAAAAAGCGCGCCGTACCCGGGGAGAGTGCGCCCAAGCCTCTGGCTGCCTGAGCCGCTCGCCGCGGAGGGAAAAGGCGCGCCGCATCCAGGGAGAGTGCGCCCAAGCCTCTGGCTGCCTGGGCCGCTCGACGCGGAGGGAAAAGGGAAAAGGCGAGCTGCACCCGCGGAGAGTACGCCCAAGCCCCTGGCTGCCTGAACTGCTCAGGCCAGGAAAAGGCACAAAACGCAGGCGCAACCGAATCCGCGCTTTTGTGGAGCACCCGAAAACTGGAACCGCACTCAACGCACGGCCCGCTCCATATAGAGCAGCCGGGAGCCTGAGCAGTGTAGACGGGGAAAGCACTGACACCCGTGAGCGGGGCAAACGCAGTGTGGCCAGAACACGGTGAGTGCTATCCACACAGAGCTGTATCTGTCTGCAGCGCTCCGCCCTCCCCGTAGCAGGACTGAACTAAACTAGCGAACCTAAATAAGAGATCACCTCCGCCCGCCTGTGTCAGGGCGGAAATTAGACACCGAAGAGACGGCACAGAGAAGCCAAATAAACAAAGGGAACCGCTTCAGAAAGGACCGGTGCAACAGATTAAAATCCCTGAAGGTAAGTAACACCGACTACACCGGAAGGGGCCTATAGATATCGAGAAGTGTAAGCTGGAAAGAGGAGCTATCTGAAATTGAACTGAACCTACACTGACTGCAACAACTCCAGAGAAATTCCTAGATATATATGTATATATATTTTTTTAATTAAAAAAAATTTTTTTTTCCTTTTTTTAAATTTTTTCTCTTTTATTTTCTTTTAAAATTCCCTATTACTCCCCCATTACTCCTCAACTTTCATTTTCATATATTTTTACGATTTTTTTAATTAGGGAAAAAAAATTTTTTTTCTTTTTTTTTCTTTTTCTCTTATTTTCTTTTAAAGTCCTCTAATACTCCTCTATTATTCCTTAATTTTCATTTTCATTTCACTATAACCTTGCCCAAAAAAAAAGAGAGAGAGAGAGAAACCCTATTTTTAAACCAAACTTCATATACACTTCTAAATTTTTTTTGTGTTTTTGTTTTTGTTGTTAAATATTGTATTTCAAAGAGACTAACCTCTACACTAGATTTTTAATCTTTTTCAGTATGTGATATAAATTTTGGACATTTAAGAATCCAATATTCAGTTCACATTTCTATTCAAGAGTGTGGTGATTACTCTCCCACTTTTGACTCTCTGTTTTCTACCTCAGAACACCTCTATTTCCTCCTTTCTGCTTCTCTTCCCAATCCAATTCTGTGAATCTTTGTGGGTGTCTGGGCTATGGAGAACACTTTGGGAACAGATAACTGCGTAGATCTGTCTCTCTCCTCTTGAGTTCTCTTTTTCTCCTCCTGCTCACCTCTATCTCCTTCCTCCCTCTCCTATTCTTCATGTAACTCTTGTGAACCTCTCTGGTTGTCTCTCACGGTGGAGAATCTTTTCACCATTAACCTAGAAGTTTTATTATCAGTGCTGTATAGTTGGAGAAGTCTTGAGTCTATTGGAAGAATAAAACTGAAATCCAGAGGCAGGAGACTTAAGCCCAAAACCTGAGAAAACCAGAAAACTCCTGACTACACGGAACATTAAGGAATAAGAGACCATCCAAAAGCCTCCATACCTACACCAAAACCAACCACCACCCAAGAGCCAATAAGCTCCAGTACAAGACATACCACGCAAATTCTTTAGCAACGCAGGAACATAGACCTGAATGTCAACATACAGGCTGTCCAAAGTCACACCTAACACATAGACCCATCGCAAAACTCATTACTGGACACTCCATTGCACTCCAGAGGGAAGAAATCCAATTCCATGCACCAGAACGCTGACACAAGCTTCCCTAACCAGGAAACCTTGACAAACCAATCATCCAACCCCACCCACTGGGTGAAACCTCCACAATAAAAAGGAACCACAGACCACAAGAATATAGAAAGCCCACTCCAGACACAGCAATCTAAACATGATGAAAAGGCAGAGAAATACCCAACAGGTAAAGGAACATGAAAAAAGCCCACCAAGTCAAACAAAAGAGGAGGAAATAGGGAATCTACCTGAAAAAGAATTTAGAATAATGATAATAAAAATGATCCAAAATCTTGAAAACAAAATGGAGTTACAAATAAATAGCCTGGAGACAAAGATTGAGAAGATGCAAGAAATGTTTAACAAGGACCTAGAAGAAATAAACAAAAGTCAATTAAAAGTGAGAAAAGTCAATTAAAAGTGAGTAATGAAATAAATGAGATCAAAAACACTCTGGAGGGAACCGGGAGTAGAATAACAGAGACAGAAGATAGGATAAGTGAGTTAGAAGATAAAATGGTGGAAATAAATGAAGCAGAGAGGAAAAAAGAAAAAAGAATCAAAAGAAATGAGGACAACCTCAGGGACCTCTGGGACAATGTGAAACGCCCCAACATTCGAATCATAGGAGTCCCAGAAGAAGAAGACAAAAAGAAAGGCCATGAGAAGATACTCGAGGAGATAATAGCTGAAAACTTCCCTAAAATGGGGAAGGAAATAGCCACCCAAGTCCAAGAAACCCAGAGAGTCCCAAACAGGATAAACCCAAGGCGAAATACCCCAAGATACATATTAATCAAATTAACAAAGATCAAACACAAAGAACGAATATTAAAAGCAGCAAGGGAGAAACAACAAATAACACACAAAGGGATTCCCATAAGGATAACAGCTGATCTATCAATAGAAACCCTTCAGCCAGATGGGAATGGCAGGACATACTTAAAGTAATGAAAGAGAATAACCTACAACCTAGATTACTCTACCCAGCAAGGATCTCATTCAGATATGAAGGAGAACTCAAAAGCTTTACAGACAAGCAAAAGCTGAGAGAATTCAGCACCACCAAACCAGCTCTTCAACAAATACTAAAGGATCTTCTCTAGACAGGAAACACAGAAAGGTGGTATAAACGTGAACCCCAAAAAACAAAATAAATGGCAATGGGGCCATGCCTATCAATAATTATCTTAAATGTAAATGGGTTGAATGCCCCAACCAAAAGACAAAGGCTGGCTGAATGGATACAAAAGCAAGACCCCTATACATGCTGTCTACAAGAGACCCACCTCAAAACAAGGGACACATACAGACTAAAAGTGAAGGGCTGGAAAAAAATATTCCACGCAAACGGAGACCAAAAGAAAGCAGAAGTCGCAATACTCTTATCAGATAAAATAGACTTTCAAATAAAGGGTGTGAAAAGAGACAAAGATGGACACTACATAATGATCAAAGGATCAATCCAAGAAGAATATATAACAATTATAAATATATATGCACCCAACATAGGAGCACCACAATATGTAAGGCAAATGCTAATGAGTATGAAAGAGGAAATTAATAGTAACACAATAATAGTAGGAGACTTTAATACCCCACTCACAACTATGGATAGATCAACTAAACAGAAAATGAACAAGGAAACACAAACTTTAAAGGACACAATGGACCACCTAGACCTAATTGACATCTATAGGACATTTCACCCCAAAACAATCAACTTCACCTTTTTCTCAAGTGCACACGGAACCTTCTCCAGAATAGATCACATCCTGGGCCATAAATCTAGTCTTGGTAAATTCAAAAAAATTGAAATCATTCCAGTCATCTTTTCTGACCACAGTGCAGTAAGATTAGATCTCAATTACAGGAAAAAAATTATTAAAAATTCAAACGTATGGAGGCTAAACAACATGCTTCTGACTAACAAACAAATCATAGAAGAAATCAAAAAAGAAATCAAAATATGCATAGAAATGAATGAAAATGAAAACACAACAACCCAAAACCTATGGGACACTGTAAAAGCAGTGCTAAGGGGAAGATTTATAGCATTACAGGCCTACCTCAAGAAACAAGAAAAAAGTCAAATAAATAACCTAACTCTACACCTAAAGCAACTAGAGAAGGAAGAAATGAAGAACCCCAGGGTTAGTAGAAGGAAAGAAATCTTAAAAATTAGGGCAGAAATAAATGCAAAAGAAACTAAAGAGACCATAGCAAAAATCAACAAAGCTAAAAGCTGGTTTTTTGAAAAAATAAACAAAATTGACAAACCATTAGCAAGACTCATTAAGAAACAAAGGGAAAAGAACCAAATTAACAAAATTAGAAATGAAAATGGAGAGATCACAACAGACAACACTGAAATACAAAGGATCGTAAGAGACTACTACCAGCAGCTCTATGCCAATAAAATGGACAACTTGGAAGAAATGGACAAGTTCGTAGAGAAGTATAACTTTCCAAAACTGAACCAGGAAGAAATAGAAGATCTTAACAAACCCATCACAAGCAAGGAAATCGAAACTGTAATCAGAAATCTTCCAGCAAACAAAAGCACAGGACCAGATGGCTTCACAGCTGAATTCTACCAAAAATTTAGAGAAGAGCTAACACCTATCTTACTCAAATTCTTCCAGAAAATTGCAGAAGAAGGTAAACTTCCAAACTCATTCTATGAGGCCACCATCACCCTAATTCCAAAACCAGACAAAGATGCCACAAAAAAAGAAAACTACAGGCCAATATCACTGATGAACATAGATGCAAAAATCCTTAACAAAATTCTAGCAAACAGAATCCAACAACATATCAAAAAAATCATACATCATGACCAAGTGGGCTTTATCCCAGGAATGCAAGGATTCTTTAACATCCGCAAATCAATCAATGTAATACACCACATTAACAAATTGAAAGATAAAAACCATATGATTATCTCAATAGATGCAGAAAAAGCCTTTGACAAAATTCAACATCCATTTATGATTAAAACTCTCCAGAAAGCAGGAATAGAAGGAACATACCTCAACATAATAAAAGCTATATATGACAAACCCACAGCAAGCATCACCCTCAATGGTGAAAAATTGAAAGCATTTCCCCTGAAATCAGGAACAAGACAAGGGTGCCCACTCTCACCACTACTATTCAACATAGTTTTGGAAGTGTTGGCCACAGCAATCAGGGCAGAAAAAGAAGTAAAAGGAATCCAGATAGGAAAAGAAGAAGTGAAACTCTGTTTGCAGATGACATGATCCTCTACATAGAAAACCCTAAAGACTCTACCAGAAAATTACTAGAGCTAATCAACGAATACAGTAAAGTTGCAGGATATAAAATTAACACACAGAAATCTCT
Source organism: Odocoileus virginianus (assembly GCF_023699985.2). NCBI lineage: Eukaryota > Metazoa > Chordata > Mammalia > Artiodactyla > Cervidae > Odocoileus > Odocoileus virginianus. The sequence continues at coordinate 241,358 of NW_027224332.1, forward strand.
TGCATTCCTATACACTAACAATGAGAAAACAGAAAGAGAAATTAAGGAAACGATACCATTCACCATTGCAACAAAAAGAATAAGATACTTAGGAGTATATCTACCTAAAGAAACAAAAGACCTATACATAGAAAACTATAAAACACTGATGAAAGAAATCAAAGAGGACACAAACAGATGGAGAAATATACCGTGTTCATGGATTGGAAGAATCAATATTGTCAAAATGGCTATACTACCCAAAGCAATCTATAGATTCAATGCAATCCCTATCAAGCTACCAACGGTATTTTTCACAGAACGAGAACAAATAATTTCACAATTTGTATGGAAATACAAAAAACCTCGAATAGCCAAAGTAACCTTGAGAAAGAAGAATGGAACTGGAGGAATCAACCTGCCTGACTTCAGACTATACTACAAAGCCACAGTCATCAAGACAGTATGGTACTGGCACAAAGACAGAAATATAGATCAATGGAACAGAATAGAAAGCCCAGAGATAAATCCACGAACCTATGGTCACCTTATCTTCTACAAAGGAGGCAAGGATATACAATGGAAAAAAGACAACCTCTTTAACAAGTGGTGCTGGGAAAACTGGTCAACCACCTGTAAAAGAATGAAACTAGAACACTTTCTCAAACACCATACACAAAAATAAACTCAAAATGGATTAAAGATCTAAATGTAAGACCAGAAACTATAAAACTCCTAGAGGAGAACATAGGCAAAACACTCTCCGACATAAATCACAGCAGGATCCTCTATGACCCACATCCCAGAATTTTAGAAACAAAAGCAAAAATAAACAAATGGGACCTAATGAAACTTAAAAGTTTTTGCACAACAAAGGAAACTATAAGCAAGGTGAAAAGACAGCCCTCAGATTGGGAGAAAATAATAGCAAATGAAGAAACAGACAAAGGATTAATCTCAAAAATATACAAGCAACTCCTGCAGCTCAATTCCAGAAAAATAAATGACCCAATCAAAAAATGGGCCAAAGAACTAAACAGACATTTCTCCAAGGAAGACATACAGATGGCTAAAAAACACGTGAAAGGATGCTCAACATCACTCATTATCAGAGAAATGCAAATCAAAACCACAATGAGGTACCATTATACGCCAGTCAGGATGGCTGCTATCCAAAAGTCTACAAGCAATAAATGCTGGAGAGGGTGTGGAGAAAAGGGAACCCTCTTACACTGTTGGTGGGAATGCAAATTAGTATAGCTGCTATGGAAAACAGTGTGGAGATTTCTTAAAACGCTGGAAATAGAACTGCCATATGACCCAGCAATCCCACTTCTGGGCATACACACCGAGGAAACCAGATCTGAAAGAGACAGACACGTGCACCCCAATGTTCATCGCAGCACTGTTTATAATAGCCAGGACATGGAAGCAACCTAGATGCCCATCAGCAGACGAATGGATGAGGAAGCTGTGGTACATATACACAATGGAATATTACTCAGCCATTAAAAAGAATTCATTTGAATCAGTTCTAATGAGATGGATTAAACTGGAGCCCATTATACAGAGCGAAGTAAGCCAGAAAGATAAAGACCATTACAGTATACTAACACATATATATGGAATTTAGAAAGATGGTAACGATAACCCTATATGCAAAACAGAAAAAGAGACTCAGATATATAGAACAGACTTGTGGACTCTGTGGGAGAAGGCGAGGGTGGGATGTTTTGTGAGAACAGCATCGAAACATGTATATTATCTAGGGTGAAACAGATCACCAGCCCAGGCTGGGTACATGAGACAAGTGCTCGGGCCTGGTGCACTGGGAAGACCCAGAGGGATCGGGTGGAGAGGGAGGTGGGAGGGGAGACCGGGATGGGGAATACATGTAAATCCATGGCTAATTCATTTCAATGTATGACAAAAACCACTGCAATGTTGTAAAATAATTAGCCTCCAACTAATAAAAATAAATGGAAAAAAAAAATAAAGAGCCTCTTGATGAAAGTGAAAGAGGAGAGTGAAAAAGTTGGCTTAAAGCTCAACATTCAGAAAACTAAGATCATGGCATCTGGTCCCATCACTTCATGGCAAATAGAAGGGGAAACAATGGAAACAGTGGCAGACTTTATTTTTCTGGGCTCCAAAATCACTGCAGACTGGTGACTGCAGCCATGAAATTAAAAGATGCTTACTCCTTGGAAGGAAAGTTATGACCAATCTAGACAGCATATTAAAAAGCAGAGACGTTACTTTGCAACAAAGGTCCGTCTAATCAAAGCTATGGTTTTTCCAGTAGTCATATATGGATGTGAGAGTTGGACTATAAAGAAAGCTGAGCGCAGAAGAATTGATGCTTTTGAACTGTGGTGTTGGAGAAGACTCTTGAGAGTCCCTTGGACTGCAAGGAGATCCAACTAGTCCATCCTAAAGGAGATCAGTCCTGAGTGTTCATTGGAAGGACTGATGTTGAAGCTGAAACTCCAATACTTTGGCCACCTGATGCGAAGAGCTGACTCATTTGAAAAGACCCTGATGCTGGGAAAGATTGAGGGCGGGAGGAGAAGGGGATGACAGAGGATGAGATGATTGGATGGCATCACTGACTCAATGGACATGGGTTTGGGTAGACTCTGGGAGTTGGTGATGGACAGGGAGGTCCCTGGCGTGCTGCGGTTCATGGGGTCGCAAAGAGTCAGACACGACTGAGTGACTGAACTGAACTGAATATGAAGAAAGAATCTATACACTTATCACAAAGTTTTATGGTGAAAGATTTCTGTTTCTAGGTTTTATAAAAGGTAGGGGAAAGACTACTGCTCTTGCAATAACAATTAGGAAAAAACAGATTTCAAATACCATATATTTTTTTAAAAGGCATAAGAGGAAATTCCCTGGTGATCCAGTGGTTAGGATTCTGTACTCTCATTGCTGAGGACCTGGGTTCTGTCTCTGGTCAAGGAACTAAAATCCCACAAGCCATGTGGTGTGGCCAGAAAAGAAAGAAAGAAAAAAGGCATAAGAGAATTGTGAGCACAGAGAGTTGTTCTAAAGGGTTTAAATCTCAGAAAGAGTAGAGCCTTTCCTTTCCTTTCCGAGGTAAGTGGATACCAGTGGCCATTTTTATTCCTAGGGGCACCTGCCAAGTGTGGGAATGGGCCCAGGACTGAGCTTGCCAGAGACGAAGGTACTCTGCTTGAGGAAAGAGAAAGCAGAAGAGCTTTTCATGGCCCAATAAGACTGATTTGGAGGAGCCTGAAAGTATATCTGGTTTTCCTCTGTGGGACTTTTGCTGGGTTCCAGTGTAGTGCAGAAGGCCAGGCTGGAAAGACATATGAAATCACCCATAGGCATTGCCCTATGGAAGAATGTCTCATTAAAGCAGGGAGCCTGTGGTTCTTTCCATCAACAAATTTGAAACCCAAGATGAGCTAATAAGTCTATCTAAAGCTGCAATCCTGGCCAACCTAGCTCAGGTACTGACTGAATTGAAGTGATAATCCAACAGCATAAGAGAAAAGAGCATGCTTCCTCTGCAGGGGAGGTCACAAGCGAGCTGTGAAGATCATCTATCTTTTAAGTAAGAGGTGGCCTAAAAATACTGCACCCCATTACTTTTACTGTTGTGATTAAAAACTGGACTCTGGAGTCCAACAACCTGGGTTTACATCACAGCTTCGCTGTTCACAAGTTAACTATTCTGAGCCTCAATTTCCTCTTATATCATTCAGTATAATAACATCTATTTAAAGGGTTATTAACATTAAAGGAGATAATATATGTAAAGAATTATTGCAGTTCCTGACATATGGTAAAATTCACACTCATATCTCAGCACCTGGATTTTGAGGAATTTCTAGTAACAACAACAAAAATAGCCCACCTTCTACATCATTCTCTGAACTTGTTTCACTGAAACTTTTCCACCGTTCCTTTGCTCTTGAGAGGAAGATTTCATAAAGTTCTGGGGAAAGACAAGAATAAAAATTCATAAATAATAACAGAAATTTATCCACATATTTCTATTTTAACTCTTAAAAATAAAGATAAAAATCTTACTATATTGTCAGATTTCTCTTATGTGGCAGGTATCAAAAACATGGTAAACGGAAGTACTTGATTCTACCAAAACTATTCAATACACAACCAGAAAGACAAAATACTGCAGAAAGGTCATCCAAATAGCTACAATAAAGAAAGAATGTTAAGAGGCTGGAAAAGATGCTTCTGCTAAAGGAGTATCACTGTGGAATAGCAGAAACATGATTTTCTTAGAGTCAGTCAGACCTAGATTCAAATTCCAGCTCTGCCACTTACGACCTGTGAGACTTCAAGAAAGGTACTTGATCACTGTGGAACTAGGCTGTCTTCGTCGGTAAACTGGAGAAAAGTAACACCCACTCATGGGGTTGTGTATGTGTGCTCCAACGCTTCAGTTGTGTCTGACGCTGCGACCCCATGGACCACAGCCAATCAGGCTCCTCTGTCCATGGGATTTTCCTGGCAAGAATACTGCAGTGGGTTGCCATGCTCTCCTCCAGGGATCTTCCCCACTCAGGGATCAAATCTGAGTCTCCTGAGTCTCCTGCATTGCAGGTGGGTTCTTCACCTGCTAAGCCATCCAGAAAGCCCATGATTAAGTAAGGTAATTTACATTAAACTCCTAACACCATATAGATCCTTAATAAATAGCAAGAATCCTGGTTCTTGCTTACCTTCTCTTAAAATTGTTTTCTCTATTATGATATTGCTATGATATGATATCTCTATTATGACATTATGATAAGGCTAACCAAACTATTCAAAGCTACCAAACTTCACAGATTTTGCCAGAAGGCCTACATACAAAAATCTCAACCCCCGTGTTTTTACTTCAATTGCCCAATCACTTTTTGAGACTATTACTCTGTGCTTTCATATACAGGATTGTCATTAAAATTTCAAGAACAAAAGAAATTGAAAATTTTTCTCAATTCTCAAATTTTAATTGTTTCTACTTTCTAACCACTACAAATATTTTAAAATTTACATAAAAATAGTAAATTTCAATGACAAAACAGCAGAAAGTATTTCATGCCCAAATATCAAAATTTATATAATACTGCCCAATATACCAAGAACATATTTTGCTTCAATTAATATTTTTTTAATGTACTTACTACTTATAGTTTGGAAAGAAGAAATTTTAAAAGAAGGAAAAACTTAAAATTTCTATTATTTGTGCCACACTCCATCAGTGGGCACAAGTCTTCATATAAGATGTAGATATAACCTTAAAATTTAGACATAATTTTTTTGCAGTTATCAAACTAACTTGCACTTTTCTGATTTCAAACTAATTCCAAGCTAAGTCTGAAAGTTTCACTATTCTTCTCAAATGTCAAAACTGTCCTGGAAGAAGAGAGGCTTGCCAAATAACTACATCACCTTTGGAAGTCACAAAATTAACCCAATAATAAAAATGTAGCACTGCATTTCCAAACATCAAAGGATATCTCTCCCAGGAAGAGTTATAGTGCTTATCTATAATAAGATGACTTGCATCTCAGTTCGATTCCATGCTTGACTGCACATGTCACACATTTTATTCTGTATCTACAAGTGTAGAGCTTGAAGCAGACTTAAAGAGGTATCTTGGACTTGAACAGAGAATACTTTGAAATCAGTGTACGTTTCACTTTCTGATTTTCTGACAATAATGATACCGTATACACTCTCAGTAAATTTTATTTTCACTATATATTTATCATCACAAATAACTGTTAGAACACTCCTTTGAGATAGCTAGTTATCTCGTCCCCACTTAAAGAAAACTAAGACCTCTAGATGTTAAGTAATTTGCCCAAAGTCACAAACCTAATATATAGTGGAACTAAGATTTGAACTACATGTGACCGACTTTAGAACCTCTATTCAGAGTTACTATTCTCTAATGGTTATAGATTTCATGATTAAAACAAATACAACAAGAAAAAAAGTCAAACTATTAGAGCCCCAGAAACTAAACAAAGTTATCAAAAGTAAATTTACTTCCATTGAAATTTAGCTTTCTTACCACCACTAACAAAAAAAAGGAGAATGAGTACCTCCAAAATCACTGCAGATGGTGACTGCAGCCATGAAATTAAAAGACACTTACTCCTTGGAAGAAAAGCTATGACCAACCTAGACAGCATATTAAAAAGCAGAGACATTACTTTACCAACAAAGGTCCATCTAGTCAAAGCTATGGTTTTCCAGTAGTCATGTATGGATGTGAGAGTTGGACTATAAAGAAAGCTGAGTGCCAAAGAATTGATGCTTTTGAACTGTGGTGTTGGAGAAGACTCTTGAGAGTCCCTTGGACTGCAAGGAGATCCAACCAGTCCATCCTAAAGGAAATCAGCCCTGAATATTCATTGGAAGGACTGATGCTGAAGCTGAAATTCCAATACTTTGGCCACCTGATGGGAAGAAATGACTCAAAGACCCTGATGCTGGGAAAGATTGAAAGTGGGAGGAGAAGGGGATGACAGAGGATGAGATGGTTGGATGGCATCACCAACTCAATGGACATGAGTTTGAGTAAGTTCCAGGAGGGGAAGCCTCCTGGACAGGGAAGCCTGATGTGCTGCAGTCCATGGGGTCGCAAAGAGTCAGACATGACTGATCAACTGAACTGAATCTCATTCACTCCTGAATACATAACTGTTTAATAGAAAGAAGCTAAAATTACTTTGAAAATTAATGACCCAGTTACTTTATAAGCCTTGTAAATTTTGAGCTTAAAAAAAAAACTTTTTGATTAGAGTAGTGCAAAAGATTAACACCAACTTAATCAATATTTTAATGTCTAAGTTATATATACCTAATACTGTAAAGCTAAAGTTCTCAACAAAACTGCAAATAAAACATAGCCACCAATACTTCATCATCTTACCTGTATGCAAACTGATTCTTAAAACTTTAAACCAATACAATACTTTGCTAAGCTTAATTTAATTCTCAATACTTCCCTTAAATTCTATTTTTAATTGGAAAAAAAGTCATTAAAATGACGTTTATTATAGGATATCTGTGAAAATCAATTTTATAAACCATATATGATCATGTTACTCAAAGTTGGCATCACTTTTTTTTTTGCTATGTTTTCTTAGCCAGATTTATTTTAACACAATGGGCTATATTTCTACAGTTAAGATTCACTACTTGTCATGTTTTAAGAAATCAAATAAACACAATTCAATTAGGTATGGGTTTTTCAATACTTCCATAAAGGCAGAAGGGAGAAGCATATAAATTAATTCATTAAAGATAGTCTTTGAAAAGCATATTTTACAATACATTATCTCATGAATTGATCAATTTCTCACCACGAGAAATTATGAAAAGCCTGATTAATTCCAGAGTTTGCATATTTTCACAACTAATCACAGTGCTTTTATTGTACAAAATATGTGTATTTTTTTGTAATCCTATTTACCAATCTAGGCTGTTACAGAAGGATCTTATCCCATGCTGTCATAAAGATGTTCTTCAGAGTTTTTGATTAAAAAAAAAAAAAATTTTTTGGCATCACTTTTAAGACTGAAGACAGACATTTAGGTCTTTGTTATAAATTCTGCAAAACTCCTGGAGAAGACTCTTGAAGGTCCCTTGGACTGCAAGGAGATCAAAGCAATCAATTCTACAGAAAATCGACCCTGAATATTCATTGGAAGGACTGATGCTGAAGTTGAAGCTCCAGTACTTTGGCCACCTGATGCAAAGAGCCGACTCATTGGAAAAGACCCTGATGCTGGGAAAGACTGAAGACAAAAGGAGAAGGGTGGCAGAGGATGAGATGGTTGGATAGCATCACTGACTCAATGGACATGAATTTGAGCAAACTCCAGGATAGTGGAGGACTGAGGAGACTGGTGTGCTATAGTTGATGAGGTCGCAAAGAATCGAACATGACTTCATGACTAAACAACAACTATATATAATGCTGACTGCTGTAATGAATATCCTTGTAGAAAAGCTTTTGTAATTCTGTTTATTTACTTAAAGTGTTAGAACTAGAATAAATGGGTTAGAGGTTACATTTTTTGAAGCTTTTGTAAATATTTCTAAATTATTTTCCTCTATGTGGGTAATATTCATTCATTTTACTCACTTTTGAGGAGTAAAAAAACAGCACCTTGATATTGTTTTGACACAAATGTCTCTGATTTAGTAATCACTAGGAAAATAGTTAAATAAGTTATAGTACAGCCAAACCATGAAATACATTGCAGCTATAGTAAGTATAAATACACCTGTTTGTGCTGACATGGAGGGATGTTCAGATGGTTTTTGGAAAAAAAATAAAGAAAATGAGAAGGTTTAAAAAGTATCATAAGTAGATGTACCCTTTTTTATGTGCATAGAAAAAAGATCTGAAAGAACATATACCAAATTGTTAACTAATACATAGTAGGATTAAGAGAAGATGTTTGGGTGAAAGAGGGGGACAGACATGCAGTTTGTACTTTACTATTGAATTTTTTTCAATAATATGTAAATAAAAATTTTAAGTAACAATATATTATTTATATTATTATACTAGAATCCCTAAAAGTCTTTTTGTGGTGCCTCTGTCTGGCATTATCATCATCATTCAGACCATTTTTAATATTATTATTTTACTCTATGTGATACTATCTTTATTTTATTTAATTTTTTTAGTTCATCAAAATTACACTACATTTTATTCCTATCTACATTTTACTTCTATGCTTCAAGGTTTTAAGAAACTTAAAAAAATAAAAGCAATGAGAATCTTACTTCTGTTTTTTTCAAGTTTTTAAATAAAAACATTCAAAACGACTGGTCTGTGTAGAGACAGGAAAAGAAATGTCTATCCTTCCCATAATATTTTTTTTTAATAAAGAGGAAACTTGTCCACAACTAGACTATTTTATTTTTCCTTGTATATCTTTATTCATCTACTGCTACGTACACCCAGAAGTTCTTGAAGTTATTATCCACAGTTTAATTTGGATGTCAAGATTATTATTGATGGTTGTAAACTAAAGGAAAACACACAAATTTTATATACATAATATGAAATACAGTAACCTATTAAATTGTATCAGGTTTTAGAGGGCGTGGGGAATGAAGTATGCTCTTAAAATGATATATATGGTACTGCCTTTTTAAATAACCAATCTATTAATCTGTTTTGTATCTCTGAAGATGGCTATTAACATGTGTGGGAGTAACTGAATATAGAATACAAACCAGGAGTGATATTTAGTTCATTTCCTACAGCTAGACTCCAAACTTTCCCACGAACACTAGGGGGCAATCCCTGCCACCACAATTCTCGAACTCTTCTCGTACTACGCCTAGAATTGAAGGGGGAGAAAAAAGGAGAAAGTTACTTTTTATACCAAAAATACTAGTTCCATGATGGTTTACCTAGTCTACGGCCAAATGACTGAATGGTTTTTTAGAACATGGAGACTTAAGTATGTGATGCATTCTTTCCTTGGGTTCATGCATGTAGGTAAAAAATGCCTAAAAAATATACAGCAATTTAAAGGGAATTGTCTTCCATAACTGCCACTTACACTAAGAGTACAATGAGAGAATAAGAAATATAGGAAAATTATGAAAAATCATCATAAAAAGAATATAAAAATGCATTGTCAATACAGTACCAAAAACAAAATCACGAAGTATTTACTACGGGTAAAGCTTTAGTCATTGGGAGGCAGCACAGTCTACTGAAAGAAGTGTGGGCTTTAAAATCAGATAGACTTGAGTTCAAATCTAGTTAACCATTCATTAATTGTACAACCTTGGGCAAATCACTTAACCTCTCTGACTTTGAGAATCCCTATAAGATAAAAGGGAATAAAGGTTGTGAGAATCAAATGTGATTACTTGTGTAAAGAGCCTAATATAATATCTATCACATTATGCCAATATTCAATACATTCCCAAAGCACATCCTATACTTGGCATTGCAGAAATCATCTCCCACCAGTCCAGAGGAAAAATAATGCATGTATAAAAATATTATCAAAAAATAAAAGGCAAAGTAACGCAAGAAGTGTATTAGTCTCAAAGTATAATGGGACATTACAGAAGGGAAAGATCATATATAACATATTATCTTGATTATGAGAAGCATATTAAAATCACTTTAATATTTACCATTTAATAAATGCATATTACAATGAATGTATATGTTTAATATTTTCTTTGCCAAAAATCCTATTACATCAACAGTACATGTAGCAATATAGATAGTACATTATAATTAAGAAAATAAGGTAACAGGAAATTAGAAATTTCATGGATCAACAAGTATTCAGATACAATTCAAATGATAGATAAAATTCTGATATGCATAGAGGGTGGTCAGTAAGGGAAGCAGGCATTAGAGATTGAGGGATTTACAAAAGCAAAGAGCAGATATAAGCATGAAAATTTTCAAACTCTGGTTAACAGTATAATTTAGCCAAAACATATAATACATGCTAGAAGTCATCAAAATATAAAATTGGAAACATGAGATCTTTGGAGACAGACTGAAATTCAGGAAAAGTCTGCTTACTTACATTACTTCCCAATTGGGTAGTATTTCATTGATCCAAATTACCATTGCACTTGCAATACTTTCTTCCTGTTTAAACCTTTCTTTCATTATTTTTTTCCTTTTATGTGCTTCTTTAATTTCTGTTTTAAACAAGTAAAAATTATTTCAACATAAAACAGCCAAATCAAAATGCCCTTCTCTTTCTACCGAAGTCTACAAAAGAGACCTTCACATAAAGAATACTCTGGTAAAAGGAAGGAAGAATGGAAATGAAGAAGGGAAGAAAGGAAAAAGGAGAAAGAGGAAAGGAGGGAAAGAGGGAAAAGAGAAAAACATGAACTTGATTAACATAAGTTAAAAATAGCTTCTTCTACAAAAATGGATGGAACAAAGCTCAAAAAAAAATAATTTAAATAGATTACTATATCACATAGTCTACTTATACTTAATCAATGAAGTAAAATTTCTCATGAATTAACTATGTAAAAATAAACAACTGTGAGCAACTAACCAATACCATTTTTTCATACAACGGGTTTATGAATTTCTTCACATAAAACAACATGACAGCGACTTCCCTGTTGATTCAGTGGTTAAGACTCTGAACTTCCAATGCACAAGGTGTGGGTTTGATCCCCAGTCAGGGAACTGAGATCTCACTTGCCATGTGGCACAGAAAACAAAAATAAAAACCCACATGACATTGAAAAATGATATTGCCATGGTACTATTACAGTGACCCTTTCTTTTACTATGATGTTTCAGTTTACTAATTACATGGAAATTTTAAAATCCTCCTAACACACATACATACACCTAATACCACTCTGAAGATCCGGAGTCACAATTCTGGAATAAGAGATGCCCCCCAAATAGAGAAGTACATTACACGAAGAATGAATGAAGTTTAGAACCAGTAGGACTTCAGAGGTTAGCTGGCTAAACTGTTTTCTAATTGTGTTTCACACATGACTCACAAACCATCTTAAGGGGGCAAGTAAATAGCTCCACGTTTTTTTATTTATGTATTCAGATTCTAAGTGTTGACTGAAGGGCATGAAAAACCCAGATGTAGTCAACTGCCCCCTCCTCCACCCTTCTTCCCCAACACACACAAACATTTCACAGATGAGGAAAATTAAGATTTATTTAGAGTATCACATCCAGGAAGCATAAAACAAGATTAAAGCTTTGACCTTTTGACTTCCCAATTCAATGTTACTTCTATCATATCATATGGCTGGTGCTAAGACACTTCAGTCGTGTCGACTCTGTGTGACCCCATAGACGGAAGCCCACCAGGCTCCCCCATCCCTGGGATTCTCCGGGCAAGAATACTGGAGTGGGTTGCCATTTCCTTCTCCAATGCATGAAAGGGAAAAGTGAAAGGGAAGTCGCTCAGTCATGTCCAACTCTTAGCGACCCCATGGACTGCAGCCTACCAGGTTCCTCCATCCATGGGATTTTCCAGGCAAGAGTACTGGAGTGGGGTGCCATTGCCTTCTCCGATCATATTGTTAGGTTCATCTAATTTATCAATAATCATCTTAAACATTAATCAAATAGTAATGTCAATGTTAAGAGTCGATTAAAATTTGTTGGGTATACTAGAAGTATTTTAAATTGTATAGTAAAATAAACGTAACCAATGTTTACATAATTATGCCTTCTAAAAAGATTGTGCCACAAAGCAGAAGTGTATATTATTATAATATTTGATTCACTTAAGTCAAAGGAAAAAATATCAGTTGTTAATAAAGCTTATGCCAAAAAATATAGCCAACTGTGTAATATTTTCTAAAAATGTACCCTGAACTAACAATACTTAGGTAAGTAAGTATTGCTAAATCATCCTTATGTTTTATTTTTGGTTGGAAGAGAAAATGAATAAATATGTGAATTTATACACATAAGAATATACACTTCTGTGCCTGTCAAAATGACATAACTGGGACTTGAGAGAAACTTCATAAGTCATGAAACTTCATAAGTCACTTTTTACTTCCAAATCATATTCCCATAACCTATAGAAAGTTACTGCAAAATGTCAAAATTCTTAAATTATAAAATATCAAAAGCCTAGTGAAAAAACAAATTTCATGAATGGATTCATGAATAAATATATAAATATATATAAAATATATATGTATAATAAATATATAAACCTTCATTTATAAATTAAAGTACTAGTAGTCCCAGGTTTATGATGCAATTATGTCTCTCATAGATAGATAGTCTGCGGCCTTTCTCCTCATACTAGTTTTGTAAAAGTATTTAAAAAAACTATGATTCTTGTATGACATTTTATTTCTCTTTAAACAAATTTAGTCAGCATCATCTTAAAGACAGATTTGGTCAATTTCACCATTTGCCATCCTGTTGAAATGAATTTACTAGGAAATGAATTTCGTACTAACATCAATAAATAAAATATATCACCTGGAGTTAAATTTTATACCTCGTTTTTTAGCCTCAGCCACCATCTCATCATATTCTTGTCGGTGACGTAAAGCCTCTTCCACAGATTTGGCAGGAAGATTTCTGAGGAAAAACAAAATTTAAGTTAATTTTTTAAAGACTAACTTAAGTTTACTGATCTACTTTCTTTATATAGCCAGATACAAAAGAATTTCTAACTTAATTTTCACATTTCATACAATAAGAAAGTATAAGGTCAGAACTCTGCATTTTAGAGAAGAATCAGAATCCAGGTTGCTAATATTTGTTATATATATCAAATATCATATATATTTGTTTATATGTCATTTAAACATGTTTGGTTTTAGCCAATAACTCTAGCTTATTTGTTAAACTCACTATAGTTTATTTTTTAGTCAACTTTTTTGAGGTATAATTTCACCCAACAAAATGGACATACATATTTTAAGACTACTGTTTGATGAGTTTTGACAGATGTATATATCTGTGCAAAAAATGCATCAATCAAGATATAGAATGTTCCCATAAATCCACAGTTAGTTTTTGACCCCTTTACACTTAATACTTACCAAACTCCTACCTTAAGCAATCACATATCTGATTCGATCACTATAGATTAATTAGTCTCTAATAAAGAATTTCGTATAGATTCTTTTGTGCCTGGCTTCTTTTGCTCAGCGTATTTTTGATATTCATCCACTTTGTCCTGTGTATTAGTAATGATTTCTTTTAATTGGTGAGTACTGTTCCATTTACCCATGTGGATGGACATTTAGACTGTTTCCAGTTAGGGGCTACTATGAATAAAAGCTACTATAAATATTCAAGTGTGGCTATCTGCATTCATTTCTCTTGGCAAATAAGTAGGAGTATTTATATGCTTTCCACTTTATTAGAGATTTAACATAACATTCTAAATAAAATTTTGATAATCCATTACTCACTTGCATATATTATATTTTGGTTTATAAAATCAATGGCTTCACAGAGGCATGATTTAGATATATGACTACACAAAATGAAATATATTTGAGTATTACCACATATCCAAATATGTCATAATAATGTCCAGTTTTTAGAACCAGTTTTTTAAATGATTTTCAACAGGCTAGGTGGGGAAAGGTATGTGACAAACTTTCAAATTATATATTCTACTTCTTGCCATCTCAGGTTAAGATTCCTTAGATATGTTGTAGCTGCTGCTGCTGCTAAGTCACTTCAGTCGTGTCTGACTCTGTGCGACCCCACAGACAGCAGCCCACCAGGCTCCCCTGTCCCTGGGATTCTTCAGGCAAGAACACTGGAGTGGGTTGCCATTTCCTTCTCCAATGCGTGAAAGTGAAAAGTGAAAGTGAAGTCGCTCAGTCATGTCCAACTCTTCGCGACCCCATGGACCACAGCCTACCAGGCTCCTCCATCCATTGGATTTTCCAGGCAAGAGTACTGGAGTGGGGTGCCATTGCCTTCTCCTATGTTGTAGCAAGAAGGAATAAAAGTTAAGATTTCTGCTTCAGACCATAATGGAATAAGAGAGATCAGGTTTATCTTCTTGCCTTAATTAATTAGAAAAACAAATAAAATACATTAAACTACAGTTTAAGATGCTGGACCATAGGCAGCACAAGACCATACTCCTTATGAAAAAGGAAACAAGGTAACCCTGCAGATGCCTGACCTTACTCCCTGGAGTTTCCAGGTCTCAGTGCTGGGAGGAAGTGCCAAAACAGGGCCCACCAGTCTTGCTGAGTGAGAAAACTTAGAGTATCAGACAGAATTTGAGTAACTGTGTACCAGAGAGAAGGCAGCTGGGGAGGCTTTGGCTGAACACTGAACTATGTATGTGTGTGATTAAACTATAGTGGCCAGAGAAAGAAACACCAGAAAGAAATAGGTAGAACATTTTCAAAATCACACTGGACTGGGCCATCAAAGTAGAGAGATCTCCTAATAGGGTATTCAATAGAATCCTTAGGGCACTGCCTCAGTAGTAAGGATAAATTATAAATCAGCCTTACACCAATGGCTGTTCTGGAAGCACTCTAACAATGATTAGATCAAAAGGATCAAAGCAATTCCATACCACACCAAAACATATTTATTTAAAGGAATACAAACAAGTCCAATACCCAACCATGTAAAAACACAATATCTGGTATCCAATAAAAATTATCAGGGATGTAAAGAATCAGGAAAATAAAAGCCATATTAAGAAGAAAAATCAATCAGCTGAAATAGGGCAAAAATGTCAGATAACAAGATTAGAACTCAAGGATGATAAACCTGTTATAAACATACTCAAGAAGAAGAAGAAAGTAACATGATAAGAGAAATTCAAGATCCAAATCCAATGTCTACAGATGAAAATTTCTAGAATGATAAATTCAAAAGATAGGACTAACAGAAAATTATATACTACAGAAGAAAAAGTAAGTGAACTTAAAGATGTAGCAATATAAAACTGTACAGAGAGAGAAGAAACCCCACCCCCTCAAAAAAACCCAAACATAAATGAGCTATGGGACATGGAAAAATATCAAGTAACATATGTTTAATGTACATCTCAGAAGAAAGGAGGGAGAGCAGAACAAAAAGCTGTTGAAGAAATAGACTAAAATTTTACCAAAATCAATAGAAAACTATAAATGCAGAGATACATTAAGCTCAATAAATCCCAAACAGGTAGAACATGAAGAAAACCACACCAAAGCATTCCATAATCTAATTCATGAAAATCACACAGAACAAAGTCTTTTTTAAACGCATTCAGAAGTAAAAGAATTCACTGCAGGCTGAAAAAGTCAACAGACTTGAAAGAAATGAAAAAGCCTTTAAGGATCACTTAAAGGATGAGGCAGGTGAGAAGGAGAAATAGGATAACTGCATTCCAAATGAGGGTAATAATGAGAAGACATGGCTTAAAAGAAAAGTTTAATTATAAAAGAGTAAGGTGTAAAGAAATATTTATCCCAAACACTGTTTAGAACAAAACCTTTTGCATTGTATTTTTATAAACTTCTTCTAGAAGGAAGTTACCATTCTTGGTTAAAATCTTAATCTATTTTGGATGAATTTTTAAAAGTTTAAGAAAGGTCTGGGAATTTGGCTATTACCTACCCAGCTGTCAGTCAGTCAAGAGTCTAAAGGTCTTTAGTCAGTATTCTTTACCTAGCCAGGTATTCTTTCCTTGCTTATCTAAGCACTCTCTGAATTGGCCTTGTTCATTCACCTGGCAGCAAGACTGAAATATTAATAAAACTTTGACATGGACTCATAACCAAAAACTTTTTTTAATACTAATGAACAATGAATATGGACATATTTACCAAAGCCTTAAAAAAAAAAAAAAAGAGTACTGGGATCACAATCTTTAGTATGAAGAAATGTAACAAGAATAAAAAAATAATGTACTTATATGTTCAGCTTTTCTCCTCTCATATTATCTAAAAACATGTTCAACCTCTACCTGTTTAGTTCCAGATTTTTTATTACACTCATCAGGATAATGGGTGGAAAAAACTGCAGACTAGGAATGTAACTTTAAATAAAGTTAGGAGTTTGTATACTGGAAGGAAAGAGAAATCTAGAAGAAAAGTTTAGGTCCAGAGAGCCTAAGAAGGAAAAAAAGGGGTTAAGGACCAAGTAGTCTTGGTTTAGGGATGGTGTGCTTTGTCTGATAACAAATCAGAGACTTTATTTTGAAGAACAGCAGCTTTGTAGAAAGCTAAGACGGGAAGGACAAAAATGGAAATGGGAAGAATTCAAGATTTTTTCCTGGGTATTAAGGATATATATATATATATTTGGGTTTTTTTTTTTTTCCTTTTTTTTTGGTCGCATCATAGAGCGTGTGGGATCTTAGCTTCTTGACCAGGGATCAAACCCACATCCTCTGCAGCGGTGGGCAGTCTTAACTACTGGACCACTAAAGTCTCAAAAATATACTCTTAATAACAGTAAACCAATTGGTTGATAGTAATTGCATGGCAAAAAAGACAAATATATCTTAAGTGCATATTAAATGTAAAGAAACAAAAACTAACTGCTCTATCATGTGAAGGCAAGACAGAGCAGGGGTGGGCAAAATAAGTGAAGGGGATTAAGAAGCACAAATCTCTGGAGAAGGAAATGGCAACCCACTCCAGTATTCTTGCCTGAAAAAGTCCATGGACAGAAAAGCCTGGCAGGCTATAGTCCATGGGCTTACATGACTGAGCACACATGCATGAGGGTGGAGGGAGATGGGTTGGTAGCAATAAACTGGTAGAACTTAAAAAAAAAAAGAAATACAAATCTCTAGTTATATAATAAATAATTCACAGGGATATAACATAAGAAATATGTCAATAATACTGCAATAACTTTGTATCAGGATGATGGATGGTTATT
Organism: Odocoileus virginianus; assembly: GCF_023699985.2. Lineage (NCBI taxonomy): Eukaryota > Metazoa > Chordata > Mammalia > Artiodactyla > Cervidae > Odocoileus > Odocoileus virginianus. The sequence goes on from NW_027224332.1 coordinate 258,717, forward strand.
GTTCTCTGGATCATTTCATAACATATATAAAAGTGTCAAACCATTATGCAGTACATCTGAAATATAACACTGTACATCAGCTATATTTCAATTAAAAAAAAGATAAGGCAGAGGAAGGCTGACACAGTAACAGATATATTATGTTATATATATTTTATATTTCATACACTGGCTCATAGAGACTTATAGAAAACATGCATAAATCTTGGAGATGAACAATTCTTCCTTGTTTATGTTAGGATTCATCACTGGGATTAAAAAGAACTTTTAAAAACCAATTTCTTTAGTTTATTGATACATTTTAAATGAAATACTAATAAGAAAAATTAAATTTAAGGTCAAAATACAAACAGTGTGCCTGATGAGAAATACTTACGATGGTCGATCCTCAAGAATCAGGGCAGTGGTAGAAAGTGGCTCAAATTCAAAATTCTTTCGCCTTGAAGACTGAGGTGGTGGTTTATAGGCTCTCCCTGTCCTTGCTTCATATTCCTAGAGTAGATAAAAATATACATATGCAGTGACTTTTCCAATTAAATCTGTATCATTTAAGATATTACGCTATAGTAAGGAATACATACAATTCATACATTAATTTGGTAAAAATATCAGATAAGCAAAAAAGTCACTTTTTTGCCCTGAAGCAATCTAAACAATTAATTTATGCAATATATAAAGTATGAAAGTATGTTAAAAGAGGGGAAGGTACAATGTACTAATTAGGTAAGGTTTAGGAAGATTTTCTTGTTTGCATTCTATGGTATCAGTTTCCAGTTTCCAAGTCTATGATATCACTTTCATTATTCAAAGTCCAGCTTTGAATAATCTACATCAGATAAGCCTACTTTCTAAACTTTCAGCCAGATCAATGATAAAAATATTGACACAAGAAACAGATAATCCTGTTTTAATGCTCTGAAGATCTCTTTCAAGTGTGACACTGAACCCCTAATCATACTGGTTTTGGATTTCAACATACTCTGAATCTCACTACTATAAATCTACCCACTTATTTTAAACTGAAACAACAATTCACCAACATATCTTACCCAAAAAAAGGCCAAAGACTCAAATATTTCACTAAAATTTTAAAAACTGTTACTATGGTATTTTCTCATTCAACTGAATTGATAATTCTCTTAAAAGAAATGAAGTTGGTTTAACATGATATGTTTTTGTTGGACATATTTAAATTTCTACATTTGAGCATTTTTTCATAAATGTTCACAAGCTTCTGCTAAAATTTCTAGAAAGTTTCAGATCAATACCAAAATTGTGACTCATAATTTCCAGAACCCACATTATTCCCTTTCTAAAACAAAAAGAAATCTAGTATTTGATCATCTCCAGATAATAAATATATTTTTCATGGTATTTTCAATGGTTACTTATGAGTATATCTTCAAGTTCACTGTCAGATAAAGACATTAACTCAAATGAAGAAAATGAAATGCACTTAAAGTGATCAAGTGTTTCTCTTATTAACTAGCTGTTTTCCTACCATGGCATATAATTCTTTTAAATTACTATTTTTTCTAACTCGAAAACTGATTCTCACTACTGAATCTGATGGCTGCAAAGTACAAACGATGGTTCCATCCCTCTTAAAAATCTGATAATCTTGTTGAAGCTTCATCTTATTTGATATTACTTTAAAAAACAATTTATGATGTCAATCATTTTCTATAAACTTCAAGCTTTACTTCTGGTTTCTGCCACTGTTTACAATGGTTTGTACTATTCTTTTTTTTTTTAACACTTTTTTTTAATGTGCACCATTTTATACTGAATTCATTACAATACTGTTTCTGTTTTATGTTTGGGTTTTTTGGCCACCAGGCAAATGGTATCTTACCTCCCAGACCAGGGATTGAACCTGCACTCCTTGCCTTGTAAGGCGAAGCCTTAGCCACTGGACTGACAAGGAAGTCCCTAAACTATTCTTTTATAACTGTCTTTAATTCTACATCTCCTCTTCCTTCCACCAAATCTAAGCTGTTAGTCTGAGAGTTCCTTTGCATGACTGCATTGGATTTTTAGAGACTTCTTTCTCAAATTATTTAGAACTTTGTATGTTCATTTTTACTAACTCCCATCTCAAAGAACTGTACAGCCTTTCAGTGTCAAAAACAATGGAGTCACTCATTTCTTTTTTGTTTTCAAAATTTTCTAATATCTAGGATATACATGTTATTATGATCAACATTTCTTTTCTTCATTACAAACTCAAGTGTAATCCCCTTTTCTGCTAATGTTTTTCTTATTAAAAACCATACATGCTAATACATATGAGGTTTGTTATCACTTACATGGCACTTTGTTTTCCTACAATGTGACCTGGACTCACTGCCAGACAGAATGCAATGAATACTACCCAATAAAGCATGTTCCATGCAAACAAATGCCAGTACACAGACAGTAAAATAAAACTCCTAAGTCAACATATTAAAAATAACAACTAGCATTTACTGACACTGACAACATACCACACAGTGTTTTAAACACTTAACACATTTAATTCTTGAAACAACCTTGTGAGGCACCTAACTCACAGCAGAGGAAACTGAGGCACAAAGATGATATTAGCAGACAGTCAAGTAGCTATCTATAATAATTTAAAATGATGAGATAAATGAAATCATTTAGTGAGAGGCTAACAGGGAACTTTAAAATGGGAGGCTGAAGCTAACAATACCTCAGTCACCAATCCATCTACACATTATTTTAAAAGACCACCAGACAGTATGCGTTTCCTGATGCAATGTGAAGTACATATCATCATTCTTGAAGTATTCTTGCCAAAAGAAAAATCAAACAAATATGATTAAGTCCCTAGAACTGTACTCTCCAATATGGTAGTCAAAAGACATGATAACCAAATAAGTCATATTATGGTCAAATATACATAGAAAAACATCAAGGAATTTGAACAATTAAGTTTCCCTCTGGAGGGTTGGACTAGAAGGGCACTTGTCTTACTTTACTCAGTGTTGTCTGACTTTTCTTACAAGAAATAAAGTAGCTTATTTATGAGAGGCCATTTTGTATAAAGTTACTGTGGATCACTGACAAAGATTTTACTTAAGAGCTGGGATCAGAACTTAGGCAAAAATGATAGGCATTAATTAGACAGAAAGACTTGGAAAGAACAGGTGAGGGGGAACAAGCAAAAGTGTGGATTAGGGAAATATTAATCTCAATGAATATGAAAAAGGATGGGAAATAATGTATAGACTAAATTACAGGGCCTTTCACTGGCAAAAATACTTGGAATTCATGCTGAGCAAACTGGAAAGCCACTAAAGACAGAACAAAAGGTGAAATCTTTTATTAAAAATTAACTAAGTACATGTTTAATATAAAAGGCAACACAAAAGCAAGTTCACCAATATCATTTATGTATTCACCTTACAAAGGAGCTTTATACAGAATTGTCACTCAGATATTTTTCACATGAGAAGAAGAAAGAATTTATATTTGAGTACTTCCTATCACAGATGTTTAGTATAAAAATGCTTTAAATTTCTAGAGGGTGATTTTTTTTAAAAGCTTAAAACATGGTATTAATCCATCCTCATCTGAAAATAGGATAGATTTATACATTTTTAATGATGCAAATATTTGCCAAATAAAGGTGCTAGTCTAACATGATTAAAAGTACAAATTGTATAAGAAATAGTAAAATATCAAATATCAGTACTTTCAAAAGTAATCACAAAGTGATATCAAATACATTTAAGCAAATGAATTAGACCACAGGACTAATATTCCGTATATTTACATCTCTATAACAACAATTCTCTATAACTTTGGTTTCTGTTTGACCAAGAGTACCAGTCAGAGACTAACCTGCTCCACCACTCTCTTAGCTACACCTTTCTCCATGTGTGGGCTTCATCTGGAGACTGGCTTGTTGATCAGAGAAATGACTGTAGCAATGCCAACTGTCACATCCTTAGAGCACAACTTTCAAAGATCCTCTAGCTGTTCTTCTAACAGCAACTTTCACAAAAGAAAAACAAAGTACCCTTCCTGGAAGGTCCCAGTAAACACTTCATTCAACATGCAATCACAATGACCTAAGAAATAAGCTTTATCAGTGAATTAAAGTTAATCAGGGCCTATTGCTGTAGCTGAGGAAAATCACATAATTCTTAAATCACTCAATTCGAGGACAACAGAGAGAGAGAATAGTGTTCAAGTTATTGATATGTAGTTGATATCCACAAGACATCATTTAAAAATACAACCAAATAGTACATCATGGGGAGATTCCTGAAGCCATTTTCACTTTAAATCCATGTGTGTCATGTCATAAAAATCCCCTGTATATTCCTTCCATAGAAGTTTAATAATGTGGAGAAGGAAATGGCAACCCACTCCAGTATTCTTGCCTGGAAAAGTCCATGGACAGAGGAGCCTGGCGGGCTGAAGTCCATGGGATTACATGACTGAGCATGTGTGCACGAGGGTGGAGGGAGATGGGTTGGTAGCAATAAAGTGGTAGAACTAAAAAAAAAAAAAAAGAAGTTTAATAATGAACAAAATATTGATAATTTTATAAGTCATAAAGAAGTCTTACAATATTAAAAAATGACTGGAAATATCATAGTCCAAGGATATCAGTATATAATGCTAGCTACAGAACACTCACTATCTGAAAATACCACATCAATCTCCTCATTTCCTAACAACAAAGGTTAATTTTTTTTTTCTGCCACACTATGCAATTTGTAGGATCTTAGTTCCCCCCAGGGACCAAGGATTGGACCAGGGCCCCCAGCAGTGAAAACAGAGTCCTATCCACAGACTTCCAAGGAATTTCCAAGGTCAGTTTTAACTGATTTATTTTGAGTTGTTGGAGCTACCTACCAATGGCAAGATAAGAAGCATCTAGTTTTTCTCTTAGGAAATATCTTTCTATGAGATATTGCAACGAAGCTTGTTTATTTTGTCAATTTAACTTATTTTTCATCTTTCACTCAACTATTTTTCTATGAAAGCTACTTAATTGGATAACTAGAATAGAAGATGAAAACAATCCTAGAGGCAGGCTAGCAATATCTGTAGGATAATTTATTCTAGCTATTGGTGGCTCAGATGGTAAAGCATCTGTCTACAGTGTGGGAGACCTGGGTTCAATCCCTGGGTTGGGAATCCCCTGGAGAAGAAATGGCAGCTGACTTCAGTACTCTTGCCTGGAAAATCCATGGATGGAGGAACCTGGGTCGCAAAGAGTTGGACATGACTGAGCGACTTCACTCACTTCTATTTTAAGAAAATTGGAGGCAAATAGGCAATTAATTCTAAGTCTGGTCAAAAGATGGTAAGTAACTGATATCATCTCCATAAGCACAGAGTAGAAAAAATTACTTATTATTCCAAGGCAAAGAAATACTAGATTCACATAAACGAAAAAGATGTTTTTCCTCAAAATAATCTCTTAGAAAAGAGAACATATTTGCTTAACATCTCTCATATTATGGGTGATTTCTCTATTAGTTTGAATGGCAAGGCACTATTTGGAGGAGGTGCGTCATCCTGAAATTATCTCAATCAATACTGAATCTAGTTTGGAAGGTGATTTATTTTATTTATTTATTTTTTTGCTGTGGAATGTGGAACTTCTCTGACCAGGGATCAAACCCCTGCCCACTATAGGAGAAGTGCGGGGTCTTAACCACTGGACCACAGGAAAATCTTAGAAGGTGATTTTTTGTCCAATTTTTTTTGTTGTGGCTTTGTTTAATTGGAGTAGGAAAGGAAGAAAATGGACATGAAGTAATGAAGGATTCTCAATTCCTGGAGGTGTAACCATTCAATTGCAAACACTCATGAAGAGTCTTTAAAACATTACTGTAAAGAGCAATATAGTAAGAGACTAGGTCATAGAGATCATAATTTTATACTTATAGAACAAATAAAAGAAAAAATATAAAGCATCTGGAAGTTTGTGGCTTGAGACAAAATTTCTAGTAACAAGATAGTACACTTAAAAGGCACTGTACCTCCTACAAACTTTGACAAAAATGAAGATGCACTGTTCTGGGGCAAAAGACCACAAAAATGTTCAATGATGCTGAATATACTGACATCGAAGATGTATGCAAACAGATCTGAATAAAAAGGTACTATTTCTTAATATACTATTATATATGCAAATTGAATATGCAATTAGAAACAAGTAAGTATTTGATTTTCATCTATTATACATTTCTAAAAGTTATATATACATGTTGGACAAAAAAATTCTTCAGAAAGATAGGTAGATTCCCACTTGGTGGTCAAGGAAGAGGTAATTCATACTGTCTCTCTGTAAATAACTTCTTTGTTCCCAAAGGGGAAACAAACAAGGTGAGCCTATTGATCATTCTATTACTATGCATGGGGGCAGTTCTGATATGACCCAGCAATCCCACTGCTGGGCATACATGCCAAGGAAACCAGAATTGAAAGAGACATGTGTACCCCAATGTTCACTGCAGCACTGTTTACAGTAGCCAGGACATGGAAGCAACCTAGATGTCCACTGGCAGACAAATGGATAAGAAAGCTGTGGTACATATACACAATGGAATATTACTCAGCTATTAAAAAAGAATGCATTTGAATCAGTTCTGAGGTGGATGAAACTGGAGCCTATTATAAAAAGTGAAGTACGTCAGAAAGAAAAACACCAATACAGTATATTAACACAATATATATGGAATTTAGAAAGATGGTAATGATGACCTATATGCGAGATAGCAAAAGAGACACAGATGTAAAGAACAGATTTTTGGACTCTGTGGGAGAAGGCGAGGGTGGGATGATTTGGGAGAATAGCATTGAAACACGTGTATTATCATATGTGAAACAGATCACCAGTCCAGGTTCAATGCATGAGACGGGGTGCTCAAGGCTGGTGCACTGGGATGACACTGAAGGATGGGATGGGGAGGGAGGTGGGAGGGGGTTCAGGATGGGGAACACATGTACACCCATGGCTGATTCATGTCAATGTATGGCAAAAACCACTACAATACTGTAAAGTAACTAGCCTCCAATTAAAATAAATAAATTAAAAAATAAAATGTTAATACCTACAAAAAAAAATTTATGCATGGGGGCAGTTCTGGATATCTAGTGCACAAGGGAGAACTGGAAGAACGTCCCAACTGTTAGGTGGAATGGTCAGGGGCAGTAGGGGGCAGAATTTGTGGGCCACAGCACCAGAAGAGGAAGCATTCTGAGAAAGAGCTCTAGGAATCTGCATAGAAGTCCTCTGGAGGTACTATTTAGCTGAATACTAAATGGATGTGTGTAGGGCAAAACATTATAAGACTGGGAAAAGAAAAAAAAAACTTCTGGGAAAGAACAATTACTATGGAGTGGTAAGTAAAAGAGTTCCCACAGCTCACCTATGACTGAGAAGTATTCACATTCCTACTAAACCTAACCAGATATGAAAGTCATCACTGAATACACAGAATATTCAGAAGAGACCTGATTATTCAGACTGATCTGAAACTATGAAAGTCAGAAGACAATGGGAAAATCTTTAAGTTGCTGAAAGAAAAGAAATAATTAAAAACAGGGAACAAACTTGTTGACTTAGGATTCTACACACACACACTTGAAAAATAAAAGCACAATAAGAATGTTTTCAGACAAACAAAACCTGAAAGAATCTGTTGTCAGTAGACCTGCTCTTTAAAGGAGATCTTTCAGGCAGAAAGAAAGAATATATTACATGAAAACACAAGAAATAAAAGCACCAAAAATAGTAAATATGGAAAGACATTTTAGAAAAGACACAACTAAAAGACAAAAATATAAAAGTAATTTTTCAAAGGATATCTGACTAAATGCAAAAATAATACCAGAGTATTGAGGGGGTTTACAGCACAAAATCAGAAGGGACACAATGGCAGTATACTGTTGTAAAATTATTACATTGTACTCAAAGTGGTATAATGTTATTTGGAGATAGATTGTATTACAGATATATATCATAACAGTGTCCCAGAGATGGTTTCATGAGGTCTACAAAGTCAAAGCTATAGTCCTAATGGCAGTATACTGTTGTAAAATTATTACATTGTATTCAAAGTGGCATAATGTTATTTGCAGATAGATTATATTACAGATATATATCATAACAGTGTCCCAGAGATGGTTTCATGAGGTCTACAAAGTCAAAGCTATAGTCCTAATAATGCTAATAGTTTGTCAGTATGTTGACAATTTTGCTAAAGCAAAACAGATCCCCTAGCACAATCAAAGCAATAACATGAAAAGTGAAAGTGAAAGTTGCTCAGTTATGTCTGACTCTTTGCAACCCATGGACTATACAGTCCATGGAATTCTCCAGGCCAGAATACTGGAGTAGGTAGCCTTTCCCTTCTCCAGGGGATCTTCCCAACCCAGGGATCAAACCCAGGTCTCCCACATTGCAGACGGATTCTTTACCAGCTGAGCCACCAGGAAAGCCCAAGAACACTGGAGTGGGTAGCCTATCCCTTCTCCAGTGGATCTTCCTGACCCAGGAATTGAACCTGGGTCTCCTGCATTGCAGGCAGATTCTTTACTATCTAAACCAGAAAACATAGCCCCAGTCCAGTCATGAGGAAATCATCAGACAACCCAAAATTGAGGATGTGATATAATAAGAAATATTTATTTGTCTCTTTCCATTTCCTGCCACACAGTTCTTGAAACCTTTGAAATCACTGACATGTGTCTTTTTGTATGCTAATGAGATGACTGGTAGTTGAAGGTTCCTAGACATTTTCAGAATGGAGGCTCGTTGCCAAGGGTACCAACTATATACTTTCAGAATCAGAACTTTCAGCTCTACCCCTTGACCTCTGGAGAGGGAAGAGGTCCTGGAGTCTGAATTAACCACCAGTAAGCAATGATTTAATCAATTGTGCCTATTTATTATAGTAAGGCCTCCATAAAAAATTCTACCTGAAGTAATTTGGAGTTCTTTTGGGTTGGTGAGCACTCTGTGGGGCTAAAAGGGTAGTGAACCCATAGTGTACTTGGAAGTTCTATGTTCCTTCCCTTATACCTTGCCCTATGTATCTCTTCCATCTGGCTGTTTATGTAATAAACTGCTGCACAGCATGGCCAGAAAAAAAAAAAAGAAGTACTAGAAGCCTGACTTGTATTAAGCATCTAAAATCAGAAGCAGTCTTGTAGGACTCTTAACTGATTTGTAGAAAAGAAGTACTAGAAGCCTGACTTGTATTAAGCATCTAAAATCAGAGGCAGTCTTGTAGGACTCTTAACCTGGGGGTTAACAGTAACTCTAGATAAAGAGCATAAGAATTGAATTGAACTGTAGGACACTCAACTGGGGTGGAAGAATTGGTCAATGTGAAGAAAAACCCTACACAGCCTACATAATTGGTGTCAGAAGTATTGAGGGCAGGAAAAAATTAGTAGTTTTTCTTTTAAGGACCATTTTGGAAAATATCTGACCAATATTCCTCCTTTGATTCCTTGTGCATATCAAAAAGAATGTATGCATGCATACTAAGTCACTTTAGTCATGTCCAACTCTGTGCAACCCCATAGACGGCAGCCCACCAGGCTCCTCTGTCCCTGGGATTCTCCAGACAAGAATACTGGAGTGGGTTGCCATTTCCTTCTCCAATGCATGCATGCATGCTAAGTCGCTTCAGTCGTGTCCAACTCTTTGCAACCCCATGGACAGCAGCCCACCAGGCTCCTCTGTCCACAGAATTCTCCAGGCAAGAGTACTGGAGTGGGTTGCCATTTCCTTCTTCATCAAAAAGAAAACACACAACTATACGAAAATACTCTTTCCTTTACTATCTAGATATTAGTATAAGGCCATATTTTCTTCACACACTTAAACCAAAACAATAGACAAGCAGAAACTGAATGCAGGAGTAGAAATGATAATCCAACCTCCTTTCATAATATTAAGCCAGACATTAAGAGATGTGTAAAAATGTAAAACAATGCTAGTCTTCCCATCAGTTGGCTTTTTAAAACAGTTTTTAAAATATATATTATTTATGTTATCATGTAATGACTTTATTATTGCTATTTTTAAGTGAATTAATAAATATTTCAACCTGTCAGTATTAATTCTGGGTACAGCAGTTACTCATAGACAATTCCCATGAACAAAAACTCTTTGGAAAAAACAAAAACAAGAAACTCTTTGAGATCCTTAATAGCCAGAATCCAAAGCAGTTGTAAATATAAAACATTTGAAAACTGATGGCCAAGAGCAACAACTGAAAAACTAAAACAAACGTATAGCTAATAAGTTAATAGTGGAGATAAAATGGAGTACTAAAAACACTCATTTAATCCAAAAGAGGGCAGGAAATGAGATAAAAATTAACAAAGATCAGATGGGACAATCTGAAAAGAAGTAGCAAGATGGTAAATTTAAATTCAGTCATACCAATAAATGACAGTAAATGACACTCCATTTAAAAAGAAGACGGTATTTAGACGGCCTACAAAGACCCAAATATATGCTATATACAAAAAAAAAAAACAACACTTTAAATACAAAGATGGAAAAAAGCAAATGAACAGAACAATTAACATGTAAACACTAACTGAAAGCAAGCTATAGTGGATAAATTGGACAAAAACTTCATAATAAGAACCACTACCAGGGCAAAAAAGACATTACATTAATGGTAAAGAGGTCAATTCACCAAAAAGACATAAAAACAAAGCTTCAAAACAAAAACAGAAGAAAAAAGAGAAAAGGAGAAATAGTCAAGTAGATTATGGTGGATATTTCATTATTCCTCTCTCGGTAATTCATAGAACAAAAAATCAGCAAAATTATACAACACTTAAACAATACTATCATCTAACGACCCAACTGAGATTTATAAAACACTGACCTAACATCAGAAGAATACATACATTCTTTTCCAATGCACAAGGAATATTCTCTAAAACATCTTATATCTGGGACATAAAACAACTTTCAAATATTGAAAAAGACTGAAATTGCATAACGTATATTGCGTGAGCATAATGGAATAAAATTAGAAGTTATTTACAAAAACCTATCCGGGAAGATTCTAAAATATTTGAAAGTTAAAACAACACACTTCTAAATAATCATAAAACATTTTCAATTGAGTAAAAATGAAAATTCTGATACCTGTTAAATACAGCTAAAGCACAGTCAGGAGGAAATGTACAGCTTAACAAATATTAAAAAGATAAATGGTCTAAAATCAATGATCCACTTTAAAAAACTAGAAAAATCCAAAGTAAGAGGAAAGCAATAATAAAGAGCAAAAATAAATGAGATAGAGAGAGAGGTAAAAATCAATGAAACAAAAGGGGTATATTTTTAAAAGGTCAATAAAGCTGATAAACTTCTGGTAATATTGATCAATAAAAAAAGAAGACACAAATTACTAATTTCAGGAATGTGTGAGAGATCATCTCTATGTTTATGACATAATGGGTAGATATTAAAAGGATAAGAGAATATTATTAACAATTTTATTCCAATAAATCCTACAGCAGAGATGAAACATAAAAATCTCTTGAAAGATACAAGTTAACCAAAACTGACTCAAGAAAAAACAGAAAACAACATACCTCATATCCATTAAAATTTAAATTTAAAATTAAAAAGCTATCCAACAATACAGTAAGTCCCCTACACATGAAAAACTTCTATTCTGAGTGTGTTCATAAGTCCAATTTGTTTTAAGTCCAACAAAGTTAGCCTAGGTACCCAACTAACACAATCAGCTATATAGTACTGTACTGTAATAGGTTTATAATACCTTTTCACACAAATAATACATAAAAAACAAACACAAAAAAAGAAAACATTTTTAATCTTACAGTACAGTACCTTGAAAAGTACAGTATGACAGTACAGTAGTTGGCATACAGGGGCTGGCACTGAGTGAACAGGCAAGAAGACTGAGGACAAACTGCAGTTTCACTCCAGCCTGACGCTGACAGAATGCACTTTCACATTTTTAAAAGCATGCAACTTAAAGGTTTGCATGTAAGGTACTTACTGTAACAACAACAACAATCCCAGTATACTTCGTTTATGTCACTAATTCTCAATTGGGGTTGACTCTGGCCCGAGGGAATGTTTGACAACATCAAGAGACATTTTTGGTTGCCGCAACTGTGAGGGAATGCTACTGGCATCTACCGGGCAGAGGCCAAAGATGCTGCTAATTCTCCACTGCACAGGAAAGGTCCCCAAGAACAAAAATGACAAGGCCTAAAATGCCAATAGTGCTAAAGGTGAGAAACCTTGCTTTAGATAATCTCACTGCCAAGTTCCATCAAACATTTAAGGAAGAAAAAATATTAATTCTACACAAATTCTTTTAGAATAGAGAGAAAAAAGAAACAGCTCTCAATTTATTCAATAATTCCAGCATTATCCCAATACCAAAATCAGACAAAAATAGTAAAAGAAAATTATAGACCAATATCTCAAATTAAAATAGAAGCAAAAATTCTTGACAAAATATTAGTATTTCAACTTTGTTTTTCTGCTCCAGTACGTAAGAAGCTTAAAAGTTGCCTACCCATTCTAGTCAGTAAAAAGCTGAACAAATAAAAAAAATCAACAACTCTTCTTAAATTCCTCAGAGAAATGAGGTCACAGGGCAAACTGCTGCCACAAAATTAGAGAAACAGACAGGTAGATAGATGTCGAGGATCACAATTTACCAGGGTAGAAACTCCTGAAGAAACCTCTGTGGGAACCAATGCCAGGATAGGAAAACCTAAATTGTAACCGACAAATTGCTAGAGGCTTAATGCGGATGTCCGAAAGCTAAGACTCTGAGAGATCCCAGCCCCACATACTTCAGCAAATTTTACCTCCAGGAACTCTATCAGGTCCTCACAGAGAATGACAGAGAAAAATGCCCTTGTGCTTGCGGCAGTAGGAGGGGAAAAGGAACTATTTTGAAATACATTACAGCAATCTGTTCTTAACAAAGCTTGCTCTCAGGAAAAACTATTTCACCAGAACCTAACTTACTGCAGTCTTATTAGAGCCTAACCTATCTGGGGAAAAGAACATGTCCAACTCCAGCCCACCTCTTCCACCTAAGTGGGTAGAGGGACTGAGAAGTGCCTGTGCACTGGCGAAGTGCACAGTCGGAAGGCACAGGATCACCAAAAGACTGAGAACTAATCACAGGAGTGTGCAACCCATTCCCTCCCGCTACACCTTACCACTACATTACTCAGGTCTATTTACTAAAGTTCTTTATTGAGCCCACCATATCCACTCTTCAGCAAAAAATTCTAAGACATACTAAAAAGCAAAAAACACAGTTCAAGGAGATTGAACACATCAGAACCATAGTCAATATGATAACAATGTTGAACTTAGTAAACAAGGAATTTTTGAATACTATTAGTGTGCTAAGAGCTTTAATGGGAAAAGTAGACAACATGCAAGAATTGATGAATAATGGAAGTAGAAAAATGGCAGTTCTAAGAAAGAATGAAAAAGAAATGCTACAGATTTTAAAAAAAAAAAAAACTAACTAAAACAGAAACGGAGAATGCCTCTGATGGACTAGAGGCAAACAGTTGAGGAAAGAAACCTTAAACTAGAGGATCCCTCATTAGAAACCTCCAAAACTGAAAAAGAGAACAAAGACTGAGAAACACAGAACAGAATATCCAAGTACTGTGGGACAACTACAAAAGATGTAATATACGTGTAATGGGACTACCAAAAGAAGAGAGAGAAAATGGAACAGAAGCAATATTTGAAGGAACGATAACCAGGAATTTCTATAAATTAATGTCAACACCAAACTACAGATCAGAAAGCTCAGAACACAAAGTGGTATAAATGCCCAAATAACTACACCGAGGCAAATCATATATAAATTGCAGAAAGTGTGTTAGTGTGACAATCGCTCAGTCGTGTCTGACTCTATGAGACCCCATGGACTCCTCTGTCCACTGGAGTTCCCAGGCAAGAATACTGGAGTGGGTGGCCAATTGTGGAAAATCAAAGATTTTAAAAAATCTTGAAAGAAGCCAGAAGTGAAAAAACCTCTCTACACAAAAGCAAAGATAACAATTTATGAAGAAGTTCTGCACTGTATGAAATTATCCTTCAAAAAAAAAAAGAACAAGACTTTTCCAAACTAACAAAAATTGAGAGAATTTGTTGCCAACAGACATCTGCCTTGCAAGAAATGTTGAGAGAAGCTCTTCAGAGAGAGGGAAAGGGATACCTCAGAAATTTTTATCTATATAAAAGAAACAGTATCAGAAAGAAATACATGAAAGTAAAACAAAAATTCTATTTTTACTATCCTTAACTAATCCAACAGATAACAGCTTGTTCAAAATAATAATGGTACATTCAGTTACATATGGTTGTGTGTATGTGTATGTGAGCATGCTCATGAGTAAATGAAAGGAATGACAGCAAACATACAAAGGATGGAAGGAAACAATTAGGAATATTTTGTTGTTATGAAGTACTTGCAGCACGGTGAAGTGGTAAACAATATTTTTAAATGGGTTTATATTAACTGTAAATGCATATTGCAAACTCTAGGATAAAGGGAGGAAGGAAGGGAGAGAGAAAAAGCAGATACAAACTACAAATATCATAAATGAAAGAGGGGTATCAGATTTGATACATTTTGATACAGATTTGATGTATGTTAAAGAAATATTAAGAACAATCATATGCCCATAAATTTGATAAGTTAGATGAAATGGATAAATTCCCTAAAGACATAATCTGTTAAAACTCACAGAAGAAGAAAGAGATGATCTGAACAGTCTTGCTATCTATTTAAAAAATTCAGTCAACAATTATACTCTCAAAAAAGCTGGGAAAAATGAAAAGAAAAGTAAGGGAGAAAGGGAAGGAGTGAAGGAGGGAAAGAAGGAAGGACAAAGAAAAATGCATTGATAATTACTTTCCAAAAGAGAAAGCTCCTGGCTCAGATGAGTTCATGGGCAAATTTTTAAGAAACATTTAAGGAACAAATTATACCAATTCCCTATGATCTCTTCCAGAATATAGAAGCAGAGAGAATACTTCCTAATTTAATAACTGAGGCCAGCATTACCCTAATATTAAAACAGGCAAAGACATTAAAAGAAAACCCTCATCAATACATCTCAGAAACACAGACGCAAATATCCTCAATGAAATATTAGCAAATCGAATCAAATAATGTATAAAAAGGATTATATGCCAAGATCAAGTGGGAAAATTCAACTCATTCATAACAAAAATTCTCATTAAAGTAGGAATAAAAGGGTCATTCCTTTCTTGATAAAGAACATCTACAAAACAACCCAAAGCTAACACTATATCTAATAGAAATTTGAAGTTTTCCCACTAAGAACAAGGCAAGGGATGTCTCCTCCCACCACTGCTTGTCAACATTGTATGAAAAGTCCTGGCTAATGCAACAAGACAAGGATATACAAGGTATACCAACTGGAAAAGAAAGCAATAAAACTGCTTTTGCTTGCAGATGCCATGATCTAGTCTATATATAAAATCTGAAAGAACAGTAAAAAAAAAAAAAATGTTTATATGTAGAGGCAAAAGACCCAGAATACCAAACTCAATATCGAAGAAAAAGAAAGTTGGAGGACTAACATTACCTGACTTCAGGACTTAATGTAAAACTACAATAATCAATACAATGCAGCATTGACAAAGGACAAGACAATGGAACAGAATAGACAGTCGAAAACAATTCCACATAAACATAATTCTTTGACAAAGGAGCAGCGGCAATAAAATGCAGCAAAGGTAGTCTTTTCAACAAATGGTGTGGAACAAGTGGACATCCACATGCAAGAAAAAAGGATTTAGACATAGAAATTACACTCTTCAGAGATATTAACCCAAAATGGATTATAGACCTAAATATAAAACAAAATACTATAAAACTACCAGATGATAAGACAGGAGAAAACCTAGATTACTTTTGGTATGGTGATGACTTTATTTAGATATAACACCAACGGCACAATCCATGAAAATAAAAATTGAGAAGCAGGACTTGATAAAAATTTAAAACCTCTGCTCTGTGAAAGACACTGTCAAAAGAATGAGAAGACATAGACTGGAGGAAATACTTACAAAAGATACATCTGATGAAGGACTGCTATATGAAATACATAAAGAACTCTTAAAATTCTGCTGAGTTGTTTTTATTATTATAAGAAAATGAACAATCCAATCAAAAATGATCAGAAAAGACACCTCACTAAATAAGATATGCAGATGACAAGTAATATGTTCTAATTCATATGTCAATTGCAAATTACAAATTAAAATAACATTCAGATACCAACTACACACCTATTAGAATGGTCAAAATTCAAAACACTGATACCACCAAATACTGGTGAGGATGTGGATCAAAAGAAATGCTCATTCATTGCTTGGTAGGAATGCAAAATGGTACAGTTACTTTGGAAGACAGTTTGGCTGTTTCTTATAAAACTAAAATACCATATGATTCAGCAACCAGGCTCCTTGGTATTTACCCAAAAGAAATGAAAACTTACACCCACAAAAGTACTTAACACACAGATGTTTATAGCAGCTTTATTCACTATTGCTAAAACTTGGAAGCAAACGAGATGTACTTCAAATTGCTTTCTACATAAAATATTTCAAATATTACATCCAGCACCCAAGCAAAGGTAACAAAACACACACAGAAATGAAATAGCATCCACTAACAAAAACTAGTAGAATCAATATTCAATATAAACAGACCTATAGAATTTCCAGACATTGAAATTATCAGACACAGGCTATATAAAACTATACTTACTATGTTTAAGGAGATAAAGGCCAAGCTTGAAATCTCAGCAGGGAACTGTAAACTGCAAAAAGTGATATAGCAGATTTGAAAAAGAAACAACTAGAAACACAAGAATTGAAAAACACAAAATTGACATTAAGAACTCAAAGTATGGGGTTGTCTATGGCCATACCACCCTGAACGCGCCCGATCTCGTCAAAGTATGGGGTTGAAGAAACTGTATTTTTAACTCATTCCATAGGTAATCCACTGTGGTTAAGAACAAGAATCATAGACTACTACAATAAATTTTAAAGTCCTTTGCAGTCTCACTCTTTTCTAGTTTCTATAAAGCTTCCAGAATTTTTCCAATATATGAATTTGATGTCTCAGCGCTGAAAGTATTTTGGTTAAGACCAACTTTCTAACCTGTGGCTAATGAGCTTCACCTCTACCCTGCTCAGTCACTCAGTGGTGTCCAACTCTTTGCAACCACATGGACTGCAGCCCACCAGGCTTCTCTGTCCATGGGATTTTCTAGGCAAGAATACTGCAGTGGGTTGTCATTTCCTTCTCCAGGGGATCTTCCCCACCCAGGGATTGAACCCGGGTCTCCTGCATTGAAGGCAGATTCTTTCTGACCTAATACTGAGTGCATTCCTGCTTGCTCATTCAATTTTCTCTATCTGGAATGGCTTTCCCCATCTTGTCTACCTGGTGAACTCCTGCTAGTATATTTCAGAACACAAACTGCATGTAATCCTGAGTAGAAGTAACCACTCTTTCATCTCTACTCCTGTACTTTGTGCACAACTACAGCACTCACTATACTATATAAGAACCATATATGAATCTTTCCCCTCCTTCCCACAGTTATACTAGAATAACAGAAAAGCTAGAACTCATATTAATCTATTTCTCAAGAACCTAAACCATGCCTATTTCATCGTATAGTCAATGTCTGTTGAATAAATTACACATTCATTAAAATGAAAGCCAGACAAACTTAAAGAATCTAGGATCAATTAAAGAATTTTGTCCTTCAAATTCTACCAGAGAAAAGGTTTAGAACTTGCTAATATGAAGTCACACAATAAAGCTGGTCACAGAATGGTATCCTACAACATTGTGATGTCTTAGGCTCCATATCTAAAGGACTCACCAGAAAAAGAACATACCAGGAGGGGGATATGAAAAAAGATAAGTCTATGGGTTCAAAGGGAGGGTGGCAGGAGTCTTTGACCAACTTCTTGAAGTAAGATATGAGGTCTGGGGAGAAGGAAGAATAAAATAGGAACTTCTCCTTTAAAGACAATGTGAAAGCCAAAATAAGCTTGATGCATATACACTGACTTGACTTTTGAGTTTCAGCGTACAGTGAGAACACTATTCCTAAAGGGGTTAGTGTTAAATCTGTGCCAGTAGGTAAACCCTCATGTTTCTATATTACGGCAGCCATTTATAGACAGCCAGAATAAAGTTTCAGAAATGGAAGAAACTCCCCATGTGTACATCTCTATCACCTTAAGAACATGTCTACCCAAGATAAAGACAATTTTACACAGTTTGATCCAAAAGCCAGGGAAATCCCCAGTAGAGGGGATAGCCAATTAGGATACCTTTACTGGTTGATTCTAGGATCTGTGAATTACAAGAAATAAAATGCATCCCATAATTTAAGTTTAACTGAAACCTAGGGAAAAGCATTTCATCATCTTCTGGTATACAGCAGTGTCTTAATAAACTTCATTTTGGTAAAGCTATTAATACAATTTTGTTTGTTTTAGTGTAATTTGAAGCCTAACATAATTATAAGTCTGACACATGACAGAACAAATATAACTTCTACTTTGATACTAGAATTACATGTTTGGAATCATATAACAAGTAAGAGTATTTTCAAATTGCAAGTCTTTTCCAAGTCTCTGTCTCTAACAAATAAAAAAAAAAATTTCCCCCAAATTCTGCCCTGTTCAATTTGTGATAACTTATTGTTATTCTTTTCATTTCTTTAACTAATTTAACCTTCTTTCTTAAGGTTCATACTTCCCTCTCCCAGGAGCACAGGCCCAGGGCTGGCACAAAGTCCTCTCTCAATCTTTAGGGCCACAGAAATCAACATTTATGAAATCAAAAATTATTCACACATAGGAAAGACACAGCAATTTATCATTAACTTTAAATACGGAACACACATGTGGCAAGAAAGGTAATTATTCACTTCCTTTTCAAGGTGACAATACATTAGGTAAATAAAGATGAAAGAACATGCAAGTGTGTAACAGTTTTAAGGACTTATCAAAAACAAATTCTGAACATATTCAGACCCTCCACAATTTAACAACAATGAAGGAGTTCATTTATTGCAGCGCTCACTCAAATTTTACACTGAAGGTATCTATATTTAAGCATAACTAAAAATAACAAACTTTTCAAGTATCCTAACTACATAAACCAATAAAGTTAGTAACCAGAAAACTATGCTCTACCCTTACAAACTGTAACATAATTAGTGCTCACAAAGCATTTGTATTCTAGTCCTTTCCACAATGCTACTTACTGTTCCTAAAGTCAAAGGCTTAATTAAGGAGAGTGACCTATTCTCCTTTAGTTCTTCTATTTTTTGGTCACGCTGTGAGGCATGTGGGATCTTAATTCCCCAACCAGGGGACAAACGTGCACTCCTTGCAATGGAAGTGAGGTATTAACCACTGGACTGCCAGGTAAGTCCATGACCTATTCTATTTTAGACAATTTGAAATGCTCAGATTAAGAAACTGAGTCTAAAACATTTTTCCTTGCTTGTCAAAAGATAGCTGAACGTAATTCAAACACTCAACTATAACACCACTCAGAAAAAGACATGAGTGATAAAAAACATGAAACATCTTCTAAGTACTATAATTTCACCTATTCATAATAAAAAAGATGCCAATATAAAAATAGTGCCAAGCAAAAAATTACTTTCTACTGAAAGACTGAGTTTGACATAGACTATATTTGATCTAGTATGCAATCATGTTACAGTTACACATAACATGGCGCATTTGAAATAATTCTCACTTGCAGTTTGGAGGTCATAAGACAAAACTATGTAGCTGTATTCCAACTTCAGCCTATTAATTTAGAAAAACCAAAAACTTAGGTCAATTGAACTACAATATAACTGAAATACTATTTATAAAAATAGATGCGATTTTTAACATGGCTCACCAACTGGTTCAGATGGCCACAAGCAGGAATTTCACACCTGCAAGAGAACACATGTGATAATCCTCATAAAATAATATTATGAATATTCGTGTAATTTGGGGACTGATTGTCAAGTTAAATGCCAAACTTGAGTCAGTCTGACTTTGCTATTATCCTAAAATGATCTTTATACTTCTTTACTATTAACATGGAAAGTACTAAAATCGATCAAATCTTTAATAACTTTTAAAAATATTTATCCTACAAGTATCTTTCACTTTTGAACTTCATGTATCTCTGAAAAACTATAGATACAAAATACTTAAAACAAGGCAAAAAATTGTATATACAGTAACATTTTGTTCTTGGGGAAAAAAATATAATGTAAAAATATAAACACATGAAAATAACTGTATTTTCTACACAAAAATTGAATTTTAAAAGGCCTAAAACTGGTGAAGGGAAAAGTAAAATGAGGTATGCCTTCCTATAATGTTTTATATTTTATAGAGAATATAATCATGTGCTATTTGTGCAATTAATAATTAATAGAGAAAAAGGTTGTAATTCAAAGTAGTTTAGTTAAGTTTATAATCTTATAAGTGTCTTTCCATTAGAAAAAAATTATAGCCCCCAAACATATACTCATCCTTAAGAATATGGCAACTCCTTTCTGGATATCTGCTTAATGAAATAATTATCCTATAAAATACTACTACCACTCTAATATTCTAACAAATTTTACAGTTTTGCCCTTCTTGAAGCAACTGATGCATCCTCAGAAAGATCAAAGGAATCTATTTTTGCCTTAGTACTTCTAGCACTGCCTCACTTTTTCAAGCAGTTTTACAGTGGAATACTAGCTACCTTCATTTTCTATAGCCGTAACAGCTTAAAACCTTATCCTAAAACATGACAGATGTGTCTGAACACTCTTCATGATTTTACTCTTACATTATTTTAAATTTCTGACTCTAAACACAACACACATTTTACATGTGAACACAGTCAAAGATCTCAAATGTAGTTTTATGCTGATAATGTTTTACAGAGTTGAGAAATTAGGACTATAAAAAAACTGTTTTCAAGTAGAAACAGAAAATTGTAGCTTTGCTATTACTAATAAAAGAAAATCATGCCCACTTTTAAAATGACAATTGCAGGAAAGAACAGCAAAATGAGACAAATGGGGGGTCGGGTATAGGACACAAACTGTAGTAAAAGAGAAAGTAGAGACATATTCCATCACATGGTGAAACAGACACATATTTTTGAGGGTGGAAAACGGTCAGAGGAACAATGACTTTGCTATCCATCACGGCCCCCAGAAAACAAACAGAAGCATGAAAAAGGCACCAAAATACACACTAGTCCCTACACACACCAGAACACTCAAAAATTAAAAGCAGCAGCTGGGAGAAATCAACAAGTGTAAACAGCCAGAAAGGGACTGTAGAAGATAGAAACTGCATTTCAATTCCACTCTTTCTTCCCATATGAAAATAAGACTTGTTCTTTTCCTGACCACTCATCAAATTTTCAAGCAACAAATATATATATATATATATATAAAGGAAAGAAAATGTGAGGCCTTGGCACTCCAAAATGAAAACAGCAGATTAAAGGCAATGGCACATCAGTAAACAGATAATTATCCACTAGTAATTAGAGACCTACAGTAATAAAATATCACAGAATGTTAGCTTACATAAAGATATTAAAGTACTATATGCACATGCATATTTCAGGTAAACTACCATAAAGTCAAGAATACAAACCTTCAATAGCAAGACCACTGTTTTTGCCTCTAGAGGGCGAACTTGGTCTTCTGAAAAACTCTATAGACAAGAGAGGTTACTTTTAGATTTTACAAAAAAAAAAAAAAAAAAAAGAGTTAAAATTTAAGATGTCCAGATAGCAAAGAGTCCCAAACTTTACTGGATTAACAGCAACCTTAGTGTCTCAGTAATTATTATTGGCACCCCCTAAACCAACAGAAATACTCAATTATTCTGTTTAATGAGTAGTTATGTCCCAGTACTTAGTAGCCATTTGAAAAAATACACAGAAATTAAAAGAAAGCCTTATTGCATTCTTAAATAACCACAATTAATCACTAATTGGGCATGTGCGCCTTTTGTGCAGTGTACAATTTCACATATCTTGAAATAAGACTGGACACCATCACCTTCATTTCCTGTTCCACACTGATTTTTGCAGAGTATCTGATTTTCACCACAGCAAACTCAGAAAAACCAGATTCACAAAGACACAATGTCACAGAAAGTAATACATTGCCATTTTATGTTAAAACTGTGTACCACCTCAAGCTATCAGGCTGCACCGTATCCAACAAACGGTGGAAGAGTATTACTGAGTTTGCCATGGTTCCCATCAGCGTTAGCAGCTGCAGCACATGGGGTGCCCTAGACACACAGCTTGGGAATCATAGCACTTTAGTATTAAGTCTGAGCAGCATATAAGCTAGTTGATATTTTAACTACCTGCAAATGAAATTAACTATCACAAATACTATTAAAGATCTAAAAATTATGTTCTCATTTACTTCAGAAACCAGTTTTTCTTTTCAGCAATAAAAAGAACACTATTAAATCCTTAAAGGAAAATATTTTTCCAATTTAAATGATGATTACTGTTTTCATGGTGATTATTTTTATATATGCTGGATGTGCTAAATTTGATAAACTACAACTGGAAGGAGATAAATAAGAAATTTATCATTCTATCTCCTTCTGAGAAGTAACTTCTCTAAACTTAAAAAATACCACAAACTGATAAAAGAGTCTCACTGTTGTCCAGTCTCACTGACCTCCGATTACTGAGAAGCACAAGCTAAGAAGTCAAATATGACATGAAGTTCTTAAGAACTCAAGAAGATGGGTATTAAGCCAACTCAAGAAGTTGGCTTCTAAATTACTAGAAATAGAATATATACCCACCCACCTCACAAAGTCCTTGGTCGAAAACCAGAAAATGACCAAGGAAAATTTTCAACCTCAAAAATCTACTCAGTTTTCACTTTATACTGCTTCATCAGTTCACAACTACCTATCATACATAAAATCTGTGCCACTGCAAACGCTACCATGTTCAATTAGAAGTCACAGTATGTGGTGAGAATGGTTTACTGAGAAAATTTTTAAAAAGAAAGAAAAAAGACACTCTCCAAGGAATAACTAGGAAAGAAAATCAATGTTCTGTTACTATAAAGAATTTTCACAACCATAAAATATAATTGAAAATATACGTCATGCTTTTAAAAAAAACTTAACATTACTACAAATGTCTATAGTCACAAAATTTTGTATGTTAAAAAAATGAATGAAAGTAGAATATGGTTGATTATCTAGAAGAGAATATTTGAAAAGCAAGACAAACCATATGGCTATATTAGTACTTACCTGCTGAATGATTTTGGAAGTTTTCTGAAGATTCTCTCTGGGAGGGACTTTACCAAATAATTTCCAGCCAGGAGCACTATGTACAACTGATTTGAGTTCTTTTGTCCTTTTTGGGAAAAGGTTTCTGAAACAAGAAAAATTACATGAATGGTGCTTCTGGTAACCAGGGAACTACTTGAAAAATGAGAGATGTAAATAAAATGTAAATATTTGCTTTGAATTAGCTACAAAGTGTACTAGAATTGACTATACATGTATTATACCTGACAGTAAAAGCCAAAAATCTAAAAACAAAAAAGTTAAAGAGAACTTGTATAAAATAGGTAAGGATTAAGCCATACAATTTTTGTGGGAAAATACTACTTAATTATTCTCTGTAACAATTTGTTAGTGTTTGAAATAAAAGAGTATCTACTGAGCCTATTCCTATAATATATGTATATGCAAATTGTTTTTCCTAGTCAAGTATGCACAAGAAAAGCTTACATGTAACCTAGTAAGAAAGTTATTTCTCATTGACAGTCTTAAAAAAATCTGCATAAGGAACAAGGATTTTACCTATAATCACCATGCCCTTACCAACCAAATTAAGTATATATTGTACACGTAAGCAGGAATGATATTCAAAGTATGTATACATCAATATGGCATGCCAGGGTACCACAGACTAATCAGAAAGGTACAATGAATCCAACTGAATATAAACACTTCACATAAGCTGTGATATAAATATTCACTAAGAAAATTTACAATTTTTACATACAGTCACAAAGTATTTGAAATCTCAAATAACTTGGTTAATCTATACTCAAAATACATACATACATCTGTTCTGAAAAGTACATTATTGTGATAAGAATGGGATAAATTTTTAATGCATAATGTTAAGGCTATTCTTCAAGTTTAGAAAGATATCAACAGACTCCTACAAAATATGGGTTAATCAATAATAAAGAAATAGTCTCATTTTCCTGGGTGTGCAGTGGAAGTGAATTGATGACTTTTGATGACAATTTAGACTAATTCTTACTTAGAATACTCTAGAAGTTTCATCTGAGACCATATATAGATACCCAGTTTTCTATTTCATAAAATATCTAAATTTTCAATAATGATTACATGAAGGACTGGTATATTTACAATAAAGTTTCATGCCTCAAAGGATGGCCTATTAATTTAAATACTATTTTATACCTTGTGTGTTGCTCATCAATTTATTGCCTCGTAGCTCCATTATGAACCCTGCAGTATACGCTCTGTGACAACATGGAATTCCTTTGAGCATTTCTCCTTTTAAAATAAACATGGGGACTTCCCTGGTGGTCCAGTGGCTAAGACTCTGCACTCATAATGCAGGGGGCCCCGGTTCGAGCCCTGGTCAGGGAAATAGATCCCACATGCTGCAACTAAAAAATCCTGTATGCTGCAATGAAGACTGAAGATCCCACATGCTACAATTAAGACCTAGTGCAGCCAAATAAATAAATAAATAAATATTTTTTTAAAAAAGATTAAAAAAATAATAATAAATAAACATGAAGCTGTTACACTTTCTCAGAAGAGAGAACTGAAGGGACACTGCAGGAGAAAGGGGCTCTGCTCTCCTGTGGTTTCCAGCTGAATCAGAGTGGGTCAGTGGTTTGGTGTGAGGATATCCAATAGAATTCTGCTCAGTCATGTGCCCAAGTCCCTCAGCAAACTTACAGCCTCAGCAACTCAGCTGGCAGATGGCTTTCCTGTAGTCCTCTTAACATTTAAACTGGCACCCCAAAGGCTTCCTGCCAGCACTGAAGCACTAATTCTCTCTGTAAGCCCCACACAGCTCACTCGTACTCCCCAGAAAGTTCTCATCAAGCTATGCTTCCCCCACAAGCCTCCATGTGGCCTGCCTACACACCTTCCAACCAAGGTTTCACAACCCACCATGTTAAACACAGGGGAAGGACCTTTGACACCAAGGTTTATACAAAGAATTCTTGTATGAGACATCAAAAGCATGATCTATAAAAGAAAAACTGATGAACCAAGCTTAAATTGAAACATTTGCACTTCAAAAGACATCACTGATGCAAAATGAATAGAAGGATCTAGAAATCAGTCCCTCCACCAAAGTAAAAATTGAGCCAGAAAGAACAATTGGAATCAATCATTTTAGAACTATAGAACCTTATCAGAAATTTATAACCACCAAGGGAGTGCATGAAAGGAGAGACTGCTGATCTTCCCTAAGTGAAGAGCATGGGTGAACCAACTACCATCAACTGTTCCTCAGCCCCTCCCTCCTGCAGCAGTAGAGATAGCAACCAGCTGGCTCCAGGAGGAATAGTTTCTAGAACAGGCAGCAGCAGCAGCTTCCATTGATGGTATCTATCAGAACATTTAAAAAAGGGTACTTTTTTTGACCCAGATATTTAAGGAAATCTTTGTCAGGCCACCAGCTAACTGCAGGAAATAACAGAACAGAAACTTGTAACCACACACAAAAAGGATTACACACTTTGCAAAAACAGTTTGGAAATAACACAAACAGATGGCTCTAGCCTTCAATGAACAAAAATCTGCAGTCACTGAGAATTGAGAAAACAGATTTACACAATTTCAACATAATAATACTCAGAATGTCCAAGTCTCAACAAGAAAAGAATTATAATACATACAAAGACACAGCAAAGTATAGACCATTCACAGGAGAAAGAATTTGGCAAAAACCATTCCTAAGGAAGCTGAGACAATGAGATTACTAGTCCAGCATGTTACATTAACTGTCATAAATATACCCAATGAGCTAACCAAAACTATGAACAAAGAATTAAAGGAAATCAACCAGGGAACAAAGTGAGAATATCATTAAAGAGACAATTAAATAGGAACAAAACAAATTAAATAAATAAATTAAAATAGGAACCAAACAAATTCTGGAACTGAAAAGTAGAATAAAATTAAAAATTCATTAAAATAGTTCAACATCAGATTACAGCAAGCAGAAGAAAATATCAGCATGTAACATGATAAGACAATTGAACTTATTCAGTCTCAAGAGCACAAAGAAAAAAAAATGAATAAAAATGAGCAGAGCCTGGGAAATTTGTGCAACACTGTGGAGTATACTAGCATGCGTACTATAAGAGTTCCAGAAGCAGAAGAGGAAAGAAAAAGGGGGGCGGCAGAAACAATATTTGAAGAATGGCTAACAATTTTTCAAATATGATGAAAGACACAAACCTACACATCCAAGAAGCTCAACAAACTCCAAGCAGAATAAATTCAAGTAGATATACATGGAGAGACATTATAGTCAAACTGTCAAAAGACAAAGAGAGAATTTTGCAAGCATCAAGAGAGAAGCAACTATCACAAACAATCTATCTTCAATAAGATTAACATCTGATTTCTCTAATGACATCTTGTGGGCCATAAAATGTCAGGTTGACATAATTCAGAGTTCTGGGGGGGGAAAAAAACCTATCAACTGAGAATTCTATATGCAGCAAAAATCTATCCTTCAACAATGAAGGGAAAATGAAGATATTTCTAGATAAGCAAGTTAAGGGTGCTCATTCCTAACAGATCTGCCCTACAAGAAGTGTCAAGAATTCTTCAGAATGAAGTGAAAAGTAGCTCAAAACCATGAGAAGAGATAAGACTGGTAAAATTAATTACACAGGTAAATGTCAAAACCAGTTTTATTGTACTTTTCTGTTTATAACTCCACATTTTTCTTATGTGATTTAAAAGGTAAATGCATAAAATAATATTTACAAATTTATGTTATTGGGCATACACCATACAAACATGTAATCTCTGACAATAACAATATAAATGAGGAGGTACAGAGATGTACATAGTTAGCACAGTATTAGTACACTAATGAAACTGGTTTATATGCTAATGAAATTAATTTGGTATAATTCAAACCAGGTTGCTTTAAGTTCATGATGTCAGTTGTAATCCCCAAAGTTACCACTAGAAAATAACTTTAAAATAAACATAAGAGAATCAAAATGGTACACTAAAAATTCAACTAAATATAAAAAGTGGTAAGGAGGAACTGAGGAACAAATATATATATATAAGACATACAGAAAATAAACAGCTAAATGACAGAAATCCTTCCTCATCAACAATGAATTTAAATATAAGTTGATTACACTCTTTTATTAAAAGGAGAGTGACTGGAACACTAGATTAAAAATACTATGTATGTTGTCTACCTGGGTGGCACAGTGGTGAAGAACCTGCCTGCCAATGCAGGAGACAGAAGAGACAAGGGTTTGATCACTGGGTTGGGAAGATCCCCTGGAGGAGGGCATGGCAACCCACTCCAGTATTCTTATCTGGAGAATCCCATGGACAGAGAAGCCTGGTAGGCTATGGTTCATTCGGGCACAAAAAGTCAGACACAACTGAAGTGACTTAGCAGCAGGCACATGTTTTCTATGAGATATTCACTTTAGATAAAAAAATACAAAGAGATTAAAAGTAAAAAGATGGAAAATTACATTGAAAGCAAATAGTAACCAAAAGAGAATGGCAGTGACTATATTATTGTCACATAAAACAGATGTTAAGTCAAAAAGGTTATAAGAGGCAAAAGAGAACATTATGTGTTGGGGAAAAAAGTTTAATCCAGCAAGAAGATATAACTACTATAAACATTTTTGTTGTTGTTAAGTAGCTAAGTTGTGCCCAACCCTTTGGTAACCCCACAGACTGTAACCCACCAGGCTCCTGTGTCCATGGGATTTCCCAGGCAAGAATACTGAGTGGGTTGCCATTTCCTTCTCCAGGGGATCTTCCCAACCCAGGGATGAACCCACATCTCCTGCATTAGCAGGTGGATTCTTTTACCACTGAGTCACCAGGGAAGCCCAATTATAAACATACACACACCTAACAACAGAAGAAAAATACATGAATAAAAATTGACAATACTGAAGGAATAGGCAGTTCTACAATAACTGGAGACTACAGTACCATAGTTTTAATAAAAAAACAATCAGACAGGTCAAAAAGGAAATCGAAGACTTAAATATTAAGTAAGTTATACCTAATAGGCATATACAGAGCATCCCACTCAACAACAGTAAGATACACATTCTTAAGGGTAAATGGAATAGTTTCCAGAATTAACTATATGTTAATGCATAAATGCTTTAATAAGTTTTAAAAGATTAGAAACATACAAAGTATCTTTTCCAATCAGAATAAGATGCAATTATAAATCAGTAACAGGAAGAGGAACTTCTCTAGTGGTGCAGTGGTTAAGAATTCATCTTGCAACGCAGGGGACTCAGGTTCAATCCCTGGTTGGGATCCCACATGCCATGAAGTAACTGAGCCTGAGCACCACACAACTGAGCCCTCATGCTCTGGAGCCCCTGTGCCACAACTAGAGAGTCTCTGCGCCCCAATGAAAGATCTCACATGGCATCTTACATGGCACAGCGGAGATCCTGTGTGCCACAGCTGAGACCCATGCCCGCCAAATAAATGAGTGTGTCAAAGAAATACACACACACACACACACACATATATAAAGTAACAGGAAGAAAACTGGAAAATTCACAAATATATGGAAACTAAACAACACAGTCTTAAATAACCAGTAAGTGAATAAATCAGTCAAGAAATTATAAATTAGGAAACACCTAAGATGGACTGAAACAGAAATACAGCATATCAAAACTTATGGTATATAGCAAAGGCAATGATAAGAGGAAAGTTTATAGTTGTAAACACCTATATTTAAAAAGAACCATACCTCATATCAATAATATGACTGCAAACCTGAAAAAAAAAAAAAAACTAGAAAAAGAAGAGCAAACTAAACCCAAAGCTAGCAGAAGGAAGGAAATAATAAGGATTAGAGTGGATAAAATGAAAAAGAGAATTGAAAAACAATAGAAAAAAATTTTAAGCAAGTTCGATGGAAAGATCAACAAAGTTGACAAATTCCTAGCTAGACTAAGAAAAAAGGAGAAGATTAAAATTATGAAAAGCAGAAGTGAAAGGGGGATATTACTAACAATAAGGAGTATATATGAATACTATGAACAACTGTTCACAAACAAATCAAATAACTTAGATGGAAAAATTCCTAGAAATACACACACTACCAAAACTGACTTAAGAAACAGAAAATCTGAACTGATTTATAAGTAAGGAGATTGACTCAATAGTCAAAAACCTAACAAAGAAGAGCTTTAAGAACAGATGGCTTCACTGGTGAAAAATCTAACAAATATTTAAAGAATACCAATCTTTCTCAAATTCTTCTAAAAAAGTGAAGAGGCACAACATTACTCAGTTTTCCTAGGTCTTTCCATGTGTACATATTATTAAAGTTTTGCTTGATTTTCTGGAATCTAAAACTAGAATAATATTTTATACTGGACTGGCAGAAACTAAGAAACCTGATGACACCAAATGTAGAGGGAAAGAAACACTGTGAGGAATTTACGTTGGTGTAATCACATTTGTTCCAGCTGCACACACTACACTACCATCGAGCATTATACTTCTAGCTACCTACTCCAGAGAATGTTATGGACACATGTACTAGAAGACATATAAAGAACATTCAAGGCAACACGTTCAAGAGAGCAAAAACCTTTTAACAATTCAAAGATCCACTGACAGATGAATAGAAAACTTAAGTTATGCTAATCAGTAAACACAGTATTATTCCACCGTGAGAATGAGCCAAAGAAACATCTATCAACATGGATGAATCTTAAAAACAACGCTGAGTTTAAAAAGAAAGACAGGGGGTGGGGCAAGATACAGAGTTCACACAGTGTATCATTTTTATAAAGCTTAAAAATGATAAAAATAATAAGAAAAACTTGGGGCAAAAATTATTCCCTAAAACATCAAGGAAATTCAGGATAGCTGCTACCTCTTAGGGGTGAGCAGGATGAAAAGGCACTCACAAGGTAATATATTTTCAACAGTAGTGTTGGTAATGTTCTGTTTCTGAGATTGGACAAAGGGTTTAACAATGTATACCAGGCATCATAATTCACATATCTGCTACATATGTATTTTCTTTTGTATGTGTCAAAAAAAAAATCACTAGTTTTTATTAAGCTATATAAATCTAATGTACCAACTGGAACTCCCTTGTAACTAGAGAGCACTAACTAAACCAATTAAAAGATTTCATATTTGTAGTCTATCACTAAGGAGTTATAAAGTTAGCCTTTGCCTACAGTTTTAGGCATCCACTTTTGTTGCAAGTTTAGACATACTTCTTTGGGCCTGAGTTGATAAACATTTCAGACTGTAAGCATTCCTCTTAGAGTCAATTTACATTCATATATAAATTTGTCCATCATATTGAGGTAATTATTTAGTCAGGAGCCTTCACACTGATAATTAGCTCTTCCGGGGGTCGAGGGGCGCTGTTTTTCACAGCAATTGATACCATCAACTCCAATCACTGACAAGAACGAAATCTTTTAACTACAACTTTAACAGTTTCAGATCTAAAAATCTATAAACTGCTTTTCTCCTCACAACAATGCATGAACAAGGCAGTGCCTGTAAGGTGAAAAAAAAGCTTTTCATTCTCTAGAATTGCAGGGTTACATATATAATTAATTAAAGCGCCATAAAGTAAAAGAACATAAGCATTATTTTTTCATTCAGTGAAGCACAGCTTCAAAGAATGTCACCTGTCTGAGAATATAGACAGAGCAAAAGAATGAGAAGACCACAAATGTAAGAAGCAATTATACCAAAGAACAGTGATAATGACATAAGAAAACTCATGTGCAGAGTTTTACAAGGAGTTTTTGGGAGTGGTTGTCTCTATAACCTTTACCTATAATTAGATACTGTAATTACAACCAAACACATTCTCATGTGAAAAACTAGAGGCTATACCTATCAACACTGTACATTAGATCTCTATAAGTTACAGAACACTTTACAAATCACAAAATGCCACATATACACAAAGTTTTGAATAAATATTGTCAGAAATTATTCTGAATCATTAAAAAATGTTATGCATCAAGGGTGAAATAGATCACCAGCCCAGGTTGGATGCATGAGATAAGTGCTCAGGGCTGGTGCACTGGGAAGACCCAGAGGGTTGGGAGGGGGAGGAGGCGGGAGGGGGGAATCGGGATGGGAAACACATGTAAATCCATGGCTGATTCATGTCAATGTATGGCAAAAACCACTACAATATTGTAATTAGCCTCCAACTAATAAAAATAAATGGAAAAGAAAGTTATGCATGTATATATATGTTGTTTATATGCAAAATTAATTTAAAAGAATATTTTTAACTCCAAAATTAAAGTCAAAGAATACTACTTTTTTAAACCAAACAACAGTTGGTCTTCCAATCGATGCAATTTCTTAATCTTAATGGATACAAAGGAAAAAAAAAGAAAATAAATAGATAGCTCCCACAATAAAAAGTCTGCTTATAATATGTATTATAGTACAATATTATAATAAGACCAGAATGAAGTCTAAATTCCCATTAAATCATAAAAACAAACCAAAGCCAAATATCTTATATTTATATATCCAGTAAAATTTGGTTACTCTAAGAGATTGTCATAAAATAAATATGAACCCACAGGTATCCAACTGCAAAGAAAGGCCATCAGATAATGTTTCACAATAATTTCTTATGCCACTAAGTTTTGGATTGGGTTTTCAGGTTATCCCTTGCAATGAAAAAATTATAACGTAGCTAAATGAGATACATCTGCAATGAAAAATAATTTTAAAACATTGCTACAAATATACACAATGATATTAAAACGACATTACAGACTAATGGGCTTCTACTTGCTAGCTTAGGAAGAAAAATACCAGTTTATCAAACCTTAAGGGGAAAACATAATTAAAAGTTACAAAAATAGACTAAAAAACAACCCATACTCTGTTGTTCTTCTCATGCCCATTCCCTTGCCCCCTGCCTGCCCCAATCCACCATCAGGAGACTGAGAAAGTGGAGGTCCCAATGCAAATAAACATGTGGGCACAGGTTCCTCCTCACCAGCTTTTCAAACTAAAGACAAACTGTCCTTGTCTGTCTCTTACCCTCACCTTTTTCCCACCTCCCAAGACATTCAAAGTTCCTGACTTTAAAGCAACACTAAAGGTTTCTTAGCAGAACAAAACTGCTAAATGTGTTCAAGCACCCATACTTAAAAGGGGACAATTCTTTCACTCTGAATTGGAGGTAAAGCCTGACTGTATGAATGAGATTTATACATTGGTGTTGGGGGACAGAAGTCATTCATTCTGACTGCTTCATGTTTCAGGGGAGTGACAGGGCAGAGGGACACGCCTAGCATCTCTTTTCTCCCTTATACATCTCCAACTGAGGAGATAAAATTTTGCTGACAGACATTGTTACCAATCAGCAGAGAAGATACTGTTTGTTCTACTTTTGTAATATGCAGGTTGTTTTCTCTACCCCCATCTCTACAGGAAAGGCCTGCTGTGCTAGTAGCTAGCTGGATACATTTAGAGTTAGGAGGTACAAAGGCTATCTTTCAACCCAGATTTTATGAGTATTAAAGCTGATGTTGTGAGGTCCTATTTGTATGTGTCCATGTCTTTTTCTCTTCTAATAACAAACCCAGATGCGCTGACAAACAGCTGTTCTCCCTCAACTCCAACTGTCAAGTCTTTACAGATTGGGTATCTTACTGCTTGAGATACACTGGAAACATTAAAACTATGTTTTCTAGTTCGGGGTTTTTTTGTGTTTGCTCTTCATTCTATGACATATTTTGTCAGTGTATATAGCAAACAAGGAGAGGCAGTAGTAATTCATCTTTCCATTAAAATCACTCTCCACTCCAATCAACACTATGTTCACATACACAACAACCTACACACCAGAGATACAAACACACCATCTTCTATTCTCTGCACTACTTACATCCAGTCTTCATAACAAAAAGAAACTGAGAAAATCTGTAGCAACAGTTAAGAAACAGCACCAACTGAAGAAATATCAGATCAATGTTTCTATATTGCTGAAAATGTAAAGAAAAAGAAAAGAGACACACCACCACCAACAACAACGAAATAACAGATGTGGGGATAAGAAGAGGAAGAAAATTTTAAAAGGCCAAGTTTTTTCTTTTAAGTGGTTTTTATAATAAAGGCTGATGAATGGCTCTTACTTGTTAATACCTGTTAATACCTGCTTCACATATGTTTCATTTTTCTAAGATTTCTTCACTTCTTTCACCACACTAAAATAGTTAAAGATTATATAAAAGAGATCATTTGCCTACTACTCCTTATTAAGGAATATAGCTAACCAAAAAGGGCCACAAGTTATTCACATCATGTAAGTTCTCTGCTCATGATTTCTAAAGTAGAATCTCCAGTATTTGGGTCTTTAAGAATTGGCAAACCCGCTTTTTAGCTCATTTGGTCGCCGGGGCTGTTGTGTTTCCAGTTGCCAGGTCGCGTATCATGACGTCCGCCTTAGAGAATTACATCAACCGAACTGTTGCTGTCATTACTTCTGATGGGAGAATGATTGTGGGAACATTGAAAGGTTTTGACCAGACCATTAATTTGATACTGGATGAAAGCCATGAACGAGTGTTCAGCTCTTCACAGGGAGTAGAACAAGTGGTACTAGGGTTATACATCGTAAGAGGTGACAATGTTGCAGTCATTGGAGAAATTGATGAAGAGACAGATTCTGCACTTGATTTGGGGAATATTCGAGCAGAACCTTTGAACTCTGTAGCACACTGAGGAAAAACTACATTTATCGGACAGCTGTAAATCTTTGTACAGAAACTGATTATTCTGAGATTGATGGTCAGAATTTTTAGGAATGTGTAATGTGGATTTTTGACTCCATGTTGATTCATTGTAATATGATATGTAAATTAAAATGTTTCTACATTTTCTTGAAAAAAAAAAAAAGAATTGGCAAACCCACTTATATATCTGAGAAAAAATCATATAAATTCCATATTTTCTCAGACTATGAAATCCAACAGTTATAGGAAACTGTGACTACATAATCCTGAACCTTCTTACCACCAACAATATCATCAGTTCTAGCAAAACAACACTGTTTTTGCCTAATATTTACATATATATGACTTTTTTACACTTTTTAGATTCATTAAATAATTTCTAATCATCATTTAAAAGTAGTTATACATTAAAAAGGGGCTAGAATACTTTTCAAAACAGGAAAAAATTCAACTTTAATCAAGAGAGAAAAATCAGCTTAAAAAACTGGAAATCATGACCTGATCTTCAAATTCTGTCTCAGCAGAACTTGGACTTCTGAACACACAGCAACTTCCTGGACTTTGTACTTAAGTTTCCCTAAAGTATAATAGAAGGCCAAAAAGAAAACATTATCTAGTGAACATGGAATGCTACAGTTGACTACATAATTTATTCAAAGTAGTATAAGTACTGTCTCTTTAAAACACAGTTCTTTGGCTACCCTTGAGTATTTTGGATTAAAGATCTGGCATGAAGATTACTTACATTCTTTCCAAACCTCAATCATTTTTCACTTGAAAAAGACTTTCAGCTGACTAGATGCAAAAAAGTTTGTTTGGTTTTTTTTTTTTTTGCTAAATAACAGGCTTTTTGAATTTCAAGAATTTTCTTTTTCAGGCTGTTTCTGCATCTTGTCTTTGTCATTATTACAAATCCTAAAAATAAAAAAATAATAGATAATTTTACTTACTACACAGTTTAACTAACCTAAATACTGCCACAGATCAGGACTATCAGAAAAGTACAGAATTCAGTATCATTTATTTTTTGTAAAAAAACAAAAACAGAATTTCGATGCTGAAAGTAAAGGTTGTAATTCTTTTTTAAAAGTATTTCAGAGCTGCTAGGGACCTCAGACAGAAACCAGGTCAAAGGTCCTTGATCAAGAATCAGTGCACCTACATGAACAGACTAGAGGAGGTCCATGAGCCTCCTCAAACTGTATGTACAATTTAAAGTAAATAATGTACTCATAAACATTTTTCTTGGGCAGCTATCTACAGCTTTCATCAAATGTTCCAAGTATTCAATGTGGCACCCTACCACCCCCAAGAAAGTTTCACGAGCCATTTCCCAAGGTCACATCAATAGTAAATGCTGAAGCCAGGTCTCTCACACAATTCCTCTTCTTTCTAATCACACTCATCTTGTTCACATCCTCCATAGCACAGTCACAACATAAGAGCTTCCAACTATGCCTATTCGCTTTCATCCTACACATTGCCAAAATGCTTCCTGATACTCATTTAAACAATACAAATACATAAATTATTTTCTTCTTTCTCCTGTTTTCATGTCAGCAAGTCATCTTATAGTATGTGTTATTTCTTTTAGTAAATAAGTTTCAGGCAATATTTTTACTGATAGAGATCTTTTAATTCTTTTACTTCCCTGAGAGCTCAGTTGGTAAACAATCCTCCTGCAATGCAGGAGACCCCAGTTAGATTCCTTGGTCAGGAAGATCCCCTGGAAAAGGGATAGGCTACCCACTCCAATATTCTTGGGCTTCCCTTGTGGCTCAGCTGATAAAGAATCCGCCTGCAATGCAGGAGACCTGGGTTCAATCCCTGGGTTGGGAAGATCCCCTGGAGAAGGGAAAGACTACCCACTCCAGTATTCTGGCCTGGAGAATTCCATGGACTGTATAGTCCATGGGGTCGCAAAGAGTTGGACACAACTGAGCAACTTTCACTCTGCAGGGAGAAAACACAATTGAATACAACTAAGGAAGGGAAAAATAATTATAAAATATTCTTGCTTTTGTGCTACATACTAATTACATCATGTATCAAAGTTTCATGAAGAGAAACTGTTGCATTAAGCCTAGTGTAGTACCTAAGACATTCAGAGAAAAGACAGAAACCACTAGAAGAAAAGAGGAAGGATACAGGAAAGAACTTTTAGGAGAAGAACCTGAGCAGTAACAAGGAACAACATTAGTAAAATATAAGCAAAAACATTTCAGTCATCAGGAGGTAAGATATCTTTAAACCTCTAAGAGAAATTTGGGGGGTCTTCCCTGGTGGTCCAGTGGTTAGGATTCAGCACTCTCACTGTCAGGGAATCCCTGCTGGAAGAATAAAATCCCACAAGCCATGCAGCTCAGCCAAAGGAAAAAAAGAGAAAGTTGGGAGAGAAAGGCAAGATAAAGTCTGATAATGATGAATAAAACTAACCACGTGTGAATACTTATCCATTAATGTCTCTTACATAAATAAAACTATGCTAGTGTTGTTTACCATAAAAGTAAAATATCTTTTCATGTATTAATATTTAATCTTCATCATTAATACACAGTTTGGTGGGGATAAAAATGTTCTAAAATTATGGTGATTATAGCACAACTGTGAACCGAGTAAATATCACTGAGCTGAGTACACTTTGAACGGATGCATTATATGGCATGTGAATTATATCTCAATAAAACTATTATATTTTCAAATAAAAAAAAAATCAAAAGTGACAACAGGTAAAAAGAAAATAAGACCAAGTGGGATGTATTCCAAGAATGCAATGTTCATTCAGTAGTCAATAGTCAATCAATGTAATTCACCATCTTAACAATATAAAGAAGAAAAAACATGATCCATATCAATTTATGCACTTGAAAATATCCTGAATCTAGTCTAGATTTTAAAAAGTAAACAGAAAACTATGAATAAAACAGAAGTTACCTAGCATGGTTAAGAGCATCTGTAAAAATAACCTACAGCTAACATCACACATCACACATCATGGATCACAGCCTTGTCTTGGAGAAGGGGCTTTATAACTCAATGAAGCTATAAGCCATGTCGTGCGGGGCTACCCAAAATGGACAGGTCATAGAGGAGAGTTCTGACAAAACGTGGTCCATTGGAGAAGGATACGGCAAACCACTCCAGAATTCTTGCTCTAAGAACCCATGAACAGTATGAAAAGGCAAAAAGATATGACACCAGAAGATGAGCCCCCAGGTTGGAAGGTGTCCAATATGCTACTGGGGAAGAGCAGAGGGCAATTACTAACAGCTCCAGAAAGAATGAAGCTGCTGAGCCAAAGTGGAAACAATGCTCAGTTGTGGATGTGTCTGGTGGTGAAAGTCTGATGCTGTAAAGAACAATATTGCATAGGAACCTGGAATGTTAGGTCCATGAATCAAGATAAATTAAGACATGGTCAAGCAGGAGATAGCAAGAGTAAACATCTACATCTTGGGAATCAGTGAACTAAAATGAACGGGAATGGGCAAATTTAACTCAGATGACCATTATATCTACTGCTATGGGCAAGAATCCCTTAGAAGAAATGGAGTAGCCCTCATAGTTAACAAAACAGTCCAAAATGCAGTACTTGGGTACAATCTCAAAAATGATAAAATGATCTCGGTTCATTTTCAAGGCAAACCATTCAACATCACAATAATCCAAATCTATGTCCTAACCTGATGCCAAAGAAACTGAAGTTGACCAGTTCTATGAAGACCTACAAGACCTTCTAGAACTAACACCAAAAAAAGATATCCTTTTCATCACAGGGGACTGAAATGCAAAAGTAGGAAGTCAAGAGATACCTGGAGTAACAGGCAAGTTTGGCCTTGGAGTACAAAATGAAGCAGGGCAAAGACTAACAGAGTTTTGTCAAGAAAACACATTAGTCCAAGGAAACATCCTTTTCCAACAACACAAGAGATGACTCCACACATGGACATCACCAAATGGTCAATACTGAAATCAGATTGATTATATTCTTTGCAGCTGAAGATGGAGAAGCTCTATATAGTCAGCAAAAACAAGACCTGGAGCTGACTGTGGCTCAGATCATCAGCTCCTTATTGCAAAATTCAGGCTTAAATTGAAAAAAGTAGGGGAAAACCACTAGGCCATTCAGGTATGACCTAAATCAAATTCCTTATGATTATACAGTGGAGGTAATGAACAGATTTAAAGGATGAGATCTGGTAGACAGAGTGTCTGAAAAAGAACTGTAGGTGGAGGTTCCCAACACTGTACAGGAGGCAGTGACCAAAACCATCTCAAAAAAAAAAGGGAAATGCAAGATGGTAAACTTCCTGGTTGTCTGAGGAGGCTTTACAAATAGTTGAGGAAAGAAAAGATGTGAAAGACAAGGGAGAAAGGAAAGATATACCAACTGAATGCAGAGTTCCAGAGAATAACAAGGAGAGATAAGAAGGCCTTCTTCAATGAACAATGCAAAGATGGAGAGGAAAACAACAGAATGGGAAAGACTAGGGATCTACTCAACAAAAATGGAGATAGCACGGGAACATTTCACGCAAGAACAGGCACAATAAAGGACAGAAACAGTAAAAAGATTCTGCAAAAATACACAGAAGAACTACACAAAAAAGGTCTTAATGATCAGAGTAACCAGAATGGTGTAATCACTCACCTAGAGCCAGACATCCTGGAGTGTGAAGTCAAGTACTTTGGAAGCATTCCTATGAACAAAGCTAGTGGAGCTGATGGAATTCCAGTTGAACTATTTAGAATCTGAAAAGAAGATGCTGTTAAAAGTGCTTCACTCAATATGTCCACAAATTTGGAAAACTCAGCAGTGGCCACAGGTTGGAAAATGTAAGTTTCCATTCCAAATCAAAGAAGGGCAAGGCCAAAGAATATTCAAACCACCACCGAATTGCACTCAGTTCACATGCTAGAAAAGTTACTCTCAAAATCCTTCAAACTAGGTTTTAGCAGTATCTGAACTGAGAACTTTCAGATGTACAAGCTGGATTTAGAAAAGGCAGAGGAACCAGAGATCAAATTGCCAACATCTACTGGATCACAGAAAGCAAAGGAATTCAGAAAAACATCTACTTCTGCTTCACTGACTACAGGAAAACCTTGACTGTGGATCACAACAAACTGGAAAATTTTTGAAGAGATGGGAATAACAAATCACCCTACGTGTCTCCTGAGATACCTGTATGTGGGTCAAGAAGCAACAGTTAGAACCAGACACAGAACAAATGACTGGTTTGAAACTGGGAAAGGAGTATGAAAAGGCTGTATGCTGTCACCCTGCTTATTTAACTTCTATGCAGAGTACATCATGCAAAATGCCAGGCTGGATGAATCACAAGCTGGAATCAAGATTGCCAGGAGAAATATCAACAACCTCAGATATGCAGATGATACCACTCTAATGGCAGAAAGTGAAGAGGAACTAAAGAGCCTCTTTGAGAGCAGGAGAGTGGAGAGCTGGCCTGAAAATCAACATTAGAAAACTAACATCATGGCAAATAGATGGGGAAAAGGTCGAATCAGTGACAGATTTTATTTTCTTGGGCTCCAAAATCACTGCAGATGGTGACTACAGCCATGAGATTAAAAGATGCTTGCTTCTTATAAGGAAAACTATGACAAACCTAGACAATATATTAAAAAGCAAAGACATCACTTTGTTGACAAAGGTCTGTATAGTCAAAGCAATGGGCAATGGTTTTTACATAGTCATGTACGGATGTGAGAGTTGGACCATAAAGAAGGCTGAGTGCCCAAGAATTGATGCTTTCAAACTGTGGTGCTAGAGAAGACTTTTGAGAGTTCCTTGGACTGCAAGGAGATCAAACCAGTCAATTCTAAGGAAATCAACCCTAAATACTCATTGGAAGGACTGATGCTGACAGAAGATCCAATACTCTGGGCACCGGATGGGAAGAGCCAACTCGCTGGAAAAGACCCTGATGCTAGGAAAGACTGAAAGCAAAAGGAGAAGAGGGTGGCAGAGGATGAGATGGTTAGCATCACCAACTCAATGGACATGTGCTATGCCTGTGCTCAGTCTCTTCAGTCATGTCTGGCTCTTTGCGACCCCATAGACTGTAGCTTGCCAGGCTCCTCTGTCCATGAGATTCTCCAGAAAGAATACTGGAGTGGGTTGCC
Organism: Odocoileus virginianus; assembly: GCF_023699985.2. NCBI lineage: Eukaryota > Metazoa > Chordata > Mammalia > Artiodactyla > Cervidae > Odocoileus > Odocoileus virginianus. The sequence continues at coordinate 299,040 of NW_027224332.1, forward strand.
ATGCCCTCCTCCAGGGAATCTTGCCAACTCAGGGATCAAACCCGCAACTCCAGCATGTCCTGTGTTGCAGGCAGATGAATTTGAGCAAACTCAGGGAGATAGTGAAGGACAGGGAAGCCTAGCATGCTGCAGTCCATGGGGTTGCAGAGTCAGACATGACTTAGCAACTGAACAACAAGAACATCATCCTTCAATGTAAAAGACCAAATGTTTTGGAGATTGGTAACAAGGTAAGGTCGTCCACTCCCATGACTCCCCTCAAAAAAAATGTAAAATCCTCGTCAGGACACTAAGGCAAGAAAAATAAGTGTTGCAGAAAAGCTTCTAGAACTAATAATTTACCAGGGTTATAGGATAGAAAGCAAACAAAAATCAATCATATTTCTATATAGTATAGCAGTGAATATTTAGGAACTGAAATGTTAAAAATACATAATCTATAACAGTTCAAGTCCATGTTGTTGCAAAGAGTTGGACACAACTGAGCGACTGAACTAAACTGGTAATAGCTCAAAAATATTAAATATTTGACACTAAGAAAACATGACATAAATCTAAGAAAAGATAGTGGAGGTGATGGAATTCCAGCTGAGCTATTTCAAGTCCTAAAAGATGATGCTGTTGAAGTGCTTCACTCAATATGCCAGCAAATTTGGGAAACTCAGCAGTGGCCACAGGGCTGGAAAAGGTCAGTTTTCATTACAATCCCAAAGAAAGGCAATGCCAAAGAATATTCAAACTACCACACAATTGCACTCATCTCACACGTAGCAAAGTAATGCTCAAAATTCTCCAAGCCAGGCTTCAATAGTACGTGAACCAAGAACTTCCAGATGTTCAAGCTGGATTTAGAAAAGGCAGAGGAACCAGAGATCAAATTGTCAACATCTGTTGGATCATTGAAAAAGCAAGAGAGTTCCAGAAAAACATCTATTTCTGCTTTATTGACTACGCCAAAGCCTTTGACTGTGTGATCACAAAAAACCGTTGAAAATTCTTAAAGAGATGGGAATACCAGATCACCTGGCCTACCTCCTGAGAAATCTGTTTGCAGGTCAAGAAGCAGCAGTTAGAACTGGACATGGAACAACGGACTGGTTCCAAATTGGGAAAGGAGTATGTCAAGGCTGTATACTGTCACCCTGCTTATTTAACTTATATGCAGAGTACATCATGCAAATGCCAGATTGGATGAAGCACAAGCTGGAATTAAGACTGCCGGGAGACATATCAATAACTTCAGATTTGCAGATGACACCACTCTTATGGCAGAAAGTGAAGAGGAACTGAAGAGCCTCTTGATGAAAGTGAAAGAGAGAGTGAAAAAGCTGGTTTAAAACTCAACATTGAAAAAACTAAGATCATGGCATCTGGTCCCATCACTTCATGGCAAATAGATGGGGGAAAAATGGAAACAGTGACAGACTTTATTTTCTTGGGCTCTAAAATCACTGCAGATGGTGACTATAGCCATGAAATTAAATACGCTTGCTCCTTGGAAGAAAAGTTATGACCAATCTAGACAGTATATTAAAAAGCAGAGACATTACTTTACCAACAAAGGTCCGTCTATTCAAAGCTATGACTTTTCCAGTAGTCATGTGTGGATGTGAGAGTTGAACCATAAAGAAAGCTGAGCACTGAAGAACTGATGCTTTTGAACTGTGGTGTTGGAGAAGACTCTTGAGAGTCCTTGGACTGCAAGGAGATCAAACCAGTCAATCCTAAAGGAAATCAGTCCTGAATATTCACTGGAAGGACTGATGCTGAAGCTCCAATACTTTGGCCACCTGATATGAAGAACTGACTCATTGGAAAAGACCCTGATGCTGGGAAAGATTGAGGGCAGGAGGAGAAGGGAACAACAGAGGAAAAGATGGTTGCATGGCATCAGAGACTTGTTGCACATGAGTTTGAGTAAGCGCCAGGAGTTGGTGATGGACAGAAAAGCCTAGCATGCTGCAGTCCATGGGGTCACAAAGAATCAGACACAACTGAGTGACTGAACTGAAGAAAACATAAGCAGAATGTGTATGCTGAAAGCTACAAAACTCTGATAAAAGAAGTTCATAAGACCAAAATTATAAACAAAGAAATATACTGTGTTCCAGGAATGGAAAATTCAACATAGTAAAGATGTTAATTCTCCCCAAGTTAATTAACAAAGAGTATCTGTAAATATAGATAAGCGGATTCTAAAATTGATGTGGAAAGGCAAAGGAAGCAGAATAGCCAAAGCGATTTTGAAAATTTAATTAGTTGTCATTTTCTGCATTAGAATGTGAGCTTTATGGATGTTGCCACCTCATTAGACTGTGAGTTCCGTGTTGACCATTGTACCCTAGTGCTGTGCTTACACACATAAATCAGTCTGCTAATTGAAGGCTGCAGAGAAAAAAATAACTGCTATCCTCAAATTAGCTGTCTTATCCATTCATGGTTGCTACAACAACAACAAAAATAAACACTTGCTGGTTTATAAACAAAAGACGCTTCTTCTCTCCAGTTATGGAGGCTGGGGAAATATAAGATCAAGGCACTGGCAGATTCAGTGTCTGATGAGAGCTGACTTCCTGGTTCATAGACTGTCGTCTTCTCACTGTGTCCTCACAAGGCAGAAGGCACAAGAGAGCTCTCTGGGCCTCTTTCATAAGGGCACTAATCCCATTCATGAGGGCTCCACACTAACCACATGCCAAAGGCCCCACCAGCAAACAGTGTCACAATGGGGATTAGGTACCAACATACGAATTTTAGAGGTGACACATTCAGTCTGTAACACTAGTCTAACGGAGAAGTGCAGTCTGGGGAACTATTATTTCTATGAAACTTTCTCCCCATGAGCCATTTCTTCTATAAACCACTCTCTCCTTATTTTACTTTCTATCTTATATAATAATCTGAATGCTACTTTTAAACTCTAAATGCATGGAGAAGTAGACTTGCGCTATTTCCACAATAACCTGCACGTAAGGTATTTAAACACCCAGGAGATTTTCATTTTTAAAACTAACAATAAAAATTGACTGTCTTTCTTTTGGCATACAGTTCTACAACTTTTACCACATGTAAAGATTCATTTGCCAGGTGGCTTAATGGTAAAGAATCCACCTACCAGTGCAGGAGATGCAGTTTTGATTCCTGGCTGGGGAAGATTCCCTGAAGAAAATAGCAACGAGTGGGTTGCCTGGGAAATCCCATGGACAGAGGAGCCTGGTGGGCTACAGTTCATGAGGTCACAAAGAGTCAGTCAAACTGCTCAGTAACGACTAAGCATACACACACAGAGATATGTGTAACTATTACCTCAGTAGAGGTAATAACCATTTGCATCATCCCCAAAAAACTCAATCATGTTACCTCTTTGTAGTTACCCCTCCCAATCCCTGTAAAGCACTGAAATGAGCACAAAGATGGACTTATAAGCCAGATTTAGTGCTAGAGGATTAATATTGCTTCCCCTCATCTCACACTCCCTGGTAGTACCAACGTCATAAGCATTTCAATTTATGTTTGCAATGTGATCATTACTGGCTTTACCAGAAAGGTTTTATTCTAGCTCCTTCTTTTCCTGCTATACATTCTGTACTCAAATATGTCTGCTGAATTAACAAGGGAGGATTCAGACAAACAGAAATTAAAGGGAGAGAATAACATATTAACTCATTCTGGCTAGAATAAACTTCAAAGTACAAGCAGAAAAGAATAGAGAATTTCATTTCTTGCCCCAAATCCTCAACCCTCTCTAATATCTATGGAAAAGTTTTAATTTTTGTTAACTGAGCATTCTTGACAATTTGGACTCAAATTATTTTTACATTATTTTCTACTACCCTTTTTACAACTAGGAGAAATATATGCAACTTTAGAATACCTACAACCTACTCCCACTTCTTTGACAGTATCTTTGTCCCAACCCTGACTGAAGCAGTAGCCCAAAATGGCCATATTTGTGTTTCATGGTCTTGCCCCTCAGTCAGCACTGATTAAGTTGGACTGCTGATAAAACATGGATAAATTCATATGCAGGCTAAGACAATCAGATTTCCAGGATTTTTAAATAGAAGACTTAGAGATTGAGTCAAATGACAATAAAAGCTCAAACTGATAAATCAGATACAGTTGAAACAGCTTCTGCAGGTAAAAACCATGCACTGAACAACCAAGAGGCAGAAAAGAGACGAGAAAAGCCAAGCATTCCCTGGAAAACAGAAAAACCATTATTCCAGGTACTCTATAGCCCAGGTATATTTTATTTTCTGTCTTCAGAATGTGCACAAGATTCCTATTACAAGCCTACAACAAACTCTCCTGCATTTAAGTAGCTTAAGTTAGCTTATATTCCTTAAACTAAATAACTCTAACTGTACTCTTTTTCACACATTCTTCAATTTCTTGCCTCTGTACTCTGGATAGCTACATAAATATCTTACCTTTTACAGTACAAACTAAATTGGTTACACATACTTAGAACTGTAATATATCAAATTTAAAACATTTCTACTTTTGTGCATCAAATGAAACTATCAAGAAAGTATAAAGGCAAACCACAAAACAGGAGAAAATATGTAATTTGTTTCGCTAATTAGAAAAGTGAAAGAAAATATTTACCTCACAAGTAGAAAAGTATAAAGGATACTTCAAAACTGGCAACAGCATAAAGGCAATACTTACAAAGTTCAGTATATTTCTTTTACATTATAACAGTATCAGTTACAGATGCTGTATTATGGATTTTACCACAAACTATGTAAGTGAGTCCTTTAAATACAGACTGTTTTGCAAATACCCTGTTAACAGGAGTTGTAGGCTTCACCAAAATTAAACTGATATAGCTCTAACCACCCAAAGATGACCAAATTCAAGGGTGGCAGACCCCCAAGTCACTGAATTTATTTAATCCTTCAGAAGAGTACTGGAGGGGAGGGGAAGAAGAGTACCAGAGGTGAAATAATTTATGCTTGTTTATATAAATTTCAACCATTTACATATTATGTCTCACTATTTGCCTGGGGATGAATCTATTATATCTAGAATATTAGAGTAATTACTATAGTTAATATATAACTGAACTTGCTTAGTTGGCTTCCTAATGTATTTCAACTATGACTCTCCTCCACGTTCAATTCTTCAGTCTTATCTTACATGGGCCCAACTGATTTCTCTCCTACAGAAACATCTCCCAGAGAAAGGAATCAAACATACTTTGAGAAATGATACTATTACTCCCAGAGTGACCATTCCAAAGGTTCCAATCATTTAATTATTAAGCCCTGGTACTTTTTAAAAAGTTTTTAATCCAATAAATCTTTGTGTTCATATATACATGGCTCTATGTCTCTTTACAAAGACAAAAAAGATATGTTTCATATCTGCAGGGAGTTTTCATTTTAGTAGAAGAGAAACATACACCTACAAGTAATGATGAAAGTCTCAACACTTTGTCTTTACCTCATTCAGTCCTCAAAAGCAGGTGATGGGTACATGTCCACCATCCACTTTTATGAAGCAATATACAGAACTTGTGCATTGGATATAAAGACATGATTTTACTACTTTACTCTCACAGGATTTCCTCTGAAATTGTTTCCCTTCTGTTCCACAACAATTACAAACTACTAGGTATAAAACAAATTAGAAGGATATCATGTATAGTACATGGAATATAGCTAATACTTTATAATAATTTTATTTTTTAAATTTATTTTTAATTGCTTTTTCTTTGGCTGTACCAGGTCTTAGCTGTGGCATGCGGAATCTAGTTCCCTGACTAGGAATTGAATCTGGACCACGGCATTGGGAACATAGAGTCTTAGCCACTGGACCACCAGGGACATCCCTGTAATAACTTTAAATGGAGTATAACCCATAAAATATCAGACCACCAGGTTATATACCTGTAATTAGTATAATATTGTAAATCAACTGTAATTGAATTTAAAGTTGGCCTAATAACTATCCTGGCTCTTCGCCCCTCCTCATCAAATTCCTTATAAAACATGGTAGACATAATTTTTCACATGACTCTCCAATTTCACATCATCCCACCTCCCTCAAAACAAAAATCAAAGTTTACCTTCATTAAAGTTTCACAAAATGGCTACTGTGTAGGCATGTGTGTATGTTAGTTGCTCAGTTGTGTCCCAACTCTTTGCAGCCCCAGGTTGCCCCAGGTTCTCTAGGCAACAATACTGGAGTGGATCACCATTTCTTCCTCCAGGGCATGTTCTGGACCCAGGGATCAAACTTGGGCCTCCCGCATTCCAGGCAGATTCTTTACCATCTGAGCCACCCGGGAAGCCCAAGGTAAGCATGTATCACTGAATTTGTTAGTCAGCTATTCTGATAGAGACTGAATTTACATCAATGACTTGGATATCACACTTTAATAAAGAGACTGACAAGTACAGATAAACTACCACTACAGATAAACTATCCAAGTCCCACTTTCTCAAGTCCCAAATCATCTGCGATGCTGCTACCAGAGTCACTGTTCTAAAACACAATCTTAAGCATGTTGCCCTTGTTTTGAAAACCCATCAAAGGTCTGGTATGCTGCCACCCCTCATGGAATCAATTAAAACTGTGTAGTTCTGTCACACAAACTCATTGATAATTTAGCCCCAACCTTTCTGTCTCCATTTTTGACACTTTACCTCACTTGACCTAAGGTGTTGTTCTATTGTTGCTATTGTTTAGTTGCTAAGTCACATCTGACTCTTTTGTGATCACGTGGACTGTAGCCTGCCAGGCTCCTCTGTCCATGGGATTTCCCAGGCAAGAGTACTGGAGTGGATTGCCATTTCCTTCTCCAAGGGATCGCCACAACCCAGGGATTGAACCTGCATCTCCTGCACTGGCAGGCGGACTTTTTACTAACACTGAGCCACCAAGGAAGCCCTGCATCCTAAGGTGAGGTCATACTAATAAGTCTCTACAGTTTCAAAAGTGCTGTGCTATTTCATGTATAATTCTGCATATGCTGTTGTGTGCCTGTACTGGCTTCAGCCTCATTCCAATCCAAACCCTCCTCCTCATCAGTAAAAGCAAAACAAAACAGAAAAATTATGCATTCATGTTTCATCTAATGTGAAAAGTTCCCTAATGTCTCATGACCGAAGTTAATCACTTCTTCAGTGCCACTGATGCACCCTTGTATTTTCTTTTATAACACTAATCAGGTTTGTATTGTAAGTACTGATTTATATGATTCGCCCATCTTAAGTTTGTTAATAGAATATTTTTTCTCTAATTTCCTTAGTACCTCATATATATAATAGAGCTTGATAGCATTTGCTGAATGAATAAATGGTAAGAAAATATCAAGCTAATTCATAAGAATTGTATATGCTTAGCTAGCAGGGTCAAAAACAGATTCAGTAGCTATCTTTAAATTTCTGAACAGCAATTAAGTAAAAGAACTCACTTGTTCTTTGTGGCTCTAAAGGGCAAATGAGGACCAGGAACATTACAAAGAGATACACTGTTCTTTGACATAAAGAACCTTCTAACAATTAATACCCTCAATGGGCTGCATTGAGGAAATAGAGTTGCTTGGTAGTGAAAGAATTCAAGCAGAGGCCAAACCACATCTATCAGGTGCCTAAACTCTCTCACAATAGAGAGGCTGACACTTAGCTCTGGGGGTTGTTGTTTAGTTGACACTTTGCTCATCTGACCTAGAAGCACTTTCTGAATTGAACCCGTCTTCCAGGAGCACAGTTGAAATATCTCTACTGACCAAGGCACCTGTCTTTTATTCCACTTGATGTTATGACATTTCCATCAAAATCAAAAGATTTTGACGGTCTCACACAACAGCAAAACAATCTTATCTCTTCATTACAATGTGTAGCTAGTTATTATTTTAATCAAAAACATTTTATAGTGGTTAGCTTCTAATTTTTTTTCTTCACGCAGTATAATTCTCACTTGTGCTAACAGTATAACTTATTTTGAAAGGTAATCACAGTCCTAGTATGGCATTCTTGTGCTTCTGGAAGTATATCACAAAGATGGGCATAACTCTCTGGTTATACGTTCAATTACTGTGCTGGTTACCTCATATCATTTTTATCAAAAGCTATATTTTTTAATCTTTAGACAACAAATTTTGTATATTCAACACCCAATTATGAATTACAACAAATCTTTTGTTTTCCAAACAACACCCAAGCTCTTTAACTCTTGGTGTACTGAAAAGTCAGTTCAACATGGGTGAGGTAAGGAGTGTAAAGGGCTATGTAACCGAAAAAGCAACTCAAATTTTATCACTCTTCACAACACAGAAACTACCTAGTCAATTAAGACTTTTAACGATTTAAAACTTCAATAACTTACTTCAAAACTTAAATTTATACATAACATACCTTCCTGATAATGAATAAGTTTCTTATGGGTGGCAGATTTAAATTGTTCGCTAATTTTACCATGGTCCTTGTAGGAGAAACTTACCTTTTAGCAATGGAGCTCAAGTAAGACTACATTTTGTAAAACTGTATATTGCATTTATCTTATATTTTGATATATGTAAACTGTAATATATGAATCTGTCATACTAACAACCTAAACTTTTAAAGTCTAAATTAAACCTTATATATAGGTTTTCGAAAAGGCAGAGGAACCAGAGATCAAATTGCCAACATCTGTTGGATCATTGAAAAAGCAAGAAAGTTTCAGAAAAACATCTATTTCTGCTTTATTGACTATGCCAAAGCCTTTGACTGTGTGGATCACAATAAACTGTGGAAAATTCTGAAAGAGATGGGAATACCAGACCACCTGACCTGCCTCTTGAGAAATCTGTATGCAGGTCAGGAAGTAACAGTTAGAACTGGACATGGAAAGACAGACTGGTTCCAAACAGGAAAAGGAGTACGTCAAAGCTGTGTACTGTCACCCTGCTTATTTAACTTATATGCAGAGTACATCATGAGAAATGCTGGGCTGGAGGAAGCACAAGCTGGAATCAAGATTGCCGGGAGAAATATCAATAACCTCAGATATGCAGAAGACACCACCCTTATGGCAGAAAGTGAAGAAGAACTAAAGAGCCTCTTGATGAAAGTGAAAGAGGAGAGTGAAAAAGTTGGCTTAAAGCTCAACATTCAGAAAACTAAGATCATGGCATCTGGCCCCATCACTTCATGGCAAATAGATGGGGAAACAATGGAAACAGTGACAGACTTAATTTTTCTGGGCTCCAAAATCACTGCAGATGGTGACTGCAGCCATGAAATTATAAGACGCTTACTCCTTGGAAGAAAAGTTATGACCAACCTAGACAGCATATTAAAAGCAGAGACATTACTTTACCAACAAAGGTCTGTCTAGTCAAAGCTATGGTTTTTCCAGTAGTCATGTATGGACGTGAGAGTTGGACCAGAAAGAAAGCTGAATGCCGAAGAATCAATGCTTTTGAACTGTGGTGTTGGAGAAGACTCTTGAGAGTCCCATTGGACTACAAGGAGATCCAACCAGTCCATCCTAAAGGAAATCAGTCCTGAATATTCATTGGAAGGACTGATGTTGAAGCTGAAACTCCAATACTTTGGCCACCTGATGCGAAGAGCTGACTCATTTGAAAAGACCCTGATGTTGGGAAAGATTGAAGGCGGGAGAAGGGGATGACAGAGGATAAGGTTGGATGGCATCACTGACTCAATGGACATGAGTTTGAGTAAACTCTGGGAGTTGGTGATGGACAGGGAGGTCTGGCGTGCTGCAGTCCATGGGGTCGCAAAGAGTCAGACACGACTGAACAACTGAACTGAACTGATACAATCTGTCATTACAAAATATTTCTTTTGCAAGACATAACCTGTTAAGAAGCCATGAAGGTGCTTAGTTGTTCAGTTGTGTCTGACTGTGACCCTATGGATTGTAACCCACCAGGCTCCTCTGTTGGAATTTTAGGCAGGAACACTGGAGTGAATTGCAATTTCCTCTTCCTAAGGATCTTCCCAACCCAGGGTCTGAATCTGTATCTCCTGTGGCTCCTGCATAGGCAGGTGGATTCCTTACCACTGAACCACCTGGGAAGCCCCAGGATGGGGATATTAGGGAAGTTAAGAGGAAGAGGCACAGCAACGATCTTTAAGAAGTTGCCAGAAGCATCCCAGGGCATTGATATAAGCAGAATAGAAAAATAAATATGTAAATAACCCGTGGTAAGCGCACAGACCAAAGTACCGAGCTAACTTGCAGCTAACGCTTACTCTCTCCAGCAATTTTTCTCTGCACGAACCTCTTCAGACTCATTCTAACAGTTTCTCTCGTCTCTAAGGAAACCCCCACATCTTCCCAATTTTGTCTCCTTTCTCACTATCTGAACTGGAATGCGTGAAAACAAAGTATTTATCTATAGTGTATTTTGTACTCCCCGTGCTGTTTTTAGAAAGGAGGTAAATGAGCATTTTATGTTTTTCTAACAACAACAAAAACCCATACAGTGTTGTGGTCTTTGAATAACTTTTCTGGGACAGCAAAAGAAAAGCATTTTGCCTACTTGACTAGAAAATGACTACAAACAGTCTAGATGAAAACCAGATTTGGAAATTCTAAATAATGTAGTTGTATATTGGGGAAAATATGAGAACACAGCACAGAATTTGATTTCAAAACTGTCATGTTCATTTCCAAATTTAAAATGTTTTCAGTGTGAGGTTAGAGAGAGACAGAAGCAAGTATTTTTTTAACCAAGAAATGTAACCCAAAATCAAATTTAAATTAAAAAGAAAGTGAAAAGCAAATTCAAAGGTAAATTAAAAATTAAACACATTACCAAGTTAACCCTTAAACTAGCCCTAAGTAGGAATATAACTTGTGGCTTGTTTTCCTAGGTAAACTTCTCTTAATCGCAGGAAAGAGCCTGCTGAAAAGCCAGACAGTCACATGGGTTCCCCTCTCTTTCTTGTTTTGGCTACAGAAATAAGAAGTGCAAGAAAGGCTGAAGCAGCAAATTCTGGAGGGGAATAAGCCACGTGCAACATGCAGAATTTTTTCTTAAAGGCATGGAAAAGAATTACAACTACTCAGCAGAAGGAAGGGAAATTAATGCCCTTTTTGATAAACTATAAATAAGAAGAAGTTCTGACTCCATGTTGAGAAAAGGTTTTTGAGTTAAAGTTTATCACAGAACACATAAGTATGGCTATCTAAAACCACATAAAGTGAAAGTAAAAGAACTTTCCCACTAATAAAAAGGAAAACAGGATTCTAATTATGCAGAGATAGCTTCTCAATCTAGTGAGTTAGTAAAATACTTCTATATTTGTACTTATATCTGTTCTCTTCTGTATCTCTATTCATACTCATCCATTACATAGTACCTCAATATGACCCAATTTTAATTTTAAGTCAATAAAGCAATCTAAGCTTTAAATGTATGTTGAACCTTCTTTTAGTTACCACCTGGAGAGCTCTGCCTATCAATAACTTCAGCTGACACCTGAACAACTCAAGGACTAGGCGGACCTAACATAGTCAAAAATCCCAGTATAATCTTACAGTCCGCTCTTATCTGCAGCTCAGTTCAGTCTCTCAGTCATGTCCCAACTCTTTGCGATCCCATGGACTGCAGCATGCCAGGCTTCCCTGTCTATCACCAACTCCTGTCTATCACCAACTCTTGTTTAAACTCACGTCCATCAAGTCGGTGATGCCATCCAATCATCTCATCCTCTGTCATCCCCTTTTCCACTGCACCCAGAATTCAATCAACAGAGGATGGTGTAGGACTGTAGTATTTATTATTGAAAAAAATCCACATATAAGTGGACCCAGGCAGTTCAAACTCCTGTTTGAAAACAGTCAACTGTATTTCACGAATTATAGTGTGGTAACCATTTTCATGGTTTTTCCAGTGGTCATGTATGGATGTGAGAGTTGGACTGTGAAGAAAGCTGAGCACCAAAGAATTGATGCTTTTGAACTGTGGTGCTGGAGAAGACTCTTGAGAGTCCCTTGGACTGCAAGGAGATCCAACCAGTCCATCCTAAAGGAGATCAGTCCTGGGTATTCATTGGAAGGACCAATGCTGAAGCTGAAATTCCAGTACTTTGGCCACCTCATGCAAAGAGTTGACTCACTGGAAAAGACCCTGAATGCTGGGAGGGATTGGGGGCAGGAAGAGAAGGGACGACAGAGGATGAGATGGTTGGATGGCATCACCGACTCGATGGACATGAGTTTGAGTAAACTCCAGGAGTTGGTGATGGACAGGGAGGCCTGGCATGCTGCAATTCATGGGGTCGCAAAGAGTCAGACACAACTGAGCGACTGAACTGAACTGAACCACTTTCATCAGAATCACTTGAGAAATTCTGTTAAACATTTGGATTCCTACTGGACCCCACCCAAGATCTACAAAATCAAAAAGAGTACTCAAGGAATTCACATCCCACCCCATCCCCTACCACAGGTAATTTTAAACACTGCTGCTGCTGCTGCTGCTACTAAGTCACTTCAGTTGTGTCCCCTATAGACAGCTCTGTCCATGGGATTCTCCAGGCAAGAATACTGGAGTGGACTGCCATGCCTCCTCTAGGGGATCTTCCTGACCGAGGGACTGAACCTGGGTATCTGATATCTCCTGCACTGGCAGGCACGTTCTTTACCACTAGAGCTGCCTGGAAAGCCCAGTTTGATGTTTAAAACTACTGTAGTAGGGTCTAAGCAACAAGCAATCAGAACTCCCTGGGGACAACTTTAATGTAGCCAATAGGGTTCCTAGGAATAGGAATAAGCCACATCAAAAAGGTTTGGCTTTCCCTTTCTGAATAATACATTTGGAGATGTGTAACAAATGTATCACTTCAAAATCTCCCAATGTTTCCACGTTTCCCCATAGTTTTCCTACCACAACATACTAAGTATAAAATATATGAGTAAGCCAAGTTAAACAGCTCATGAATTTAAACTTAAAAAGTGTCTTTCCCTGTCTATGTAAGGTCCTTAAAACAATAAAAGATACAAATATTTTAATCTTTCTCAACATTCTCTCCTTTCAGTTCCTTCTCAGATTTGCTTTTTAGGCAAAGCTTCAAGACTTCTAGAAATGCTGTATCATTACACCAGAGTCCATTTTAACACCCATCCAATCCCAAATACAAACTGTTTTAAAATCTACTATATAAATTGTGCAATGCTTCTTTAGTGAGTACACAAAAAATTCATCCCAGGCTCTCCCTTTTTTTAAACCAATGATTTTAGTGAGGGAGTTGGGAAAGGGATTGTGGCTGTCTTCTGTAGTCTGAATAATAAGATGTGGGTCCTCGCTATACACCACATAATAAATACAAGGCATTTACCATATTATCTCATTTAACGCTCATGATAATCCCATGAGATAGCTATCGTTATTACCCACATTTTATGGATGAGTTGTCTAAGATCCAGAGAGGTCAAGTTACCTATCTGTAAGTACACAGCTAGTAAGCTAATTTTCATTCCAATCCCAAAGAAGGCCAATGCCAAAGAATGTTCAAACTATCATTCAATTGAGCTCATTTCACATGCTAGCAGGGTTATGCTCAAAGTTCTTCAAGCTAAGTTTCAGCAGTACATGAACAACTTTCAAATGTAAAAACTCTGTTTAGAAGAGGCAGGAACCAGAGATCAAACTGCCAACATGGAGAAAGCAAGGGAATTCAAAAAACATCTACTTCTCCTTCACTGACTACCAGAAAACCTTTGCCTGTGTGGATCACAACAAACTGTGAAAAATTCTTAAAGAGATGAGAATACCAGATCACCTTACCTGTCTCCTGAGAAACTCCTATGTGGGTCAAGAAGAAACAGTTAGAACCAGATGCAGAACAACTAACTGGTTCAAAATGGAAAGGAGTATGACAAGGCAGTATATTTTCACCCGGCTTATTTAACTTATATGCAGAGCACATCATACAAAATGCCAGACTGGATGAATCACAAGCTGGAATCAAGACTGCCAGGAGAAATATCAACAACCTCAGATATGCAGATGATACCACTCTAATGGCAGAAAGTGAAGAGAACTAAAGAGCCTCTTGATAAGGGTGAAAGAGGAGAGTGAAAAAGCTGGCTTGAAACTCAACATTAAAAAAACTAAGATCATGGCATCTGGTCCCATTACTTCATGGCAAACATTTGGGGAAAAAGTTGAATCAGTGATAGATTTTATTTTCTTGGGCTCCAAAAATCACTGCAGATGGTGACTACAGCCATGAAATTAAAAGATGCTTGCTTCTTGGAAGGAAAACTATGACAAACCTAGACAGTATATTAAAAAGCAAAGACATCACTTTGCTGACAAAGGTCTGTATAGTCAAAGCTATGGTTTTTCCAGTAGTCATGTACAGGTGTGAGAGTTGGACCATAAAGAAGGCTGAGTGCCCAAGAATTGATGCTTTTGAACTGCAGTGCTAAAGACTCCCAAGAGTTCCTTGGACTGCAAGGAGATCAAACCAGTCAATCCTAAAGGAAATCAACCTAAATATTCATTGGAAGGACTGATGCTGAAGCTGAAGCTCTAATACTTTGGCCACCTGATGGAAGAGCCAACTCACTGGAAAAGACCCTGATGCTAGGAAAGATTGAAGGCAAAAGGAGAAGAGGGCAGCAGAGGATGAGATGGTTAGACATGACTCGATGGGCATGTGCTGTGCCTGTGCTCAGTCACTTCAGTCATGTCAGACTCTGTGCGACCCCATGGACTGTAGCCTCCTCTGTCCATGGGATTCTCCAGGCAAGAACACTGGAGTAGGTTGTCATGAGACGGTTAGATAGTATCATCAAATGAATGGACATGAATTTAAACAAACTCTGGGAGATAGTGGAGGACAAAGGAGCCTGGTGTGCTGCAGTGCATGGGGTCACAAACAGTCGGACACAACGTAGTGACTAAAAAACAACAACAAGCTAATTCAAGCAGTCTAACTCCACAATCAGCATCTTTAAGCAGTACACTATAACAATCCAGGGCTTCCCTTGTGGCTCTGCTGGTAAAGAATCCGCCTGCAATGAGGGAGACCTGAGTTCAATCTGTGGGTTGGGAAGATCCCTTGGAGAAGGGAAAGGCTACCGACTCCAGTATTCTGGCCTGGAAAATTCCATGGACTGTATAGTTGCATAGACTGGGGTTGCAGAGTCAGACACGACCAAGCAACTTTTGCTTCACTTTACTTCACTTCCATATCCATCCTATAGCTTAAAGATTCCACCTGCCAAGGACAAGTCCCCTGAATTCAACTAAGGGTTGTGGATTATGAAGCATCTCATTTTTTTAATGTGCTTTGAGGTTATTTTGCAGTGTAACAAGGCTAGGGACTATTGTACTAAGTGATCAGTTCCCCAAAGCGGCACACTGGCAAACAGGAAAAACTCATGGTCTGGAAGTTAAAGTATCCAACTCCAATTCACTGATTAACTAGAATTTACTTATTATCTTACTCTCTCTCTTTCCTACTCCAAAGAAATTATAAAGAAAAAAAATCTAGAATTGCTAAAGAAAAAAAAAGAGAGAGCTGTTGGTCTGTTTATGAGACTGCCTGCTTATGAGACACTAAACAAAGATCACTGAAAAAAAAAATAAAATAAACAAAGATCACTGATGTTTAGACTGATGTTTAGCATGATTACTCTCAGGTAGAGTTAGGCCTTTACCAAAAAAATGTTCAAGGTAGAATTCAGAGTTGAAGGGGTATTTCTATCCCTGGCAACTTTTTCATTTTATAGATGAAAAAACATGCTATTTTTTTTTTAAAGCATTTTCTTTAACTCAATTCAATTCACACTTGTAGTATTTAGCCAACAAATATTTGAGGTTTACAACAGTGTATTGGAGCTGAAAGGCACTCTGAATCTCCAAATTTCACAGATGAGGAAAGCGAAGTGAAGAAATTTAGTGATTTTCCCAAGATCACATAAATTATTTAATGATACAAGAAAAGAAACTACCCAGGACAAAAGTCAAGTTTCTTATTTCTCAAGCCAACAGTATTTTCACTACACTTCTTATAATTCACAGAAATCAATGTATTAGCTTCAAACCCCAGGAATCCCTAGTTCTGATATTTTTTTTAATTAACTGTCTCTGGGCAAATAACTATAAAATAAAAATAAATCCTACCTTTCTTAGGTCACAGGAATATTTCAGGAATCAAAAAAATTATAGAAGGAAAAACATATTAAAATAATTGTGTAAAAATATGAAATTATGTAAAATTAAAATATACTTGACTTTTTTTTTCTAGAGGCAAATGGGTACTGGTTGTTAAGTCCAAATAATCTGAACTGAAAAGCTTTAAAAAACATTGCTTTTTAAAAAAAAATTGCTTTAGATCACCTGAACTCATTACCATCTCTAGTTCATTTCCAATACTAAATTAATACCATCTTACTAAGTGATGACTAGCAAATAGAAGCTAACCCTGATTTTCCATTGAGTATTAAAGAATGAATAAAGTGAGTCCTAAAATTCCTTCTACTTTAAACAGTTCTGATTTTACAGTAAGACACAATAGTTTCCCAAATAAAAGTCTTACAGCCAACAGTGAAGTGTGGTGCACGCGTGCTCAGTTGTGCCCAACTCTGTGACCCATGGACTGTAGGCAGTCAGGCTCCTCTGTCCATGGACTCTTCCAAGTAAGAATACTGGAGCGGATTGTATTTCCTTCTCCAGGGGATCTTCCCAACCCAGGGATCAAACCCAGTCTCCTGTCTCTCTTGCATTGGCAGGCAGATTCTTTACCACTGAGCCACCTGGGAAGGCTCTTTTAGTCAATAACTCTATGCCAAACAAAGCGTGGAGTTTAACTAGTAATAACGTACAAATGATGGATTCTTAGTTGTGACAAATGTACCACAGTTATGTGATACTGTCAACAGGAGAACTGGATGAGGGATATATCAGAACTTTCTATAGTACCTTTGCAACTTTTCTATAAACATAAAACTATTCTTAAAAAAGTATCTTAAAAAATAAAAAGTCTCAAAAAATAAAATAAAAAAGTAAATCTTTGTGTCCTACCACGGAAGCCTGGATTCTTAACCAATGGACCACCAGGGAAGTCCCAATTCCAAGTTAATATTAGAGTCTGCTTTGCTTACTGGGGCTTAGTGTTAAAATGTTAGTTTAGTCTAGCACTTCGAAATAATGTTTGAGTGATTAAAATTAACTAAGTCCCACAAAAATTAGAGTTTCCCAATACTTTCTATGGAGAAGGCAATGGCACCCCACTCCAGTACTCTCGCCTGGAAAATCCCATGGACGGAGGAGCCTGGTAGGCTGCAGTCCATGGGGTCTCCGAAGAGTCAGACATGGCTGAGCGACTTCACTTTCACTTTTATGCATTGGAGAAGGAAATGGCAACCCACTCCAGTGTCCTTGCCTGGAGAATCCCAGGGATGGGGTCGCACAGAGTCGGACACAAATGAAGTGACTTAGCAGTAGCAATACTTTCTACTGAATTTATATTCAGATAATTACATCTCTAACCATGAACTCCTTGAATCAATGTTGGGTTTCTAATGGTTTGGTATAGGTAACTAATGCTTTGCAGTTAGTTGTTTTTTTTTTTTTTTTAAGAAATTATTGGATCTGAGCTGGGGGAGAGGGTTAGACATAAGAAAAGGGAAAAAAACACTCTTCAGCCATTAGCTCCCCAATCTAATATTATAATGGGTAGCTTCACAACACTCTAAAATCTTAAAAGACTCATTTTTATTCTAAAGCAACTAATTAGACATTCTTTTCAGTTTTTCTAAAATTTTACACATTTTAATTATATTAATATAAAGGTAATGTCCAACAGAATTTCCTTAGTGACACATTAATGAATATTTTTATAGTATTGTACTAACAAAAAATTAATGTTTAGAGCAAGATATATCTTAATTCTCCTTTTAAATAATCATACCACACCTGTTATAAAGAACTGTTTGCTTTGGGGAGCTATAAAAATCTTTTAAAACTTATCAGAG
The DNA here is from genome assembly GCF_023699985.2 of Odocoileus virginianus. NCBI lineage: Eukaryota > Metazoa > Chordata > Mammalia > Artiodactyla > Cervidae > Odocoileus > Odocoileus virginianus. The sequence goes on from NW_027224332.1 coordinate 317,001, forward strand.
GTTTGATATTTTACCTTTTCTTTATTGAAATGTTAAAGAAAGGATTTTTTTTTTTTTTTTGAGAAACTGGTCCTGAAACGGTGGCTTTTATTTTAGTTGACTGGGAAGAATACACACTGTAGGACAAATAAGCGAGTCCTATCTGATGAAGGTCAATGATGGCTCAGTCCGGTGAATAATGATTTCATCAAATAGTGTACATCAACTAAATTTTGAGTAGTAGTGAAAATATGGTTGATTTTGTTGTTTCTAAGAATCTTAAACTAAGAAAAATTATAACAGAAATTTTAAAAATTCTCAATATCATAACAAAAAGTATATTCTTAACAATATTCATAGTGGGGAGATTGGAGACTGCCTATATATGAAAGTGAAAGTCGCTCAGTCATGTCTGACTCTGCGACCCCATGGACTATACAGTCCATGGAATTCTCCAGGCCAGAATACTGGAATGGGTAGCCTTTCACTTCTCCAGGGGATCTTCCCAGCTCAGGGACTGAACCCAGGTCTCCCAAACCGCAGGCGGGTTCTTCACCAGCTGAGCCACAAGGGACGCCTAATATGTGAAAAGAAACCACTAAATGAGCCTACCATTGCTCGTCTTCCCTATTCAGCTACCCATAATACAAAGAGATCCACAAAAATAATTTGTGCAACATTTAGGAAGTTTCAGAGTTGGTAACTACAGGGTAAGCTACATGAATCTCTATGTTCCAGAATCTATAAAATCAATCTATAAAGATTTGTATAAATTCCAGAATCTATAAAGTTTATCTTTCAGATAGAAGGAAAAAAAATCTTTAGTATTTTTTCCCTACCTTAGTCATGCCCTTTTAAGTTACTAAATTCTTGTGATTTATCATGCAGATTTTGTATTTAAAAAAAAAATATTAACACTATCAGGAGACACAGATACATACTTGTGTGTTTCTAAACAACAGTGACTTTGCCAGTGTAATCAGAACAAAAGTATTCAATTTGAGTATTAATACTCAAAAATATTAAATGTCTTTTAAAATACACCTATTAAGAGCATACATAAAAAACAAACAAAAAGGAGTGTATAACCTAAAAAACAAACCAGTCTAGTTTGAAAACAAGACATGGATTTGCTTAAAGGACCCATAAAAATGGTTTAAAGTTACTTCACTTTCAGAACAGAATAATAAACATACCCTTGAGAAACAAAGGCTAGCCTACAAACACAAGGAATCTGTCTTTTAGCTTTCATCTTCTCACTGCTAAGTTCGTGAGAGTGGCAGCAGTGTTATGTACCTAGCACTTCAAAACTTCTAGAGATAGGAAAAGGCCAAAGACCCGGGGGAATGTTACTTCTGCCGCTGCTGCTGCTGCTAAGTCGCTTCAGTCGTGTCCAACTCTGTGTGACCCCATAGACGGCAGCCCACCAGGCTCCCCCGTCCCTGGGATTCTCCAGGCAAGAATGCTGGAGTGGGTTGCCACTTCCTTCTCCAATGCATGCTGCTGCTGCTGCTAAGTCGCTTCAGTTGTGTCCGACTCTGTGCGACCCCATGGACAGCAGCCCACCAGGCTCCCCTGTCCACAGGATTCTCCAGGCAAGAATACTGGAGTGGGTTGCCATTTCCTTCTCCTGAATGTTACTTCTAGGGCTCCCGTAACCAAGTCACTATTAACACAGATGCCCATGGGCAGCTGAGGCAAGCTCCCAACAGAGTCTGAACTAGAACTCACTTCATCTAGAAGGAAGGGCAAGCAGGAAGGAGATAATGAGAACTGTCCCATCTTGGACCAAATTCCTTTTTCTCCTACATGATTTCTATCCTACTCAGTGAGGCTTTTGTAAATGATGTGCCTTGATTGAACAAATTTCTGTAGTAACAGATAAACAGAGCCATAAAATGGTCCACTCTCTTTACTTGTAAAAGGTTAAAACAAACATGAAACCAGTCTTTTAAAGTATTTCTTGTTATAGATTTTTTGACCCAGATAAGAGAAAGAGAGGAAATGGAAAGGAGAAGGGAAAGATTTAGATAATCAGGTGGGAAAGAGAAGAGTCACAGGTAAACATAAGTTATGATTGAATTCCTGGACTGAAAATCAGGAACCCTGGTTTCTAACCCAGCTCTGCCATTAGCTGACAACCGTGTAGGGGAAGAAAAACACTCTGAGGTTGTAGGGAGAAGAGAAATTTCTGATTATTCTTTTTGGAAATAGATTTGTTCAAAATTACACTACCTAGAGAACAGTAAAAGAGGGACAGTCCATGAAAGTTGTCACTTCAACACAATCTGAATGGGATTCTTCATACAACACTAGATATTTTAGATTCAGAAATGAAGGTCATAGTCTTTGCCTTGAAGGTGTTCAGCATCCAGTTAAGGTTTTGACTAAAGGCTAACAGAAAAACAGTCCTAATGTCTGATTCTGTCCTTTCCCAAGAATGTTATATGAAGGAAGCAACGATGCTTAGAATCTTGACATTCATATCTCAGAAATGAATCTTAGAGAAATTAACTTCAGGGGACCTAAGTTTACTGACTTTACACTCAGTGCTCTGATACACATGAAAAGTATATCATATGAATATTAACTAAGCCATATGAATGTCAACTAGCTATGTTCTCCAAAGCCCTGTTCAAGTCTAAAACTGCCTGATACCTGACATCAAAACATGACCAATAAATACCCACAAGTTCCTCAAAAAAAAAGTCAAAAAAAAAAAAAAACCAACAAAATACCTACAAGCTTCACACACCTTAAGAGCTTTAAAAATATTGCCACTACTAGCTTTAAGTATGTCTCTTTGAACATATCTTTGCACAATTTGAGGCACAAATACACATTTCACTACTATATATGTTGTCCTATGAGTAAAACAGAGCTTCTCTGGTAGCTCAGCTGGTAAAGATTCTGCCTGCAATGCAGGAGATCTGGGTTTGATCCCTGGGTGGAAAGATCCCCTGAAGGAGGGCATGGCAACCCACTCCAGTATTCTTGCCTGGAGAATCCGCCATGGACAGAGGAGCCTGGTGGGCTACTGTCTGTGGTCACAAAGAGCTGGACACCACTGAACAACTAAACACACACATGACTAAAACATAATTAGGATTTCCCCAATCTTGATTTAAACAACTTCATAATTTATTTGTAAATGTACACGAACAGGAAAAAATAAAAGTTACTAGAGTAGAAATGGGAATAAGAAATACTAATTTCAATCAGAAAACTCTGTGAGTCTACAGATATGCACACTAATTGTATATCCTCTCAAACCTGAGACTCATTACTTTGTGTCTTTCCGGGTTTTGTCATGATCCCTGAAAAGGGAACAAAAACACAGAAGAAAGGAGAAAGAACTTTGAAAGGGAAGGTTTTCCAAGTTGGGAATACTTTCCTATTTGTCTAGAGACTTAAAAAAAAAGCGTGTCAAAATCTGACTCACAGGAAACTGCTTTTTCACTAAGGTGAATTAAGATGAGTATTTTCTAACGACATATTTATCCCTGTCAACGTCCCACTGAGAAACTGCAATGTCCAGCACCACAATTTAACTTGAAGACTAGCAGGACAAATCACATATACAACACCATAAAAATTTAACAGAAGTTGCCGAAAAAAAGTATAGGTCTATCTGGCAAAAGTGGGGAAAAGGAATTTTCTAGATAAAGTGCCATAGTAATTTGGTTTTAAAGGCTGGATCAAATTTTAAACACTAAACTGACGGTATTTTAATAAAGGCCACTGAAACAGGCTGTTAAACGAAACTCAACCACGTCTAATTTCAATAATTCCCAAACTACTCGAATGGGTTTAGACTCCACGCAGAGACTTCCCTTTCTCTTTCACAACCGCACCGGTACACACACACCCCGCACCACACCGCCACCCGCCCCTAAATCCCAACAGTATAGTACACGCGAACGAAGAAGGCTATTTCTCCGGAAGAGGCAAAACTGTAGATATGGCACTAGCACGCTGGCCTAAATTCACAGAAACCAGATGTGAATGGCAGGTACAGCGTCCAGCCCAGGGAAACACCAAGACTGGCTCACAACTTCTCCGATCCAGACGCACAACACAATGCAGACCTAGTTCCTGGTCCCTCCTGTAACAAATCAAAGCTCAATCCTGATGCCAGCGAGAGCCACGCTGAGGCTGCACTCACGTCGCTCTCCGCCCGCTCCCGGCCCCGAGCCCGCCCCGATCCCCGGCGTAGCCTGAGCTGTACCTGGCGAAGAAGTCGGCGAAGCCGCCGCTCCGTCGAGCCCGAGTCGAGGGCCCGCTAGGGCCCTGTTCCGCGGCCGGCAAGGACACCGGCGCCCCCGCCGGCGGCAGGTGGTCGCGGGCGCTTTGGCAGCGGCTCACCTCGAACGTATTCCGAGAGTTCAAGTGAACGTCAGAGAAATCGACGCGCGACTTGGCGCCGGAGCCCCCACTAGTCCTCTCAGCCGAGGTGATGGGCGACGTGCCCTCCTCGGAACCCCCGGCTCCGGCTCCCGGCCGCTCCAAGTCCTCGCTGCCGCTGCCGTCGCTGGTCGAACTGTCCCTCGCGCCGCTGCCCGCGCCCTCGGGCTCCTCGGCGTCCGCCGCCTCCAGGCAGCAGCTCCGCAGTGGGTCCTCGAGCGGCGCGGCCCAGTCAGACAGGATGCCCGCGCCGTCCGCGCCCTCGTCGCCAGGCCCGTCCGGACCAAGGCGGCGGTGGCGCGGCTCCCGGCTGCCGACGCGGGCCAGGTCGCGAGTGTCCTGACCCAGCAGAAAGCCCGAGTCCCCGTTGGTCATGCCACCGTGTCGCGCCGAGCCAGCATCCACCGCCTCCGCGTCGCGGTGCTTGGAGCCGGCGTCCGGCTGGCAGGCGTCCGAGCGCGGGGCTGCCGAGGGCGGCGGACCACAAGAGTGGCCGGCGGGGAGCGGACAGTAGCACAGACCGGGCTCCAGCTGTGCCCCGGCCGCCGCGAGGTAACGCCGAAGGAGCTGCTGAGGCGGCGGCGTCTCCTCCTCCTCCTCCTCCTCCTCCTCCTCCTCTTCGGGAGGCTCCACAGCGCCTACGCCTCCGCCAAAGCCGCCTGTGGCCCGAATCATTTTCCCGTCCAGGCCCGCGGAATCGGGCGTCGGCAAAGGGAGCAACTTGGGGTTTCTTGCCGAGCAGCCTCCGGCATCCTCCGGACCCACCATCTGGGGCCGGGTGAGCGCCGCCGGAGGAGGCAGTGGAAGGTCCCCAGCACAGGCTTGGCCGGGGAAGAGCCCTGAATGCTGGAGCCGCGGCGGCTACCGCCGCAACGTTCCCAGACCCACCCCTCCCTCCCGGGAATTCGGGCAGTTGCAGGAGGGCGGGCACGCGCCTGAGCTCGCGCACGCGCAAAAGTCAGACCGGTCAAGCTCCGACCTGGAGATTCCGCGAACCATAGAGACGGTAGCTAGAGAGACCCACTCCGTGACACTGCGACCGGCAATCTGGGATCAGCCCTCTGGACAGTGGAGGCTGGTTGGCCCACTCCGAACAGGACGACCATTAGGGAAGCACGGGTATGCCTCCCTTAGCAAAAATTCACTTGATGTACTTATATCGGGCTTCTCTGGTGGCTCAGATGGTAAAGAATCCGCCTGCAATACAGGAGACCTGGGTTCCATCCCTGGGTCAGGAAGATTCTCTGGAGAAGGAAATGGCAATCCTCTCCAGTATTCTTGCCTGGAGAATTCCATGGACAGAGGAGCCTGGCAGGCTACAGTTCATGGAGTCACAAAGAGTTGGACACCAATGAGCGACTAACACAATTCATGGGAATAGAATACAGGATTTAGAATAAGTCCTTCCACCTCTTAGTTTATATCCACCGCTCCATCCCCACTATTCAGGGCTGTTTTCATCTCAAGTTAACACGCTTCCTTCTCCACTTCATCTTTCCCAATATTAGCAAAGTTATGTTTCCCATCTAGGACAATGTTTCATCACATCACTCTTATAGATTTACATTATCACTTGAGGAGATAGAAGTAGAGTCAGGCAGAGAGGGCTATTGAAATAATTGCAGCACCCCATGAAAATGGATTAAAATGGGGTGATAACCAATGAATAACCAAGAACTGTATTTAAGGTAGAAATCCCAAGATGTGATAACTGTTCAGACAGAAGGATTGAAGAGAGTGTTACCGGACATCACGAAGTCCGTGTGCCCAACAGATAGGCCAAAACAATGCTAAAATATTGGAGTTTGGATCAGAGAAACGTTTATTACAGCACCATGCAAGGAGATGGGCGGCTCATACCTTAACCCCAAAGTTACTGAAAGCTTTCTTCAAAGCACTTTATGGTTAGTTGCAACTTCTTGGTGTCAGATCCTTTGTTCTTGAGGTCAGGTCATGGTCAGGTAACAATGTTCCTGTAAATCTCTACCAAATGAATGTTATTCTCTGTCCTGACAAGAAAGGGCAAGGTCCCAAGGCACAACTTTCACCCTCCAAGGTCCAGGTCCTGGCTAAGAGGAAGCAGAGCTCAGCTGGCGGTTCCCTCAGCATCAGGTTCCCCAGACCCTGACCAACTGTCATCACTGAGGGAGCCAGGCACCCAACTTATCTGGCCATCAGGCTTCTCAGGTCACCCAAAGCGGGACACCACGTCCCACACACTGTGACCCAGGCCGACCACCACTACTATTAGGTCCCAGAGACAAGGATGGGGGAGAGGTTCACCGCTGCCTCAAGACCTGGGCCAAGGCTAGTGGAGGGCCTTGATGAGGGCTCTGAAGTCCTCCAGAACATAGCCCCAAGCCTTTTCTCTTGGTGCCCAAGCTCACTCACTGACCAAAGGCCAAATGAACTGGAGGGCCCCAGGGAGAAGGCCAGGATCCACCTTTTACCTCACTCTTCCCCCACGCACTGTTGGCTGAATCCCCTCACTAACTGTCCTTAACAGCTGGTTGCTTGTGGGTGGGGCCCACTGCTGAGCTGTCCAATATCTGAGCAGGGTCATCGGGGTTGCTCATTGACAATTGGTTGCCAGTGG